>NC_133333.1:26496887-26869482 GCF_042186555.1 Aquarana catesbeiana
CACAGCCACCACTATACTCCTGCGACCTGGCAGATCATGGCGGTATGGTCAAATACGGGCGAGCGGATCCCAAGAAGGACACTATGGCAGACACTACCTTTTCACATTTGTTTGCCATAGCGAGAGCTCATCGGGTTCCATCTAAACCTCCTCCTCCTGGCTCTCACCCACACCCGATGAAAGCCCGTTGACTACATTTCAGAGATCGTGAAAACATCCTCTGTGCAGCCCGCACTATGGGGGACATGCACTATAATGGAAATCGTATTTAATCGTATATACCCTGACTTCTCTGCGGCTACCCAAAAGCAAAGAGCCAGTTTTGTGCATGTTAAGAAGCGGCTCAGGGAACTGAAACTGACGTATAGTATGTTATACCCGGCTAAGCTGAGAGTAGTCGACAGAGGTAAAGTTTCCTTCTTTAATTCTCCTACTGAAGCTTCACGTTGGCTGGATACTAGGGGGCGCCCTAGCCCTGCAGTCAGTCACTAAGAGAATGACATGATCTTTAACCCAAGCATCAGCAGCAAGATCCACAACTCTACTCCTGTTTATTAGTCCTGACGCTGCAAGATGTCTGCTTCCGTTCTGACACTACAGTAACATGGTGACCTGTCTTGAGTGGTTCTACCTGCTGACTGAACATCCCTTTTTGGTAAAGTTTTTCCTTTTATACTCTTTTTGGATTCCTTGTTGTTCTCCGAACTGTTTGCTGAACTGTATATTACCTGGAACATATCCCCTCAGGAAATTCTTAACGTGTTTTTTTTTTTTTTTCCCAGACTATATTGGCTTTGTTTAACATAAAAAAAGAACAACAATCATTCTGTAAAGAAATCATTCTGATTTTTGGGTCTTTTCTTCTTCCTTAATATTTTTGAGATGGGAAGGTTTTGTTTTTTTATTTTTTTTGTTGTCAGACCTAGCTCCTGGTACTGTGCCCCCGGTACTTACTGGGGATACAGGGCAGGAGCCTTTGGAAGCTTGAATGGTTTCTATCTTGCTAATGACCTGTGACCCTTGAGGTTGATTGTGACCTATGACCCCCTGAGGTCGTTTATTGTTACAGTTATGGGGTACGGACACACAGCATGCTGGGGCTGTGTGCAGGGTGGGAAGGGAAGGGAAGTTATGCTTTATTGGTTAGTGCTGTGTGCTGTTGTCTCTCTCTATTTTGACCCCTACAGATTAGAGGGGCTGACCAAGGCCTGGACAGCCGACGCTCATCCGGGAATTGAGTTCTGGTCTGTTTACTCTCTCAATGGCGGGTAAGATAAATATATTATCATGGAATGTTCGTGGTATGAACTCAAAGGTAAAGAGATCCCTTATTTTTGATTTTATACGGAGGTATAAACCCCATATTATCCTGCTGCAGGAAACATACCTCCAAGGTTTTAAAGTTCTGGCGTTAAAAAAGGCTAATGTTATGAGGGTCATACATGCTGAATACTCCACATATTCTCGGGGGGTGGCTATTTTGGTTACTAAAAAAGCAGCGGCACATACAGTATTATACAAGTTAAATCTGACCCCAATGTTAGATATGCTATACTAGTATGTCAAATGTTTAATGTGTGTTTAACTTTGGTGTGTGTGTATGTTCCACCGCCATTCTCCTTCCAAGTATTAGAAGGCATTCTAAATGAAGCTGTGATGATAGCGCAGGGCCCAATACTGTTGTTAGGTGATTTCAATGTAGTGTCTGATGGGGATTTCGACAGGCATGGATGTGCGGCTGGTTCACGCCACACACTTTCGTCCTGGTTGGACAGTTACACTCTCACCGATGTGTGGCATCGCAATAATCCAGGAATCAGAGCATACTCATGCCATTCAGAGACTCATAAAACTTTAACTAGAATAGACATGCTATTATCTTGGATAGACGGTCTCCCTATTATATCTGGGGTCAGATACCTCCCTAGGGCCCTGTTGGACCATTCTCCTATGGAAGTCACATTGAATTTAAATGTGCCCACTGGGAGACTGCAGTGGCGTATGAAAACACAATGGCTACAGGAGAATTATGTGACATTCGTCTGCAAAACAGCTATAAATCATTACTGGAGGGAGAATGGTGCTGAGACCTCGACACACAATCAATGGGAGGCTTTTAAAGCCACCATGAGGGGAGTGTTCACTAAAGAGACGAGAGATCTAACACGTGCTTTAAACTCTGAAGTGAAACAAGTGGAACATGACGCTGCTGCTGAACAGAAATATATACAGGACCCATCCCCTGATAATTACCGTTATTGGCAAGACCTGACCAGGCAGTTCAAATTACTTCTGACTGACCAGACTATGAAGAAACAATTACAACAAACCAGGACCATTTTTGAATTCGGTGACAAGAGTGGCCGCTTACTAGCTTTTCTGGCGAGCCCTATGCATGCCCCGACATCTGTACTACAACTTAGACAACCAGGAGGGGACATGGTGAGTGACTCGAGAGATATTCTGAACACTTTTTTAGCCTTTTATGATAACCTTTATAGATCCCAGTCCAGCTGTACTGATCAGGAACTTTCCTCCTATCTGGATGGCATGGTTCTCCCATCTCTAGACTTGGAGGATAGTGCTACTCTGGAATGCTCCATATCACCCGAAGATATAGCTGGTGCCATTTCCTCCTTTAAGCTTGGTAAGTCACCTGGACTGGATGGCTTCCCGGCAGAATGGTACCAGCTGCATAAGGAGATCTTGGTCCCGCGTCTTCAAAAAGTTTTTCTAGCAGCAGAAAAAGAGGGTATACTACCGGAATCCATGCGTGAAGCTCTGTTAGTTGTGATTCCGAAGCCGGGTAAAGATCCGCGGGAATGTGAATCATATAGGTCAATTTCCTTGATCAATACTGATGTCAAAATACTGGGCAAAATTTTGGCAGAATGTGATATACAAAACACTGCGCTTTAAATTGTGAACTAAAATAAAACAGCAGCCGCATACATTGTGACAAACAATAGACTAAAACAAGGAAAAAATGCAGCGCTCTTAAAGTGAAAAAAATATGTAACAATGTGTCAAGTCCATAAGTATTATCCCTGGAAATAAAGAATATATAAATCAATAGTCCACTAGTGTCAACTCTGTGGTAAATACTTCAAAAGTAAATAGTGAAAAGTCCCAAAAGGACTACCTAAAATGATGTGAGTCCATAGGTGGAAAACCGCATCAAGGGTGTATGGTATGGATCCGTAGGAGGAAAACAACATCAGTAGTGATTGACATCAATGAATGAAAACGGATGGGTACTCTTACCAGATTGGGTGAACTCCAATGTCTTATGACATGGAGTCAATCAAGCAGTAAGCCTCACATGGGTTATAGAAGGATGTCCGAGAAGCTGGAACTCATGGGGTGCACTTCGACCAACGAGCCTCCGATAGTCACCAGGATAGGTCATCAAACCCGGAATTCCAAGGACGTATAGTTCCAATAGCCAAAAATTAGGCAATTTCTCTCAAGATGATATGCAAGAGAAAAATAAACAACTTCTGCATAGTGCAGGTAAAAAAGGTTTTTTTATTGCTAAAAAAGCCAAATGGGCAAAAAAATAGTGATCACTTTAAAAACAAAACAAAAGCAGCATGGAGAGAGGGGAGACCGTCCGATGCGTTTCGACCAAGGGGTCTTCAACTGGGGCACAGGCTACCCACTCCATGCTGCAAATATTTATAAATAATATAACCAATGGGGTAAAAGGATTAGGAGCAAACCTCATCAGAACAATGGCTTCAGGAGGATCAGGAGATGCATCATGATGTCCCCGCAACTCCTGATCCACCTCCTCCTGATGCATCTCCTGATCCACATGAAGCCATTGTTCTGATGAACTGGGTTAAGCTACTCTACAATGATCCCCGAGCCAGTATCAGAGTAAATGGACTTATATCAAATACATTTAAGATTGGTAGGGGGACGAGATAGGGATGTCCCCTGTCTCCACTCCTCTTTGCCCTGGCCATAGAACCTCTTGCAGCTAAACTTAGGAGTAGGGATGACATCAAGGGACTGTTGGTTGGGGTTCTGGAGGAGCGTGTATCGTTATATGCGGACGATATGCTACTGTATTTGGGAGACCCAGATCTCTCATTGTCCAATGCATTTACAGTGATCCAGGAATTTGGAGACTTCTCTGGCTTTATGATTAATTGGTCTAAATCGATGCTGTTTCCTCTAGATCCGCAGTCAAATCCGGTATCCCCGCAAAATTTCCTCTAGCTATAACAACACAATTTAAATACTTGGGAATACATATTCAGTTACCTATGGAGTCATTCACTGAGGTAAACTTATGGCCTGTAATTAGAGCTTTTAGAGACAGACTACAAAAATGGAAAGACCTCCCGCTCACATTGTTGGGTAGAGATAACTTATTTAAAATGATTTTCCTCCTGAAATTTTTATATATACTTTCTAATGCCCCAATATACATCCCAAAAAAAAACGTTCAGACACATTGACTCCCTGTTGACCTCCTTTCTGTGGGGGGCTAAGGCGGTGTGAGTATCGTTAGCCATCTTACAATTACTGGTGGAGAGGGGAGGTCTGGTGATACCTGACCTTCGTTTGTACTACTTGGCATCCCAGCTGGTTCAGGCTCACTGGCGTATGTTTCCACAGCATGCTGCTACTGCTGTGGAGGCTGCGGCGGCAACCTCCTATGAAGCACTTTTTAACTTTTTTTTTAGAGGGACTGTACCTACGGAAGGTGGTATGACTGTGCTTAGATCAGCTAAACGGGTACTTGAACTCTGTATAAAACACATACATGACAAATCACTGCACCTATCGCCAAATGCCCCACTGTGGTTTAAACCTTGTTTGAAGGATTTTGTTTGTTTGGAAGATGGGCATAGATGGGCCAGATTTGGCCTTACCTATGTGCATCAATTATTTGACAATACTGAACTTAAAACATTTGCACAGCTGAAGAGGGAATTGGATGTCTCCGATTCCTGGTCGTTTCCAGGACCATATCAAACTAATTTCCACTTATTATGCGGTACTTATAGGAAAAAAACAGCCGAGAGAGGACAAAATGAGAATCAGGTGGTCTGCTGTTATTCCAGAATTGACTGAGGCTAATTGGGAGGAAGCTCTGACCTCCTTTATGCCCACGGTCATCTCTGCCAGGGACAAACTGATACAATTAAGATACCTTCATCAAATGTATTATACTCCACACAGATTGTATAAGATGGGCAAACGAGATGACCCTATCTGTCATAAGTGCCTAGTGGCAGATGGTACCTTTATGCATATGGTGTGGGAGTGTAATAGGATACGACCCCTATGGTCACAGGTGACCCAGTTTATTGCAGATACATTTGATCTCCCGAACATATGTAGTCCACTTCTGGGTCTCCTCGGTTTCATTGAGGATGAAGTAATGAGCAATAATAAGAGAACATTCCTGAGACTAATGTTTTACTATGTCAGAAAGCTAATTGTTCTAAATTGGATAAAGAGAGATCATCTTACATTATCAGCTTGGAAGGGTTTGATTAATGCAAATATCACGCTGTATAAAATTACATATGAAGCCAAAGGTAGTAAGAAAAAATTCAATAAAGTGTGGTGACAATGGATAAAATCCAAGGAAACTACATCTTGCGTTATCTAAATGAGAATATTTACATACCACAACTGGGTAATATGTACTGTAGAGTAATGTTGAGAGAGCCTGCTCTGGAGGTCGGGGGAGATGACGGCACACGGCAAAATTGGTTCAGGAGGTATCCACCTCAATGGTTTTGGTTTTGTTTTGTTTTTTTCTTTTTTTATCATATCATAAGCTGATGATAATTTTCAATAAAATTGCTTAAGGCAATTGATATCTTGCAGGAAAAATGCTATTTGCCCTGACATATCTCTTATCGTTGGATGTTTATTCCAAAAAGCTTGATTGACAACTATATTTTGATGAAGAATGTACCCTGTATGCAATGTTCTATTCTGTGTATGTGCAATTGGCAAATAAAACTTAAAAAAAAAGGATTACATAAAACAAAACAGACACCTCCTTGCTCACAGTTACCATGCTGTCAATGAATCATAATCATTAATCGTATCTGTGAATTTTGTTTACAATTATCTGCCCCTACTCACACTATGGCTATGTGTCAAACCTGAAAAAAAATTATAATAAATCTGAAGCCTCTGTCCCTGCCCACAGAATTCTTGGCTACTGTACAACAAAATTGCCCATTTTATTGGGAACCCAAAGTCTTAATATACTTAGGAGTCTGGCTGGCGCTCAAAATAAAAAACACAACCACCATAATGACCGTCCTCTCAGGTGACAGTTATTTTATGACTGAGGGTGGGGCCACTCAGTGACATAAACAGGTGACCCCGCCTTCCTCTGATGTCACGAGGCGTCAGAGGGGGGCGGGGTCACCTGTTTACATCATCGGGTGGCTCCGCCCTCAGCTATATAAGAACTGTCACCAAGAAAAAACGTGACTCGGTGGGAGCCTGCCATGGGGCGGAGGTGTTTTGGCCGGGATCTGGGGTCCCCTTGTTAAAGGGGGTTTCCAGATTCCGATAAGCCCCCCCGCCCGGAGACCCTCACAACCACTGGGCAAGGGTTGTGAGGATGAGGCCCTTGTCCCCATCAACATGGGGACACGGTGCTTTGGGGGGCTACCCCAAAGCACCCTTCCCATGTTGAGGGCATGTGGGCATCTTTTCCTGCGGTCTGCCAGGTTGCGTGCTCGGATAAGGATCTGGTATAGATTTTTGGGGGGACACCCACGCCATTTTTTTTTTAAATTTTGGCGTGGGGTTCCCCTTAAAATCCATAATATTCAGGTCTGGTATGGATTTTGAGGGGGGCCCCATGCCATTTTTTTTAAATTTTGGCGCGGGGTTTGCCTTAACATCCATTCCAGACCTGAAGGGCCTGGTATGGAATTTGGGGGGACCCCCACGCAATTTTTTTTTTAAATTTTGGTTCGGGGTTCCCCTTAATATTCATACCAGACCCAAAGGGCCTGGTAATGGACTGTGGGGGAATCTGATGCCGTTTTTATCAATTCATTATAGCCGCGAGTACTTTTAAATGACTTTTTTCCTTTTTGCTCTCGGACTGTGATTTTGCTCTCGGACTGTTCTAAACACGAGAAACATTCGCCACTTTACAGGCATACTGTAGACACCCCCCAGGTACAAAATTTAAAGGAATATTTCACTTTTATTGTTTCACTTTGAGCCTTATTAAAATCACTGCTCCCAAAAAAACGGCAGTTTTTAAAACTTTTTTTTGATTTATTACATTTCCCCAGGGGCAGGACCCAGGTTCCCAAACACTTTTTATGACAATAACTTGCAGAAAGGCCTTTAAAATTAGCACTTTTGATTTCTCTCATAGACTTTTAAAGGGTGTTCTGCGGCTTTCGAATTTGCCGCGAACACCCCAAATTGTTCGCTATTCGGTGAACAGGTTAACACCGGCTCATCCCTAATGTGGAGAATAACAGCATAGGAATTTTTGGGAGGCCGCAAGTCACGGTCCATGACTTGTTATCCATGGTAGTGATTTGAGTTTTATATCAGTGGCATCCTCCTCTAATTTCACCCATTGCTTACTTTTTGCGCTATGGAACCGATCCACTATTCTCAACGTGAATACCAAGTGGAGGTATATTGAGAAATCTGGAAGAGCCAAGCCTTCATTTTTTTTTTGCCCTAATCAATATGTCTCTTTTAATTCGAGGTGATTTGTGTGCCCATATAAATGTCCCAAGAGCGCTCCGTAATTAACACAGTAAATTGGTTGGGAAGAATATTGGAATTGTTTGAAATACATATAACAACTTTGGGAGTATGCCAATTTTTATGATGTTAATCCTTCCCATCCAGTAGAAAACCGTTTTGCCGTACTTATGGAGCGATTTTATTATATTTTGGATTATTGGTAAATAATTGAGTTCTTGGAGCTTAGTTAAATCTTTAGTAATATACAGTGGGGACGGAAAGTATTCAGACCCCCTTAAATTTTTCACTCTTTGTTATATTGCAGCCATTTGCTAAAATCATTTAAGTTCATTTTTTTCCTCATTAATGTACACACAGCACCCCATATTAACATAAAAACACAGAATTGTTGACATTTTTGCAGGTTTATTAAAAAAGAAAAACTTAAAAATCACATGGTCCTAAGTATTCAGACCCTTTGCTGTGACACTCATATATTTAACTCAGGTGCTGTCCATTTCTTCTGATCATCCTTGAGATGGTTCTACACCTTCATTTGAGTCCAGCTGTGTTTGATAATACTGATTGGACTTGATTAGGAAAGCCAAACACCTGTCTATATAAGACCTTACAGCTCACAGTGCATGTAAGAGCAAATGAGAATCATGAGGTCAAAGGAACTGCCTGAAGATCTCAGAGACAGAATTGTGGCAAGGCACAGATCTGGCCAAGGTTACAAAAAATTTCTGCTGCATTTAAGGTTCCTAAGAGCATAGTGGCCTCCATAATCCTTAAATAGAAGACTTTTGGGATGACCAGAACCCTTCCTAGAGCTGGCCGTCCGGCCAAACTGAGCTATCGGGGGAGAAAAGCCTTGGTGAGAGAGGTAAAGTAGAACCCAAAGATCACTGTGGCCGAGCTCCAGAGATGCAGTTGGGAGATGGGAGAAAGTTGTAGAAAGTCAACCATTACTGCAGCCCTCCCCCAGTCGGGGCTTTATGGCAGAGTGGCCCAACGGAAGCCTCTCCTCAGTGCAAGACACAAGAAAGCCCGCAAGGAGTTTGCTAAAAAAACACCTGAAGGTCTTCAAGATGGTGAGAAATAAGATTCTTTGGTCTGATGAGACCAAGATAGAACTTTTTGGCCTTAATTCTAAGCAGTATGTGTGGAGAAAACCAGGCACTGCTCATCACCTGTCCAATACAGTCCCAACAATGAAGCATGGTGGTGGCAGCATCATGTTGTGAGGGTGTTTTTCAGCTACAGGGACAGGATGACTGGTTGCAATCGAGGGAAAGATGAATGTGGCCAGGTACAAGGATATCCTGGACGAAAACTTTCTCCAGAGTGCTCAGGACCTCAGACTGGGCTGAAGGTTTACCTTCCAACAAGACAATGACCCTAAGCACACAACTAAAATAATGAAGGTGTGGCTTCACAACAACTCTGTGACTGTTCTTGAATGGCCCAGCCAGAGCCCTGACTCAAACCCAATTGAGCATCTCTGGAGAGACCTAAAAATGGCTGTCCACCAACGTTTACCATCCAACCTGACAGAACTGGAGAGGATCTTTAAGGAGGAATGGCAGAGGATCCCCAAATCCAGGTGTGAAAAACTTGTTGCATCTTTCCCAAAAAGACTCATGGCTGTATTAGATCAAAAGGGTGCTTCTACTAAATACTGAGCAAAGGGTCTGAATACTTAGGACCGTGTGATATTTCAGTTTTTCTTTTTTAATAAATCTGCAAAAATGTCAACAATTCTGTGGTTTTCTGTCAATATGGGGTGCTGTGTGTACATTAATGAGGAAAAAAATGAACATAAATGATTTTAGCAAATAGCTGCAATATAACAAAGAGTAAAACCTTTAAGGGGGTCTGAATACTTTCCATCCCCACTGTATGTTCCCAAGTATTTTATAGCTACCTTTTGCCATTTAACAGAGAAATTTCTTTGGAGAAGCTCTATAACCTTGTTTGGTAGTGTAATATTCAAAGCTTCTGATTTGTCATAATTGACTTTGAAGTTGCTCAGGTTTCCAAAACGGTTAAACTCCTGGATTAGGTTTGGTATAGTCACAACTGGATTTGTTATGTATAGCAACAAGTTGTCTGCATATACAGACATCTTGTATTCTACTCCTTTAACTTTTATCCCTTCTATATCTAAGTTTTTGCGAATAGCTGTAGTCATGTGCTCCATCACCAGTACATATAGCAGCAGGGATAAGGGGCAACGCTGTCGAGTTCCATTTGATATTATTACCTGCTCCAAAAGGTTTCCATTTGTTCGAATTCTAGCTGTTGGCTTATGATAGAGTGTCATTATTTTCTCCTTAAGTACTGGTCCTACCCTGTCAAATGCTTTTTCAGCATCCACAGCCAGTAGACAGGATGGGATGGAATTCCTCTGGATGTATTCTACCATTGTGTTAAGGTCTTCAGTGTATTGTCTCTTGCCTCTCTACCCTTTGTGAATCCCACTTGATGTAAATGAACATATGTTGGTAAAATTGGAGTAAGTCTATTAGCTATAATCTTCAAGTATAATCGAAGGTCTATATTAGTTAAGGAAATCGGGCGATAATTTCCGTATAACGTATGATCTTTTTCCGGCTTTGGGATGATCGGGATGTACGCTTCCATCCCTTGTGGGGCAAAGGTTCAAGAGACAGAGATCGCATTGAAGGTCCTAATCATGATCGGAATCAGTAGTTCCCTAATTGTCCTAAGGAAACGCGGAGTAAAACCCTCTGGCCCGGGGCTTTTGCCCAGTACCATTGAGTCAATTACATTTTGCAATTTCATTACAGAGAATTCTTTTTCTAGTTCCTCTCTTTCAGTCGCCGATAATGATGGGATAGCTGTTTCATGTATGTACTGACGTACATCTTGCCGGAAAGTTTCCGGGTCCTCTACTGCTTGTTGATTTGGTGTATTGTAAAGTTTAGAATAAAATGAATGGAATGATTTTAAGATTCCTTCAGGATCATGTGTCAGTTCTCCCGATGTTGTTTTTATTTTTACTATAGAGGTCATGGATGCTCGTTGGGACAATGCCCTTGCTAGGAGCCGACCCGGTTTGTTTTCGCGTTGATAAAACAGCGGGCGGCTCTCATCTCTAAGGCGTAAAGTTTGTTCATTTAACAATCTCTGTAGTTCTATCCGTTTGTCTGATAGTTCTATTAGGTTCTCTGGGATCGGATTTTGTTTATGTCTTTTTTCAAGCTTTGGGATCTCTTTTAAGAGTGAAGATATATTACCTTCTTTTTCTTTTTTCAATCTGGCCCGTGTTTTATATAGAGACCCTGCAGTACGCATTTTAGTGCTTCCCACCGAACCTGTAGTGAAGTAGTATCTTTTATATGGTCTAGCACTAAGTTATTAATTGTTTGCTTAATTTCCACCGTACACGCCTTGTCTTTAAGTAAATTGTCGTTTAATCTCCCTGAACAGTTAGGTGTAGCCCTCCTCAGTATGGCCAGCTCCAGAAACACTGGCACATGGTCCGACCAGATAAAGCTTCCAATTTTGGCAGAATATATTGGCGCCGTTCCTATTTGATTTATGAAAAAAATCCAATCTGTGATAGGTGCCATGTACTTTGGATTGAAATGAGTTATCTCTATCTATTGGGTGAAGAACCCTCCAGATATCTATCAAATGGTATGTGTCCAGTGTGGCTTTAAATTTGTTCATTTGATTGGTCGCCTGAAATAATCGAGGAGCAGTAGTGTCCAAATCCCGGTTAAGTCACACCCTCTGCTCTTTCCATAAGATCTGTCAACTTATGCGTACCTATCTTGATCTGATCTTGATTTGGTAGATATAGATTTATAAATGTGTATTTTTTCCATAGATGGTCAGCTTCAAGAGCAGAGATCTACCGTCCCCGCTCCTCCAGTTTTCAAATATTTGATGGGGCAAAGATTTATGAATTCCTATAGAGACCCCTTTAGATTTAGAATAGGCAAAGGAGTCATGATACCAAGTAGAATAGTACCTATTCTGTATATTGGGTATGCAGTTTAAGCGAAAATGCGTCTCCTGGAAGAAGACAACACTAACATTTTATTTATGAAGAAAATTTAAAATTTGTGATCTCTTTGATGGGGAGTTCAGTCCCCTTGCATTAAAAGAACAAATTTTTATTGGGCTCATGCCTAGGGAAAAAGAAGGGAAGGGAAGATGATGAAAAAAAAACCCCACTAGGTTAAACCCCCTTACTAACTGACTCCTTTGAGTCTAAACTTACTTACTAAGTTCCCTATGTTGGGAATATAGAGAGACCTCCCTAAGATTGGTCCCGTCCAGCCAAGGTTTTAATGCATAGAAATAATTTATATAAATCCTAACTTCCATCTTATTTATTTTGTTTATGAGAGAGAAAGAGCAATCGGGAAAAAGGAAGAGAAAAAAAAAAGCGAAAAGAGGAAGGGAGAAGGGGGAGGGTAGAGCAGAGGAAAAGAGAGAACAAAAAAAAAAGGGGGGGGGGAAGACCCGCCCGCACCTCTCAAACATAACCAACGTGCTTAATATTGAGGTGAAAATTAAGTGCATCAGTGATACAATATAACCTGTTGCAAAAACTCACCCCACCCCTTCCCCCCACCCCAATACAATCATTTAATTCCCCTTTAGCCCCTCTGGGCTGATATACGAATGTGAGATAAAGTAAGGGGTAGCACTTTAATAATGACTACCCAAGAATTGTCCTCCTGTGATATCTAGTGCAGGTGATGAGCCAAACCCCCTCCCCCCCAAATGAAGAAAAAAAAAGAAAAAAATAGTGGTGTGGGTTGATAATGAGTTACCCTATTGTGTCTAATATGTGTGCACTCCCTATAACCTCTAAACTGCCTATGTTGGGGGGAGGCGGTTACCGTAGAGTCCCCCCCCCAAAAAAAAAAAAAAAGACACTTCATGTACATCCACCTTAAAGGAGGGGAGAAAACAAAAAAAACACAACCCTTTGTGGTGAATATATATATATATATATATATATATATATATATATATATATATATATATATATATATATATAAATAATAATTTTCGTGTACACCTACCATAAAGGAGGGGAAATGCAAAACAAAATTAAAAAGAGAAAAAACCCCTTTGTGATAAATGTAAAACTAACCTATCCCTAATTCAGGGAAAACAGCAAAAAAAAAAAAAAAAGGAAAGAAAACTCCCTATACCCCTTTGTCCTCCACCCTCACCCCCCCCCCCCCCCACCCAAGTCCCTGATTATCTTCTCATAGAGGTTCTTTCTGAAAAGTTCTGAAAAGTTTGCAGCCATTGGGGTAGATCGATTTTGGGCAGCTGAAGCTCATTCAAAAAATCCGGAAGGTCTGCGATGTCCCTGAATATTATTTTCTGACCCTTATGCTGTACTTTAATTTGGAAAGGGAATCCCCATCTATATGGTATCTCTTTTTCTTTAAGCGCTTCCAAAAGTGGTTTTACTGACGTTCTCAGAGTCAAGGTGTATCTGGATAGATCTTGCAGCAGGATAACCCTTGTTCCATCAAAGTCTATATTCCTTTGTTGTCGTGCTGCGGTCAAAATCCTCTCCTTAATATGAAAATAATGTATTCTGAAAATTATATCTCTTGGCTTCGATGGATCAGGGTTATTAGGGCCTAGTGCCCGGTGTGTCTGGTCTATTTCTAATTCAGCTGTAGCTGAATATTTCATCAGGGTGTTGAACATACCCTGTAGTAACGGTATTAAATCCTCTAGACCCATTGCCTCTGGCATCCCTCTGACCCTAATATTATTTCACCTATTTCTATTTTCAAGGTCATCGATGGTAGTGATCACAAACTTTAAGCATTGGTCCTCTTCCTGGTTTCTCCTCTCCGAGTTTATTAATTTTTGTTTGATAAGTGCAACTCTGGCTTCCACGGTGTCCATCTTATATTGAGTGTCTGCGAGAGATGTTTTCATTAATTGTAGTTCCGTTTTATATGAAGTCTCCATTCTAAACGCATATTTATCCATATCCTCTCTCGCTGGTAAAGACTGTATATAAGCCTGCATGTCCCAGGACCCCCCTTCAGTAATCCTTGCTCTTGTTGTAGCTTTTTGCATAATTAGATGGGGGGCTGTTGCCCGATTTATCTAGCTCAGCCTCTCCAGTTGAAGATGATATGTTTAAATCTGTTACATTGGAAGCTTCCTGGTGACCTGGCGTCTGTGGGTATTGCAAAAACCCTTTAATATCAGTTTGTGCAGCTTGCATTTTGGGGGCGCTTTTAGCTGTACCCCCTGTAGATCCCCTTTTGGTTTTGTGTACTTGAGACCCTTTAGGTGGCATATTGTAGTCACTGCACATTATCTATATATAAAGTTATAGATCTCACCTTGATCCATGTTTTTGCTGCCTTTAAACCCCTTCCCGCCGAGCGTACGCAGATGTGCGTACTCGGCTTTCCGGGGTTATACAGGGATGGTGCCTGCAGCTGCAGGCATCATCCTGGTACCGTTGTTTAAAGCCGGCGATTGGCTATCTGAGTATAACAACCGATGCGTCTCCCCTCCCGCCACCTCCCGCCGCTCTTACCGGGCCTCCCGCTCGATCGGCAGGCCCGGTGGCCAATCGGCTGTCTCCGGCAGCTGGGGGTGGGCTGGAACAAAGCTGTGGGCAGCTTCGGCTGCCAATGGCTCCGATTTAAAAAAATACACAGTATTCAGAATCGTCATTTTTGTCGATTTGAAAACTTTGAAGTTCAAAGGAGGGATCGGGGGTCTTTTAGACCCCCGATCCTTCCATAAAGAGTACCTGTCACCACCTATTATGCCCCGTACACACGGCCGGATTTTCCGATGGAAAATGTCCGATCGGAGCGTGTTGTCGGAAATTCCGACCGTGTGTGGGCTCCATCGGATTTTTCAGACACACAAAGTTTGAGAGCAGGCTATAAAATTTTCCGACAACAAAATCCGATCGCATCAATTCCGACCGTGTGTGGCCTGTTCCAACGCACAAAGTGCCACGCATGCTCAGAAGAAATTCCGACACGGAACAGCTTGGTCTGGTAAACTTAGCGTTCGCAATGGATACAGCACTTTCGTCACGTTGCAATGTCAAAAATGGTTTAATACAGTGCACTCTCTTCTTCTTTATAATGTGAGAAGAATGAAGTAATTTTGCTGCTCATATTCACACAGACTTCTCACAAACTTATTTCTTTCCTATTTATCGGGATTCCCTCAATATATTTTGATTTGTCACATCTGACAACATGATTTTGGTGTTGGTTTTTTTTTTTTTTTTTTTTGGTTTTAAGGCAGATTAGTTATTTTTGGTTTGTATTTTTTTCAAGGCAGATTTTTGTTTTTTTGGATTTTTATTTGTACTCCTGAAAATTTTTGTGTGTGTTTTTTGTGTCAAGTTACCACAACACCATTAATATGTTGTTATATTTAATCTGTAGGAGATTGTTTGGTGTTGTTGTCCCTTGTTAATTTCACATTGTACTTTAGAAATGTACCTGAATCGTCACCAACAAACTGTCCTTTTTGGATGAAAACACACATAGGAGGGTATAATTTCCCAAAAAAAACATTTATTAAGGGCTCACAACTAAACAAAGAGGGAGGCAATGCTGGAGAAACTGCAGAAATGGGTGAAGCCTTGGACCCCCAGGGCACACATCAACTATTTTCAAGCAAAATTGGTGGCCTGAGGAGTCCTTATCTAAGGGAGTGCAGTCTGGTCCAGAAGTCCCAGAGATCCTGAAAGCAGCAGATGACATCTGTGTCCCCAGGCTGTGGTCATACAAGAGACTGCAGCTTTTGTCAGACCAGACTGAACCCAGGGCCATCACTCTCTTGTCTTCCTTCCACGCTTCCTTCCACGCGGTGGCTCTGGTGGTGGAGTTGTGGCAGCAGGAGGAGGAGGAGGATGGTCCAACTCAATCACGTCAGTCTTGGGTGTTAGTTCCCCACTCACCCTCTTACTTAGGACTTTATAAAGCAGGTCCTCACATAGCTTGCGTTGACCCTCCTGCATGCCCTGCAGTTTTGTGGCAACCATGCAGGCAAAGGCCTCTTCAGGAGTGGGTAAGGCTCGGAGGGACGCAGAAGCCTCCTGAATGAGCCTGAGGGCAGAATCCTGCATGGGAGTCGCCTTCCTCGCTCTTTTGTATGGAAGGCGGAGGGCAGGCTTCGACTTGTCCCAGGCTTCTCTTGGCTGACACTTAGCCCCGCCTCCTCCTGGCTGCCACTAATCCCCGCCTCCTCCTGACTGCCACATTCCACAACCTCCTCCTGGCTGAGGTCTTCCTGTGTATGAAAAAGGGACATAGTTTTAGTTTTTTATTCATCAATCACACACAATTGTCACCTCCTGACTGTTGCAAATTGAATGTTATCAAATATAACAGACTATCCTTTTGAGCCCAGGATTTTTCATTCTTGTCCCAATTTTGGGTGCCCACTACTGTCTATTGATATGTAAAACACTTTTTTCAATCAACAATTAATGATCAATAATAACATCTAGTAAACATCATTTATTTATTGACCAGAAATCTGTAGAAGAATGCTATACCTGACTCAAGCTGGGTTCCTCCACTTCTTCCTGGCTGGAAGGCCCAGGTTGGACATCGGAAGCCTCAGCTGGGGTGGAAGGAAGAGTGGAAGGAAGAGTGGAGAGGGATTCCCTGACTTCAGTGTGGTCTGACAGAAATCTCAGTCTCTCATAGTACCACAGCCTGGGGACATAAACGTCATCTGCTGCAGCTCCGGATCTCTGGGAATCTGTGACCTTCTTTCGCTCCCTAAGATAAGTGCTCCTCAGGCCACCAATTTTGGTTTTTAAATAGGGGATGGTTGCTGTGGGGACAACCGGCGTAACCAACTCCAGCAGTTTCTCCAGCGCTGCCTGCCCCTTTTGTTTATTGTTGTAATGGGGATGTCTCACTTGCCACAGACAGGGCAGCTCCCTGTATTTGTCTATGAACAGGGGAAGGAAGTTGCGGTCATTGAAGCCATCCATTTTCTCTGCAAGACACAACACAAGACAAACCCTAATGTCAGGCCAAACTCCCCTAATCTTGTTACAATATAGGCTTCCATTTCGAAGCAGTATAGGCCCAAGTTTAGATCTTACCTTCATTATCACGATCGGCACCTCCGATGCTCCTTCCTCTGCTCACAGATCGTACGTAATACGCTCGCGTGTTACGCTTTATACACACTGCGCATGCGTGTAACTCTGCCCGCCCCTGACGTTCTTTCTAGTCTATTCCCCACCCCTTTTCGTTCAGCGCAGTGGGGGAAGAGCACATGGCGGATACACAGCAGGTGTGTGCTAATTATAGCAACGAGGAGGAGGAGGAGGAAAGCCCGGAGCCGGAAACGTCCCGATCCAGAAGGAGATTTAAGGCCTCAAATATGTCCTTTGGGGAGATGTTGGAGATGGTGGACATCCTGAAGAAGGCCGACTATGATGAGAAGTATGGACCTTACCCCAACCCCAATGTCAGAAAGGCCAAGATCATGGCGAAAGTGATCAAGAGTCTGCACCGGAATTTTGGGGTACGCCGATCGAAAGATCAGCTCAGGAAGCGGTGGTTGGACCTGAAATTACGAGAACATGAGCAGTACAGAAAGATCCGAAGAGTGCTGCAAAAAAGTAAGTAGTTGTCCTGTGTTCCTATTCTTTATGTTTATTACGTTTGTGCTGCTCCATGTGCTTTTCTTACAAGTGTACATTTTTAAATGACAACTTTCATGTTCATGGGCACATTATTCGTTCGTATCAAACATTATTCTTTCGGCCTATAAAACACCATTGTTTAGGCCATATGCATTTGGCCACAATTTTTACGCCCTACTTGTCTGAAACTAATTTGGTTGTGTAGATGGCTTTGTTACTAGAATGAAATGCAAACTAGATTCTGTGTAAGGAGAGGACACTCAGCAGCTGTTTTCACATCTGGACACTGGAGCACTAGTGTGGGACACAAGAACACCATTTTTATTAGGGGGCCCACACAGGTGCTCCAGTGTATACTATAGGGGGGTCTACATCTGTGAAGCTTGTAACAAACAGGTAAAGTATTGAAGCTTGACAAAGGACACTCCTAATTCTACATCTTGGAACTCTGCCCAAATAGACAATTGTACCCCACTTCCAAGCAATCTTTCATATTTATAGTTCTGCCATCAAATATCTGTGTGCTAAGTATACCATTTTTGTTTCACATAGGGGAGAAAAGACTCGGAGGACACCCCTCATCCGAGGAGACCAGAGACCCCCCACCTCTGGAAGAAGGGGAAATCCCCCCAACCCAAGAAGAGCAGGAGGAGCAAGAAGATGTGGTGGAACTAGTCACCACAACAGGTGAGTGTCTGCAACCACAGGCTCAGGTAAGAGATGTATGCCAGCATATTTTTGATACCTTTTTTTGGGGGGTTTCTCTCTTTTTAGGTGATCGTGATGTTGTGGATCCAGATCCTTTCACATCAGAAAGTGCCCAGATCCTGATCGGAGATTATGGGGTGTAATTTAGAATTGGAAACCCTAAAGAAAAACATCAATGATGTTATTAAAAAAAATAAAAACATCATTGATGTTTTGGGGCGAGTTTAAAACCCCTCCAAATCACTTTCTTCTTTTGTGTGCTACAATGTTAAAAATGTTTTAGCGATTTTTAGAAAAGCCTAATTTGGAGGATGCACACAGTGTGTCAACATGTGCTATCTGCCATCACGGGAGATCAATGGACGCGTTTTGGGGGTGCAACCCCTTCCTCAATAATAAAGTAGCTGAGAATAAGGGGTTTCTCCCCCAAAACATGTCCCTTGATCCCCCGTGATGGCAGCTAGCACATGTTGACATTGGGAAATTTGTGTGCATCTTCCAAATTTGGCTTTTCCTGGGGTGACTTCACCCCATCTGAACGCAATATCAAACACAGTTCTTAAATACTCATGTCTGATAATGCCTTCAAATTCTAACAAATGTGAACTTTGTAAGTTCAAGGTTTGTGTCTTTCTTGTTGGTTTTACACATGCCTGTTTTAGCTTAAATGGACATTTCTATTTTTGATAATGCTACCCCAAAAGTTGTTATACAACAAACATGTTGGTTTGTTTTAAAAACCTTTTCTAAATGCACATATGATTGTGCTGGTATTAAAAAGATTGTTCATCAAGAATGTGTGGATTATTGTCTCAACGCTACAACACTTTTGTGGGGCTCTGCTTTCTGTGAAAATGGGGGTTATTTCCTAAGGGCAAATCCTCTTTGCACTACAAGTGCAGTTTCAGTGCAGTTTCAAGTGCACTTGTAGTGCAAAGTGTCTTTGCCTTTAGTAAATAAAACCCAACAGTGCTTTGTATAAGGTTACACAATCACGCCATTTTCGGGACTCACCACATTTCTGTCAGAGTCATCTAAAACAAACACAAGCAGTAAATGTCAACAAAGATTTTCTTTTTTTTGTTTTTTTATTTGATAAAGGCTTCACAAATTTGCTGGCATATTGATGGCCCCCCTACCCGCAAAGAACTCCAGGTATCATAACCGGACATCACGGGCACTCAGGAAGGGCAAGCCAGGATGGCCACTTTCAAGCACCGTCAGTGTTGTTTCATGTATCATTCCGGCCTCAGGCCCAACTGAGCCAGCATAGTTGACCGAATGTTAGCGTAAAAGGTTATGGAGAATACAGCACGCCAGGATTATATGATTAAGTTTATACTCCGCCATATGGATGGGTGTCAGAAATAGGCGGAACCGGCTGGCCAGGATTCCAAATGTGTTCTCCACCACTCTTCTGGTTCTGGCCAGCCGGTAATTAAAAACCCTCTGTTCCGGGGTGAGGGTCCTCATAGGGAATGGCCACACAAGATGGTCCCCCAGCGCAAACGCTTCATCAGCAACGAAGACGAATGGGAGTCCTTCCACATTGTCCTCTGGAGGTGGCAAGTCCAAGCTGCCATTCTGGAGATGCCTGTAAAACTCCGTCTGGGCGATGACTCCACCATCGGACATCCGGCCATTCTTCCCCACGTCCACATACAAGAAGTCGTAATTAGCCGACACCACCGCCAACATCACAATACTATTGAACCCCTTATAGTTGAAATAGTACGACCCCGAGTTGGGTGGTGGGACGATGTGGACGTGTTTCCCATCAATTGCCCCTCCGCAGTTAGGAAAGTCCCACCGCTGGGCAAAGTGGGAGGCCACAGTCTGCCATTCCTGTGGCGTGGAAGGAAACTGTTGAGGAAAACAAAAATAAATTTGTATTTTTGCACATAAACATGGCAAGCAGATTAGACACAAACATTCTTGGCCAACCTCCAGATAGCATTTATTAAGGGGAATTTAACAACACCAAAGTATAAGGTACACCTATCATATTCCCCTCCCCCCATCTCATGGGCCATTTCTAACATTATAGGGGGGGAATCTTGGACAGGTAACCCTCTCCACTTCATTGAGAGATGAATGCCTAAATATAGGGTATTACTTGGAACAGCCCCTCCTTAGTTACACTATTGGCAGCCCACTGGACAGGTAAGAAGTGTCATAATACAAAGATATAAATACACACTGTACACATTTGAGGACATTTGGACACTCTGCTATTACCTGTCAAGATAATAATAGGATACAAAAACTTTAAACAGTACCATTTGAAAGTATACAGGCAGGCCCTTGCACTACATGCTTTGGGGAATTCATCCATACATCTGAGCACTAAAGAGATGGGTATAGTGTGTTTGGGTTTGGCAAAGTCAGCAGATAGATGATTGAGGATAGATAGAGAATTGGGATCAGCTGACTCAGCAGTTGGGGGGAGGGAGGGTTACTAAAAATGATTTGGGGACACCACAAAAAAAAAGCCTCTGGCACTCTGCCTGAATTTAAAGCACAAATCACATTTCTAAACATTTTAGGGGTTGTTTGGGGTAAAGCACTACTATGGAGCTGACAAAATACATTGTTAAGTGACTACATGAGGTGAATATAGGGCAGGAGAGCATGCTGGGGAGGTTATTGAAGGCCAATCTGTATGAAGGACTAAAAAAAAAAATTACAGAAAAATCCAGCATGCATGAGGACAAAGGGGACATTCACAGCATATTACAATCATGGTAATTAGGGAATGAGGAAAGAAATACAATACATTAGCAAACATTAAAATACAATAAAATGTGATGTTAAAGGATAAAAATCTTGCCTTCATATACTCCTTCTGCAGGACCTGGATGATGGCAGAACAGGTCTCTGGGATAATGATCCCCAGAGCCTGGGGGGAGATGTCTGTCGAGAACTTCAAGTCCTGCAGGCTTCTCCCTGTCGCCAAGTACCGCAGGGTAGCGACCAACCTCTGCTCCGGAGTTATGGCTTGCCTCATGCAGGTATCATGCCTGCTGATATAGGGGGTCAGCGAAGCCAGCAGACGGTGAAATATGGGGTCCATCATCCTGAGAAAGTTCCTGAAATCATCAGGATTATTCTCACGGATCTCATGGAGCAAAGGCATATGTGAGAACTGGTCACGCTGAAGCAACCAATTCTTGGTCCATGAACTCCTCCCCACCCTGTTCATGGACTGGACTTGTGTCAAGGTCAGGACCCCAACACCAAGCCCCCACACAGCACGAACTCTACGAGGAGTACGTATACGCAACATGGCTAGAAAACGGTCGGCTGCTCAGAACGAAGTAACAGAAAGCACTGAAGAACAGCAAGGCCTGTGAAGAGCGACCTGAAAAACAGTAACGAATGAACAAGAACACAATGACTAATCCAAGTTACGCGTAGCTTGCTTGCACGCACTGAAGAGCAGATACAAACCCACAAGCACAAACAACCGCAGAAAACGATCTGAAAGCCACGAGTCTGAAAAAGCACGAATCGTCTCTCACCAAACTTTTACTAACACGAGATTAGCAAAAGGAGCCCAAAGGGTGCTGCGCTTGGTTCTGAACTGGTCTTTTCTAGTCTCGTCGGACGTGGTTGACGTCACCGCGTTGTTGGCGATCGGAAATTCCGACAACTTTGTGCGACCGTGTGTATGCAAAACAAGTTTGAGCCAACATCCGTCGGAAAAAATCCTAGGATTTTGTTGTCGAAATGTCCGAACAAAGTCCGACCGTGTGTACGGGGCATTACTGTCACAAGGGATGTTTACATTCCTTGTGACAACAATAAAAGTCATCTAAATTTATTTTTTTAACACAATTTATAAATATATAATTAAATAAAATAAATATGAAAAACAATGTTTTTTTAAAGCGCCCCCGTCCCAGCGAGCTCGCACAGCAAAGAAATCGCATACGGAAGTCGCGCCCGCATATGTAAATGGTGTTTAAATCACACATGTGAGGTATCGCCACAATCGTCAGAGCAAGAGCAATAATTCTAGCACTAGACCCCCTCTGTAACTCTAACCTGGTAACCGTAAAAAAAATTTAAAGCATCGCCTATGGAAATTCTTAGGTACCGTAGTTTGTCGCCACTCCACGAGTGCGTGCAATTATAAAGCGTGACATGTTTGGTATCTATTTACTCAGCGTAATATCATCTTTCACATTATACAAAAAAATTGGGGTAACTTTACTGCTTGGATTTTTTTAAATTCATGAAAGTGTCCCTTTTCCCAAAAATTTGCATTTAAAACACCGCTGCACAAATACCGTGTGATATAAAATATTGCAACAATCTCCATTTTATTCTCTAGATTCTCTGCTAAAACAATATAATGTTTGGGGGTTCTAAGTAATTTTCTAGAAAAAAATACGGATTTTAACTTGTAAACACCAAATTTCAAAAATAGGCTTAGTCATGAAAGAAGGGATTTTATATGTTTCCTGCAGCGATGATTCACTTGTTGGGTCTCTTCACCCTCTCTGCACTGTCCACACTGTGTTCCCTGTGCTGTATACAGTGGGGGGAGGGGGATCTCCAGTTGATCCGTTCCCTTGGTCAGACATGGCTCGAGGGATACCTCGTACATGTCTAGCCCCAGCTGTCTCGAGGGATCTCCTGTCCAGCTACTCCCCTCCTCCAGCTGGTCAGTGAAAAGAGGCTGTGACAGGCTACAGGCCAGGTATGAGCTTAGCGATGTTTGGCGATGTATCAATCCCCGTACTTTCGGCTGTGTGCTGCTCTGGATGCCGGTACTATAACCAAGCCAACCTGGAGAGGTTGTGAAGCGGGTCTGCCGGTCTGCAGTGTTTGGCAATCGGCATTCGGTGTTCAACTCGTGCGCTCTGCTCCTCCTGCCGTACCAGCTGTTGCTCCCGTCTTCCGCCTTCCGACATCTCGCTGTATCGGGCAGCTCTGCTTACTGGAGTGCTTACTGGGGTCTCGTCATGCATCCAGGTGTAGGGTACGTGGAAGTTAATTCGGCTGCATTCCTGAACTTAGAGGAGCTACCTCAATGCGTGGCCATCTTGGTCAGTCTCTCCGCCCCCAACCTGTGGGACTTGATTTAATACACCATTTTGCACATTTATATTATATTATTGTTTGTGATAATTTATTACTGCGCAAGATCACTTGTTTATTATTATTTTATTATCTGTGTATTTTGAACACAAATAGGTTTTGCAGCTAGTTTTGAGTTTCTAATTATCACAGTTTTGTTTATTCATTCACATTTTCAGTATTGGTTTACTTGGTAGCACGGACCTTCGCTTTGAGTTTTCATATAGAGCTATAATAACTGTTTTCATCTGCAAAGCTCAAACATGTAAAAATGATGCTTAGATATTTGTAATGTACAAAGCAGGCTAGAACAAGATTGTTTCCTTCTTCAACAAAAGTAGACATTACCAAATAATAAAGTCTAAAGATAAAAAGAAACATTTTTATAATTATTTTGCAAAATTTTGATTTCTGACTTCTGAAATATGGAAATTGATCAACATCTGCTATATGTAGTTCACACAAATGTACCGGTCACATTCACCTATCTTTCAGTTATAGGAATATTTAATCAGGACTATCAAACTTTAAACCAGAAATGGTATGATCCACAGTCCTATCTGCAATACAGCCTGCTAAAATCTTTGGAATGTACAGAAATAATGGGAAAGTGACTGTAATTTCTCCAAACTGAACTGGGCATTACTTTAGCAAAACTAAGAAAAAAAAGTTATAATCACCACTTTTAAAAAGCATAACATTTTGTTGAGTACAAAATATTGAAAAAAGATAAAAGCAACTAGGAAGAGATATATTTGCTGTCCCATATATTGATCTCAACTACATCCTGTGTTTAAATGCTAACAGACCAGACCCTTTAGTTTCATTCATAATACGTTGCTTCTTTAGGAGTCCTTCAAAACTAGGGATATATATATATATATATATATATATATATATATATATATATATATATATACCCTGTATTGCCAAAAGTATTGGTACGCCTGCCTTTACACACACATAAACTTTCATGGCATTCCAGTCCATAGGGTTCAATATTGAGTTGACCCACTTTTTACAGCTATAACAGCTTCAACTCTTCTGGGAAGGCTGTCCACAAGGTTTAGGAGTGTGTCTATGGGAATGTTTGACCATTCTTCCAGAAGCGCATTTGTGAGGTCAGGCACTGATGTTGGACAAGAAGGCCTGGCTCGCAGTCTCTCTAATTCATCCTAAAGGTGTTCTATTGGGTTGAGGTCAGGACTCTGTGCAGGCCAGTCAAGTTCCTCCACCCCAAACTCGCTCATCCATGTCTTTATGGACCTTGCTTTGTGCACTGGTGTGCAGTCATGTTGAAACAGGAAGGGGCTATCCCCAAACTGCTCCCACAAAGTTGGGAGTATGAAATTGTCCAAAATGTCTTGGTATGCTGACGCCCTAAGTGTTCCCTTCACTGGAACTAAAGGGCCAAGCCCAACTCCTGAAAAACACTCCCACACCATATGGGAAAGTCTCCCCAGTGGGGTTTTTCTGCAGCAGAATTACAATCGTTGAAGGAATGATTTGAAAAAAGTTTTTTATTTTTGAAAAAAGGGCAACATGGCATGGACACATAAACATTTAAAATATGAGATCTGGTCAGAGATATATAGCACCATTCAAATTCTACAAGAATGGTGCTATATATCTCCGACCAGAGCTCATATTTTAAATGTTTATGTGTCCATGCCATGTTGCCATTTTTTCAAAAATAAAAAACTTTTTTCAAACCATTCCTTCAACAACTGTAATTCTGCTGCGGAAAAACCCCACTGGGGAGACTTTCCCATATTGCAACCCATTCGGGGCGGTAGCATTTATATCACTCATGTTCATGTGTCCTTCCCATGTTACACTCCCACACCATAATCCCCCCTCTGCCCAATGATTTGGACCAGTGCACAAAGCAAGGTCCCTCTGACACTACGGGGAAGCCATAGGGATGTCCCCGTGCGTCAGTGGGGGACGGGGTTACCCGGGGTCGTCACCGGTGGCCCCGCCCTCAGTTATAAAAGAACTGTCACCTGCAAGGACGTGTCATACGGCGGGTGCCTCCCATGGAGGCGGGTCGGTGCGGCTTTTTTTTTTTTTCCTTTTTCGGTCCATCGGCGGAGCAAGAGAAGAAGACTTTGTGAGACATTTTTATTTTTTTATTTTTTAATAAAGGACTTGTCCCAAGCCGTGTCTTGTAATTTTTACCATTTTGATACTTTTTTTGTGAAATGGTAGGGGTACATTTGTACCCCGTTGCCATTTCGAACAGGGCGGAGGCTGGGATTTTGAGGTCACCTTGTTAAAGGGGGCTTCCAAATTCCGATAAGCCCCCCACCCACAGACCCTCACAACCACCGGGCAAGGGTTGTGGGGATGATGCCCTTGTCCCCATAAACATGGGGACAAGGTGCTTTGGGGGGCTACCCCAAAGCATCCTCCCCATGTTGAGGGCATGTGGCCTGGTACGGTTCAGGAGGGGGGCGCTCTCTCGTCCCCCCTCTTTTCCTGCGGCCTGCCAGGTTGCGCGCTTGGATAAGGGTCTGGTATAGATTTTTGGGGGACCCCCATGCTTTTTTTTTTTTTTGGCACGGGGTTCCCCTTAAAATCCATGCCAGACCCTTCAGGGAGAGGGATCCCCACACCATTTTTTTTTTTAAATTTTGGTTCGGGGTTTCTCTTAATATTCATACCAGACCCAAAGGGCCTGGTAATGGACTGTGGGGGAATCCGATGCCATTTTTTTCAATGACTTGTATGTGTATTGCTGGGACCAACAATTCATTATAGCCGCGAGTACTTTTAAATTACTTTTTTTCCTTTAGAAATGTCATTTTGTGCAGGGACTGTTGTAAACATGGTAAACATGTGCCACTTTACAGGCATACTATAGACACCTCCCAGGTACGAAATTTAAAGGAATATTTCACTTTTATTGTTTCACTTTAAGCATTATTAAAATCACTGCTCCAGAAAAACATTTTTAAAACTTTTTTTTGCATTGATACATGTTCCCTGGGGCAGGACCCGGGTCCCCAAACACTTTTTATGACAATAACTTGCATATAAGCCTTTAAAATTAGCACTTTTGATTATTCGTGTTCGTGTCCCATAGACTTTAACGGTGTTCGCATGTTCAAACAAATTTTTTTGCCAGTTCGCATGTTCTGCTGTGAAGTGAACCGGGGGGGTGTTCGACTCATTCCTACTGGCTTAGGAAAGTGACACGGGAACCCAGAGGTGACAATTTACACATTTTTCCCTGGTCAGTATCTGGAAGGGGAGACCAAAAATGGATGTTTGTTTCAGTTCCTTCAATGCGGCAGCACTTGCCATGCTCATCCCAGAGCTGTCGAGCTATAATAGCTGCTAGCAATAATCATATGTAAAATCGGGCAGGCTGATGGTACCCCACTTGATTAATTGATCAACTAGAGTACATTCAGCCTGCCCATACATGGTTCGAATCTCAGCCGGTACCTACCGAACCAGGCAAGATTTGAACCGTCTTTGTCAAATTTTGTCCTTATGTCCTTATTGATGCTTATACTTGAAATGTGAATAATGTGTAGAAGATCCTTTGATTATTGATCTCATCTGCTTAAACCAAAATCTGATGTATTCTGTTATGTTTATTTAATTATTTTTGAATCCTCTTTCTCAGCTATGAGGTGATGTGTTTCTTTTTTGACGATTGTAAACGTTTTTTTTTTTCTGTTCAAGAAATTCTCATGGAATAAAAAAAATTATATATTGGTATATTTTGTAAAAACCTTCAGAATTACAAGAGACTCAACGATTGAAGTTCAAGCGGGGATTTGTATAATACAAATATTGTTGAATCTTGGCTATCTGCTTTGGTTGAATGTCTATAACCCTAAAATGTACTTTGCCCATTTATGACCAAAAACGGGTTGGTTTATAGGCCAATTCTTCTCTGGTTTAAAGGTAGCTTTCATTTGCAAATCTGCATCTAGATTTGTTTGCTTTTTCAAAATCCTTTTTTCCTGGTTGGCTCTGGGCCAGACATTCCAAGGCTATGGCAGGTGCCAGTACTGGGTGGTATGATAAATGGTAGTCCTCTGTACAGTAGGCTCTGCAAATGTGAAGGCATGTACCATACCCAGCAGACAAAATGTGGCATGGATGTAGAAAGACGAACTGAATTTCAAATGTGTTAATTATTACAATAGTTTTTATTAAGAGACATAAACCAAACATGAAATGAAGGCATAAAATGTAGCGATCACAGATTTAAAAAAATGCCATTTCTAGAGCAGGAAACATTACATAGATATAACAGGAACATGTACAGAGATGGTGTAGTTCAAGGTACATGCTATTGTTATCAAATAGGTATTCCATCACACAGCATAAACAGATCCCATAAGGTTCTTGGTCCCAGATTGGGACCACAGCAGAACAATACAATCCATAAAAAGAGAAAGAGGAATTAAAAGAAAAAGAAGGAAGGAAAAGGAAGCACAAGGTGAGTGGCCAAGCCTAGAAGTCTCATGTATAAAATAAGGCTAATTAAAATTTGTCATCCAAGGGAATCTTCATGTATGTGGCCCAGGTAGTCCATGTTTTGGTAAGCTGTTTAACCTTGTCAAGTATCTTGCTGGCTAGTTTTTCCTGGGTCATAATCCAAAAGATTTCATGCTTGTTATGAGCCATGGAGACAGACCATGTTTTCCATGCTCCAGCTATTGTGCATTTAACCACAAAAAAACATTCACGGGGCTAATCTTTGTTTTCTGGGAGAGATGCAGGGATCAGTTCATTTAGCAAAGCATACTGAGGTTGCTGTGAGATAGCCATACCTAAAACTCAGTGTATTAAGTGAAAAACTCTATTCTAATAACCCCAGTGGGGGCACTCCCACCAAATATGAAGCATAGAAAGGTTACATGCTCAAAAACAGTATGGTGATATGCTCCAATGCATTTTGGCTAGGCGAGCTGGGACAAGTTACCACATGGTGAGCACTTTTATATTTGCTTCAATTAAGGACATATTTAAGGTTCCCTGGTATGAAAGATCTTGTAAATTTTGCCAGGTTCCAAGATCAGAATCAGTGGAAAGGTCCCTGTCCCAGTCTGCCATGTCAGGTCATTTAGGGACTGAAGGGGCGACCCATAATTCAAAGAAATACCTCCTCTCAGGCCTTTATCATTGGAGCACTTTTGTTCACAGGGGAAAAGGGATACCAATCACAAATTTATGGATTTTGAAAAATGGGATAACTGGTGGAACCAGTTTTAGTGCGAGGAATGCACAATTTCGAGATACGGTTTTGTAAAGTTAAGGGTCCTTTAGAGGTGTCCATTTATTTTCTATGTGAACAGCCTTTATCCCTTTAGTAAATAAATCTACTGCATGAAACTCCAAATATTCACTAATAATATCAAAATAAACACAAGCCAAAACCTAAAATGTCAAAAAGCATAATTTTATTATAATAATAGTTTTCAGAACCGTCATAAAGTCATGTTAATTATTTAACGGTATTATGTCATAATAGTAACCGTGAAAGTATATAAAAATAAAAAGCGGTACATATTAATCAATAACTGTGTTTTTTACTATTGTTATAAAATAGATATAGATAGTGTAAAAGCTACAGTATATACAAATAAATTCATTATATGCGGTGCTGTTATTAGAAACATATAAGACATGGAATAATCTCTCAATCTGGACAGCTGTTCTGGTGACAACAGTCAAAGATAAGATTTCTATTCATTTTGGGGGGAGATTTACTTTACCCTTACTTGCTGTTCGATATTTAGAGCAGAAATTGGGGTCAAAGCTCTCCAGCAGGAACACAAACCTCAGAAAAATAATGTAACAGTTGTGCCTACATTATCCAGACTATATGCTGCAATTCTACTTCACTCTGTTGAAAACTTAATATATGAACATTGAGTAGTCTTTATTTGTGGGTAGGGATGAGCTTCGAGTTCGAGTCGAACTCAGTCAAGAGTGCGGCCCCCCCCTCCTGAACCGTACCAGGCCACATGCCCTCAACATTGGGAGGGTGCTTTGGGGTAGCCCCCCAAAACACCTTGTCCCCATGTTGATGAGGGCAAGGGCCTCATCCCCACAACCCTGGCCGGTGGTTGTGGGGGTCTGCGGGCGGGGGGGCTTATCGGAATCTGGAAGCCCCCTTTAACAAGGGGACCCCCAGATCCCGGCCCCCTGTGTGAAATGGTATGGGGGTACTTACCCCTACCATTTCACTAAAAAACTGTCAAAAATATTAAAAATGACAAGAGACAGTTTTTGACAATTCCTTTATTTAAATGCTTCTTCTTTCTTCTATCTTCCTTCATCTTCTTCTTCTTCTGGTTCTTCTGGTTCTTCCTCTGGCGTTCTCATCCAGCATCTCCTTCGCGGCATCTTCTATCTTCTTCTCCTCGGGCCGCTCCGCACCCATGGCATGGGGGGAGGCTCCCGCTCTTCTCTTCATCTTCTTCATCTTCTTCTTCTTCATCTTCTTCTCTTCTTCTTTTCTTCTCTTCTTCTCTTCTTCATTTTCTTCTCTGGGCCGCTCCGCATCCATGCTGGCATGGAGGGAGGCTCCCGCTGTGTGACGGCGTCTCCTCTTCTGATGATTCTTAAATAATGGGGGGCGGGGCCACCTGGTGACCCCGCCCCCATCTGACGCACGGGACATGACGGGACTTCCCTGTGGCATTCCCCGTGACGTCACAGGGAAGTCCTGTCAAGTCACCGTGTGTCAGAGGGGGGCGGGGTCACCGGGTGGCCCTGCCCCACGTTATTTAAGAACCGTCAGACGAGGAGACGCCGTCACACAGCGGGAGCCTCCCTCCATGCCAGCATAGATGCGGAGCGGCCCGGAGAAGAAAATGAAAAAGAGAAGAAGAGAAGAAGAGAAGAAGAGAAGAAGAGAAGAAGATGAAGAAGATGAAGAGAAGAGCGGGAGCCTCCCCCCATGCCATGGGTGCGGAGCGGCCCGAGGAGAAGAAGATAGAAGATGCCGCGGAGGAGATGCTGGATGAGAACGCCGGAGGAAGAACCAGAAGAGCCAGAAGAACCAGAAGAAGAAGATGAAGGAAGATAGAAGAAAGAAGAAGCATTTAAATAAAGGAATTGTCAAAAACTGTCTCTTGTCATTTTTAACATTTTTGACAGTTTTTTAGTGAAATGGTAGGGGTAAGTACCCCCTTACGATTTCACACAGGGGGGGAGGGCCGGGATCTGGGGGTCCCCTTGTTAAAGGGGGCTTCCAGTTTCCGATAAGCCCCCCGCCCGCAGACCCCCACAACCACCGGCCAGGGTTGTGGGGGTTAGGCCCTTGTCCTCATCAACATGGGGACAAGGTGTTTTGGGGGGCTACCCCAAAGCACCATCCCAATGTTGAGGGCATGTGGCCTGGTACAGTTCAGGAGGGGGGGCGCTCTCTCGTCCCCCCCTCTTTTCCTGCGGCCTGCCAGGTTGCGTGCTTGGATAAGGGTCTGGTATGGAATTTAGGGGGACCCCCACGTCATTTTTTAAAAAATTTTGGCCGGGGTTCCCCTTAATATCCATACCAGACCTGAAAGGCCTGGTATGGAATTTAGGGGGACCCCCACGTTATTTTTTTTAAAAATTTTGGTTCGGGGTTCCCCTGTGGGGAATTCCCATGCCGTTTTTATCAATGAACTTTTATGTGTATTGTCGGACCGGCAATGCAATAGCCGCGAGTAGTTTTAAATGGGTTTTTTCCTTCGAAATGTCATTTTGCTGTCAGACTGTTCTAAACACAGGAAACATGCGCCCCTTTACAGGCATACTATAGACACCCCCCAGCTACGAAATTTAAAGGGATATTACACTTTTATTGTTTGACTTTAAGCATTATTAAAATCACTGCTCCTGAAAAAACGGCCGTTTTTAAAACTTTTTTTTGCATTGATCCATGTCCCCTGGGGCAGGACCCAAGTCCCCAAACACTTTTTATGACAATAACTTACATATAAGCCTTTAAAATTAGCACTTTTGATTATTCATGTTCGTGTCCCATAGACTTTAACGGTGTTCGCGTGTTCGAACGAACTTTTTTCCTGTTCGCATGTTCTGGTGCGAACCGAACAGGGGGGTGTTCGGCTCATCCCTATTTGTGGGTACCATCATCCCACAGCATATAGCTATTGCTACAAACTAAAAATAAAGGGACATTCAGAGTACACAGATTCTGCTACTACACAATTGTAACTTAAAGAATACATTTTACGAGAAGCTTGGAGTCCCTGGGTACAATGGTCTAATGCTGCGCCAGTTTAGAAACTCTACCAACTATATGTTACTAATTTCTTGAACGAGCAATAAGTAAGTTAAACTCAGTTCTAATATTTGATAAGTATACTACTGTTCGATCTGCCGGTTTGTGTTGCATTTGTTACAATATGATTTTTTTTTATTAATCAGACTTGATACATGGGACATAACATTACACAATAGTGGTTGGTCATAGAGATATTGTCAGTTTTTGGCTTGAGTAGATTTCTCAAACAAATGCTGTTTTATACAATGGGGGTAGATATCATTGTTGTATTCAATTGACAGTTCAATTAACAGGCTATTAACTCTATAGCTACAGTAAACAAGTAAGACATTACTTGTTTGGGATTCTTTCAGCTTTCAAACTGAAAGAATGGCTGTTAAATTACTGTCTTGGTTTGAGTAGACAATGGTACTTAGATACAGTTTTCAACAGTCCATTGTTTCTACAGCTACAGTAAACAGGCATGTTTTCTGTTGTTTGATAACTATGGCAAACAGCCTGACACATAAAAGGGGTGAGTAGGGAGACACACACACACACACCATCATGCTTTGAAGATCAGAAGCCGCCACTCATGATACAAGAACAGTGCCTGATGCTCCTGAAAAATCTTGCCAATGGAGATCACGAACATACAGTAACAGAAGATAAGTAACCTTTAAGTGTATTTGTACTATTATAGACCATAGGCTGTTTAGTTTGCTAGGCATTTTACTTGTTATTGATATCTGTCAGTCTTGTATTGTATTCCTAAGAATGTAATAGTTTTGTATGTACAGCATCTTTGTATGGTAAAAGCACAATTTACACACTGCAGAAATCTCAGCTTCCTTGCTTATACCACAGAGTAACCTTGCTAGATAGACGCAAGCAAAACACGGTTACAGAAGGTCATACCCTCACCTAACCTTTACACTTCGGATCTTCTCTCCTCCTGGGACACAAAAGAGCTCCCGATTGGGGTGTCAGGGAAGGAGAGGAGACCGATAACTTTATAAACTCATTCTAAACTAAGTATCAAACAATCTCTTAGATATCTATGTATATCTCTTGTTATTGTTACTACTACAATGACGTTGTTGCGCAACGTACAATGTACACATTGTTCCTTGTATTTACCTGTAAAATCTCAATAAAAATCAATTGAAGAAAAGAAGTCAATCTATATACTTGTTTTGCTCTAAATTACATAAAATAGACTCCTCCTAGCTCACATGGTGTCATTTAATTATACCTGTGCACTTTTTTACAATATTAAATCTTATTGTTCATTATCCAAAGCATGGATGAGAAGCATCAGAGTAGATTTAATAAAACTGGAGGGTGCAAAATCTTGTGCAGCTCTTGATAGAAGCCAATCAGTTTCCAGTTTTTTTTTTTTTTTTTGTCAAAGCTTAATTGATCAAGCTAAAGTTAGAAGTTGATTGGTTTCTATGCACAGCTGTACCAGATTTTGCACTCTCCAGTTTTACTAAATCAACCCCGTTGTGATAACAGTTTACAATAACATTACTATGGAAAAAAAGAAAAGAAAAACAAAGTCTATAATATTTTAGGAAAAGTTGAAACCATCGTTGGTGTATAACATGTATAAAATGATTGAGATTACTGTGTCTTTGGTATTGCAGAGCAGAATAGAAAATCATTCTTCCAGTGTAGACCAGTCATCTCTCATGATAGATTCATTGTTGTGCACTTTGGATGCTGTGATAGATGGAATCTGAGGGTCTATTAAGATCCTTTAGGGGAAAAAATTAAATTAAAGAACTGTTTGGGCAATTTTATTACATTTTTATTATTTAGGTTTAAAAAAAACTCAATAGGTGTGTATTATTCATTCAATATGTTGGTATTTTCCATTTAAGCTATTTGTTAAGTCATCAAAGTTGTCTCTCTTATATTATATTATCTGGAAAAAAAAGACTATACGTTGCCTTTTAAAGAGAAATGAGCATCACAAGGATAAAATGATACACAAGCATACACCCATAGCTGAAATATTAGCTCTTAGAGGACCTATATATCTGCAATCATACCTGGTATACAGATTCTGTTCCTTTTGCATCATGGAGTTGAAAATCATTACTTTCCGTTCCTAAAATACCAAAGAAAAGTTTCTGAACCCCTTAATTGAATTTTTTTCTGTAGTAGACCTTTGTAAATCTATATACAATATATAGCAATAAATATTGTAGGTGAATACAAAAAGCACTGGTGATTACTGAAGAGTAATTCCACCCAATCTTTATTTTTCCTTAAATTTTGACAGAATGCTAAAGGTTAGAATCTTAGGGGTTATTTGTGCTGTCTGTGCCCCACTAGGGAGATTCATGCTCAATTCTTACCCAGACAACAATTGTTATTGAGATAGGAAACTGTGAAAAACCTGAAGAGAGAAGGTCATTAAAACCCGACAGAAGTTCTAAACCTACCCCATTCTATAAATAAGTAGTCAATGTATATAAGTGTTAAATAAAAAGTTGGCTTTAAATTGGGGCTGATATGAAAATCAATGCTTTGACTTATTTTTGTGCAAAATACTGATTCCCACCTATTGACAATCACACTGAAAATTTTCCACTAATTTTTGTCCTGTTTGGAAAATAGCAACAATATTTTAGATGGCCTCTGTAAATTACCCACTTTTTACCGCCTTTTTAAATAAAAAATCAATGTTTTTTATTGATTTATGATACAAACCAGGTAAAAAAGATACAACTAATAAATAAAAGGAAACATTCAATATACATCATACTTACTACATTAAAAACTCAGACAAGACAATAACAAACACACATACAAAAATTGTATTTTCAATAACCCCTAGTCTTTTTTTGTAACAACACTGTTCATTCCCCTTAAAAAGGAACAAAATAGAAGATAGCCCCTGCTTTTTAAACACTTGAAGTTCCACCTATGCTTATCCAAGAGAACTCACTTAAAAAAATCTAAGAAATGTATTATTTAGACTTACTAGACCTTCCTACCTAAACAAGCTATCCTACCTACCTCTTCCTTACCCCCTTCTTTCTCCCTCTCCATCTCCAACCATCTTCCATCCACCACCTACATACATGTGTTGCAACCTTACAAAATGATCCCAGTCGTGAGTTATATTGTAGTGTCCCCCCAAACACCCCCCCCCCCAATAAATATATCCCCATCAGAAAGAAAATCTGTATATTTCTCAAAAGGAGATGTGTATTTTTGTCAATCCACCTAACCCCCCCCCCCCCTTACCTCCCCCTCAGGCCCTTATAGTCATTAGTACAACATCTCTTTGACTGCATATCTATTTATTTGGGTGGGTTTGAACAAAAGCATTAGAGATAAGAGGAAAAATAAAGTTTATTTTACTGTGTTTTTTCTTCTCCACATGTCTCTTGATGAAGCAGAAGACTCCCAGTCCAAGCAAAAGCAAAATAAAGATGTTACCAATTACAATCCCAATAACTATTTGATTATCCATGTACCTAGAAGCTAAAAAAAGACAGCATTCAACAACAATCTCAAAAGAGTTTTAACTGTTTCAATTGTATCCGCAGTTTTTGGTTAAAGTGGTTGTAAGGTCATTTTTTTTACACTGCAATAATAAATATATTATACTTACTTGCTCTGTGCAATGGTGTTACATAAAATACCCCCAAACCTTCTCTTCTGGGGTCATTGCTCTAGGCTCTGCATCTTCTCCGTTTTCCACCTTGAAATGGAATTCTATTCTAGTTTGAAAATGGGTAGTTTTTTTTCCTTCCAATCTAATCAGTGTGGTCTCTTTACTATCACTCCTCCATAGGTGTTTCTCACTGAAATACTTGCCCTTTCTCTGGTGCTGTCTCCATAGACAAAATAGTCACATACCCATGATGGCACTGACAGTACAATGATGCAGCAAGTGTTTGCTGGTGATTGGGTTCCAGTGCTGAAGAAGAGACTAAAAGGAAGAGGACCTTGTGTGTCAGCTGGCCAGGAGATGTGTAGGGCCTCAGGGAGGGTGGATTAGTAGGGGAAGGTAGCTTGACTTGGGTTTTAAAGTAGGACTATAGGTAAAACTTTTTTTAATCTTAAAAAGGGATGGATATAACCCATGTCAGATTTTTTTCCTCAATCTGTGCCCCATTGGGGAGATTTCCCTTCACTTCCTGACCCATAGCCAAAACAGGAAGTGAGAGGAGATCCCTTCAAATTAAGGGAATTCCTTGAGGACCCCCAGGACACCAGAACTAGTGTCCCCATTGGAAGATTTCCCCTCTATTACTTCTCTGGGTACAATGCAAAATATGGAATTTTCTTTTACTTTCACACTTCAATGAGAATGGTAAACCGGACAAATAGAGAGGGGGGCCTCCTTAATGGGGGCATACACAGCAATAAAAGCTGACAAGAGTTCTAATCCCTCTCCACTCTATCCAAAACTAAAAAAAAAAGAGGGTTGCCTTAAGTTAACCGTCCTGGTGGTAATCCCAAGTCTGGCTCGGGGTTAAATTTCAATACCATTAGCGGTAACCCTGAGCCACACACGGCATTGCATTGCAAAATCCTGGTCCAGGCAACTTACCTTGTCCCCAGGATCCTGCGATGTCCCCCCACTGTGTCCCCCACCGGATCCTCCGAAAACAGTGATAGTAAATTAGAACACTTGCAGAATTGAGCTATAGTGAACTGTGGGGAAATTCATTTTATTATATTATTATTTTGTATAATTTTTTATAGTTATTTTTTATATTATAATTTATGATTTTGTGTTTTAAACTTTATCATACCCGGGATGTCTACTAGACTCTTGTTTCTACAGATTTAAGTGTGTTATTACAAGAATTACAGGCCTACAATATAAAACGGCAAATTTCTATGCAAAACAATGTACCGCTTTGATGTTCAAAAATCTGACATAATCATACCGCCAGGGAGGCTTGACTTCAACTCCTTATGGAGCGTACACACAGTCGGACTTTTCGACTACAAAAGTCTGACGGACGCCGACGGACAATACGATCGTGTGTGGGCTTCCCCGGACTTTCAGCGGACTTTTCCAGTCGCAAATCTGACGGACTTTAGATTTGGAACATGCTTCAAATCTTTACGTCGTAACTCCACCGGACCCAGAAATCCGCTCGTCTGTATGCTAGTCCGACGGACAAAAACCCACGCTAGGGCAGCTATTGGCTACTGGCTATCAACTTCCTTATTTTAGTCCGGTGTTAGTCATCACGTATGAATCCATCTGACTTTTGTGTGATCGTATGTAGGCAAGTCCGTTCGTTAGAAAGTTTGCCGCAAGCCCGCCAAAAGTCCGTCGAAAGTTTGTCAGATGGGCTGTCGGACTTTTGTAGCCGAAAAGTCAGACCTTGTGTACACCGCATTAGAGGGAGGAAAAGAGTGATGGGCTTTTCAACTCAGAAGTTTGTTGCGAAAATTATAGATCTTCTGGACGTTTTCCATGCCATGGTGGAGCTACACTCATTTCTATAGTGTATTGTAAAAAAAAAAAAAAACAGGAATGGGTAAAGAATGAGAAGGAGGGCACAAGCATATGGGCACGACAACGTGGGCATGCGTTTGCACCTCCCTTTCTTAATATAAAAAACAAAAATGTAAAATATAAAAAGTAAAAAAAATGTACGTATATGCAAAATAGAAACAGGTGGAAAACGGGAACAAGGAGACTGGGATATGTATCACATGACCTCTGAAAAATTCCCAGACGGTCATGTGATGTAATTGTAAAATTCTAGAAGTGGGGCTTATTATAAATAGGACCCCGCTCTGAGGTAAACCACCAGTGGGTCTGTCACAGCTGAAGGTGCTCCACCTCACCGCTGTCATGTCCACTAAATCACTAGTGAGGCAAATGCTGGAGAGGGCAGGTAGCAGTGGGGGGAGAAGAATGGCTACAGTGATGCCTCCATGTGGCTGACGAAGAAGAGACACGGCGGGGACAGAGAACAGAAGAAACAGCTGAGAGAAATTAAGGCTCTCCTGTTAACCATCTGAGGAGAGGGAGACCGCCATTAGGGAGCCCTGAACAGAGCAGTCAGAGCCGCAGGGGTCCGCCATCCCGGCCGCCACCCCACCTCTGGATATTACAGAACAGCAGCAGACACTGCTGGAAAATGCGGCCGCGGTTGCTGGACATATCAGAACAAGTCAGAGGAATAAGAGAAAACGGAGGGTTCTATCCCCATCACCACCCAGAAGAGGCAGAGGTAGACCCATTTAAGTTATTCAGAGTGGGGAACATGAGAAGATTCCAGTCACAGGAGCGGTTGCTGGGCAACAGGCTAGCCACAGCTCCAGGCAAGTAAACCATGAAAGCAGCCTAATGTCAGAGCATGGGCAGCCAATGCCCTCACTGACCAGCGGAGGAAACAGCGAGCAGCATATAGCTACTCCCATTTACAACAATGTGCCAACACCACCTAGTGTTCACGGTGAGTTATACAACTTACTAAGTAATATTAACCACTTGCCGATCGCCTCACGCTGATATATGTCAGCAGAATGTGACGGGCAGGCAGAATCACGTACCTGTACGTGATCTGCCTCCCACGGGTGGGGAGTCCGATCGGACCCCCCAGGTGCCCGAGGCGGCCGGCATTTGTTCGCGAGCGATCAGACGTGAGGGGGAGGCCATCCATTTGTGGCCACCCCCTCGTGATCGCTCCCGGCGAATGAAATCCTTCCTCTGCCTCTGTAATGTAAACAGAGGCAGAGGAAGTGATGCCTCATCTCCTCGAGCCGGTCTTTTTGTTCCGGCGCCGAGGAGAGAAGACATCAATGTGAGTTACACCAACACTACACTAACAGTAGAACACACTAGGCACACTTTTCACCCTCCATCACCCCCCGATCACCCCCCGATCACCCCCCTGTACCCCCTGTCACAGTGACACCAATAGCAGTTTTTTTTTTGCATTGGTGTCAGTTTGTGACAGTTATATGTGTTAGGGCAGTTAGGGTTAGCCCCCTTTAGGTCTAGGGTATCCCCCTTTAGGTCCAGGGTACCCCCTAACCCCCCCTAATAAAGGTTAATCCCTTGATCACCCCCCGTCGCCAGTGTCACTAAGCGATCGTTTTTCTGATTGCTGTATTAGTGACACAGGTGACGCTAGTTAGGGAGGTAAGTATATAGGTTCGCCGTCATCGTTTTATAGCGACAGGGACCCCCATATACTACCTACTAAAGGTTTTAACCCCCTGATTGCCCCCTAGTTAACCCTTTCACCAGTGATCACCGTATAACTGTTACGGGTGACACTGGTTAGTCAGTTTGTTCTTTATAGTTTATTATAGTTTCAGGGCACCCACCGTTTATTTCCTAATAAAGGTTTAACCCCCTAATTGCCCGGCGGTGATATAAGTTACGTTTTTAGGGTCAGATAAGGTCTGCGTCGCCCCAGGCAGCGTCAGGTTAGCGCCAGTACCGCTAACACCCACGCACGCAGCATACACCTCCCTTAGTGCTATAGTATCTGAACGGATCAATATCTGATCCAATCAGATCTATACTAGCGTCCCCAGCAGTTTAGGGTTCCCAAAAACGCAGTGTTAGCGTGATCAGCCCAGATACCTGCTAGCACTTGCATTTTGCCCCTCGGCCCAGCCCTGCCCAGCCTACCCAAGTGCAGTATCGATCGATCACTGACACTTACAAAACACTAAGCACACATAACTGCAGCGTTCGCAGAGTCAGACCTGATCCCTGCGATCGCTAACAGTTTTTTGGTAGCGTTTTGAATCAGTCGCTAACAGTCAGTAGCTTTTTTGCCTGTGAGTCTCACTAGTGTACCCCTAAATTTAGAGCCCAAAATGGCAAATCGAAACTTCACTAGTGAAGAGGCCTACACGTTTCTGAGCATGACAGATAGTGAAGAGGAAGTCACTCATCTGTCAGATTCAGGCTCAGAATACGATCCTGTAGAGGACAGCGGCTCCATGACAGATAGCTCTGACGACGGAGTTGTGGTCCCTGCCAAGGTCAGGCGTACCAGACCCCGAACTTCTTCTTCTGTCCTTGAAGTGCAAGAACTGCAGGTCCCTCGTATGGAGCAGAGAAGTACTAGTGCCGCTATTCCTTCTGGTGAACTGGCAAGCACCAGCGGCCTAGTACACCTTGGTCGTACATCCAGCACTGCAGTATCACGTGGTGACGTGGCGAGTCCCATAAGTGCAGTTCAAGCTGGCGAGGTGGCAAGCACTAGTAGTGTCCCGCTGCCACCAAGAAGACGAACACAGGCCCATCGTGCCCATAGTGCCCTTCCTGCTGCATTCGCCAATCCGAATTGGGAACCCACCACTTCTGTAGCACCCATACTTCCCCCATTCACTGGCCAACCCGGAATTCAGGTGGAAACAGATGATTTTACGCCACTGGATTTTTATTCGCTGTTTTCCACCGAAGATCTCTATAGATCTATTGTGGACCAAAGCAATTTATATGCTGGTCAACACATCGCCACTATTTCCCAGTCCTCCCTTGCCAGAGATTGGAGACCAATTACGGTCTCTGAATTTAAGCTCTTTATGGGCCTTTCCCTCAACATGGGCATAAATAAAAAGAGTGAGTTGCGGTCATATTGGTCCACTGACCCAATTTACCATATGCCCGTGTTCTCTGCCTCCATGACCAGGGCATGATACGAGCAGATTTTGCGGTTCATGCACTTCAACAACAATGAACTCTGTCGTCCTCGTTGAGACCCTGAATACAATCAGGTCTACAAAATTCGGCCCCTCGTAAACCACTTCAACCAACGTTTTGCAGACTTGTTTACTCCCCATCAAGTTGTCTGCGTTGATGAGTCCCTGATTAAATTTTCTGGCCGCTTGTCATTCAAACAGTACCTTCCCAGCAAGCGTGCCAGATACGGGGTCAAGATGTATAAGCTCTGTGACAGGGCCACAGGCTATACATGTAGTTTTATGGTTTACGAGGGCAAAGATAGTCACGTAGAGCTGACAAACTGCCCTGACTACATAGGAAGCGCTGGCAAGATAGTGTGGGACTTGGTGTCACCCTTATTCGGAAAGGGGTACCACTTGTACGTGGACAATTATTACACGAGCGTGCCACTTTTTAGTCACCTTTTTGATCAACAGATTGGAGCATGTGGCACTGTGCGATCTAATCGCCGGGGCTTTCCCCAGCGGCTTGTAGATTCCCGTCTTAGGCTAAGGGAGAGAGCCTGCTTGAAGTGTAATAACTTGCTCGCTATGAAGTGGAGGGACAATAATAATGTTTTCGTTCTTACCTCCCTTCATGCAGACACGACGGTCCAAATTACTACGGCGACTGGTGTTGTGGAGAAACCCCTCTGTGTCCACGAATATAACCAAAATATGGGAAGGGTGGACCTCAACGACCAGTTGTTGGCGCCATACCTAGTTGCCCGTAAGGCCAGACGCTGGTACAAAAAAGTGTCTGTTTATTTATTTCAATTGGCTTTGCTGAATGCTCATGTGCTATACAGAGCTTCAGGACAGACTGGATCCTTCCTTAAATTCCAGGAAAAGATCATCAGAGCCCTTCTGTTTCCAGACGGTGCTCCACCTCACCTTCCCCAACCAAATGCAGTAAGCCGGCTGCATGAGAGGCATTTGCCTTATGTCCTCCCGAGTACCCCTACCCCACGAGCCCCCCAAAAAAGATGTCGTGTCTGCAGCAAGCGCGGATATAGGCGTGACACCCGGTATTATTGTCCCTCCTGTCCTGCCAATCCTGGTCTATGCATTGGTTAATGTTTTGAACGCTACCATACACTAGTTGCGTATTAGCGTAGGGTACAGCACTGCACAGACTAGGACACACTTTCACAGGGTCTCCCAAGATGCCATCGCATTTTGAGAGACCCAAACCTGGTACCAGTTACAAAAGTTAAAGTTACTAAAAAAAGTGTAAAAAAAAAATAAATAAATAAAAAAATAAAAAAAATAAAAACACAAAAAAAATATAAAATAAAAAAAACAAAAATAGTTGTCGTTTTATTGTTCTCTCTCTCTCTCTATTCTCTCTCTATTGTTCTGCTCTTTTTTACTGTCTTCTATTCTGCAATGTTTTATTGTTATTATGTTTTACCATGTTTGCTTTTCAGATATGCAATTTTTTTATACTTTACTGTGTTTTATTGGTAACCATTTTCTTGTTTTCAGGTACGCCATTCAGCTGCAGAGCGGATTTATTTATCTTGACAGCAACAGTGTTTGCTCCCACGATATATAAAGCCGTGACTCCAGCGCTGTCTGAGGTGATTTCACCACCACAGTTTCATACTTCAGCATATATGCCGAAGCATGGGGGCAGCAGTGGGTGGAGGAGCGATTTTCTCCTGCATTTTGCGGGAGGATGCTCCCATGCTTCGGCATATATATATTTTAGGCACAGGTTGCGTTAAATGTTTTATTTTTGACTATGTCTTTTTTATATTTGCTTTGCAAGTATGGTAAGTCTTACTGTTATACTGTAATGTTACTTTGTTTTATTGTTAACCATCATTTGCTTAGCAGGTATGCCATTCAGTTGCAGCGCGGATTTATTTATCTTGACAGCAACAGCGTTTGCTCCCACAATATATAAAGCCGTGACTCCAGCGCTGTCGGAGGTGATTTCCCCACCACAGTTACATACTTCAGCATATATGCCGAAGCGTGGGGGCAGCAGAGGGCGGAGGAGCGATTTGCTCCTAACTTTAGAGGGAGGATGCCCCCATGCTTCGGCATATATATACGGTGCATGTATGCCCATCATTAGAAGTGGGTGGATGAAGGGAGGTATTCTAATGGTGGGCATACCCACCGATCAATATCTTTTTTTCGTTCAGCCCACAGGCTGCATGAAAAAAACGTTTACAATATATGCCCAACAAGGACTAGCAACGTACTGTTGTTATACCAGAATGATGCCTGCAGGTTTAGGTATCATCTTGGTATCATTCTTTTCAGCCAGCGGTCGGCTTTCATGTAAAAGCAATCCTAGCGGCTAATTAGCCTCTAGACTGCTTTTACAAGCAGTGGGAAGGAATCCCCCCCACACTGTCTTCCATGTTTTTCTCTGGCTCTCCTGTCCCAACAGGGAACCTGAGAATGCAGCCAGTGATTCAGCCAGCTGACCATAGAGCTGATCAGAGACCAGAGTGGCTCCAAACATCTCTATGGCCTAAGAAACTGGAAGCTACAAGCATTTCATGACTTAGATTTCGCCAGATGTAAACAGCGCCATTGGGAAATTGGGAAAGCATTTTATCACACCGATCTTGGCGTGGTCAGATGCTTTGAGGGCAGAGGAGAGATCTAGGGTCTAATAGACCCCAGTTTTTTCAAAAAAGAGTATCTGCACTACCTATTGCTATCATAGGGGATATTTACATTCCCTGAGATAACAATAAAAATGATTAAAAAAAATAATAAATGAAAGGAACAGTTTAAAAAAAGATAAAAAGCAAAAAAAAAAAAAAAAGCAAAAAAAAAAAAGCACCCCTGCCCCCCTGCTCTCGCGCAAAGGCGAACGCAAGCATCGGTCTGGCGTCAAATGTAAACAGCAATTGCACCATGCATGTGAGGTATCACCACAAAGTTCAGATCGAGGGCAGTAATTTTAGCAGTAGACCTCCTCTGTAAATCTAAAGTGGTAACCTGTAAAGGCTTTTAAAGCCTTTTAAAAATGTATTTAGCTTGTCGCCACTGCACGTTTGTGCGTAATTTTAAATCATGTCATGTTTGGTATCCATGTACTCGGCCTAAGATCATCTTTTTTTTTTCATTAAACATTTGGGCAATACAGTGTGTTTTAGTGCATTAAAATTTTAAAAAGTGTGTTTTTTCCCCAAAAAAATGGGTTTGAAAAATCGCTGCGCAAATACTGTGTGAAAAAAAAAATGAAACACCCACCATTTTAATCTGTAGGGCATTTGCTTTAAAAATATATATAATGTTTGGGGGTTCAAAGTAATTTTCTTGCAAAAAAAAAATATTTTTTCATGTAAACAAAAAGTGTCAGAAAGGGCTTTGTCTTCAAGGGGTTAGAAGAGTGGGTGATGTGTGACATAAGCTTCTAAATGTTGTGCATAAAATGCCAGGACAGTTCAAACCCCCCCCCACCCCATTTTGGAAAGCAGACACCCAAGCTATTTGCTGAGAGGCATGTTGAGTCCATGGAATATTTTATATTGTGACACAAGTTGCGGGAAAAAGACAATTTTTTTTTTTGAACAAAGTTGTCACTAAATGATATATTGCTCAAACATGCCATGGGAATATGTGAAATTACACCCCAAAATACATTCTGTTGCTTCTCCTGAGTACGGGGATACCACATGTGTGAGCCTTTTTGGGAGCCTAGCCGCGTACGGGACCCCGAAAACCAAGCACCGCCTTCAGGCTTTCTAAGGGCGTAAATTTTTGATTTCACCCTTCATTGCCTATCACAGTTTTGGAGGCCATGGAATGCCCAGGTGGCACAACCCCCCCCCCAAATGACCCTATTTTGGAAAGTAGACACCCCAAGCTATTTGCTGAGAGGTATAGTGAGTATTTTTCAGACCTCACTTTTTGTCACAAAGTTTTGAAAATTGAAAAAAGAAAAAAAAAATTTTTTTTTCTTGTCTTTCTTCATTTTCAAAAACAAATGAGAGCTGCAAAATACTCACCATGCCTTGGTGTCTGCTTTCCAAAATGGGGTCATTTGGGGGGGGGGGGGTTGTGCTATCTTGGCATTTTATGGCCTTCAAAACTGTGATAGGTAGTGAGGAGTGAAATCAAAAATTTACACCCTTAGAAATCCTGAAGGCGGCGCTTGGTTTTCGGGGCCCCTTACGCGGCTAGGCTCCCAAAAAGTAGCACACATGTGGTATCTCCGTACTCAGGAGAAGCAGCAGAATGTATTTTGGGGTGTAATTCCACATATGCCTATGGCATGTTTGAGTAATATATCATTTAGTGACAACTTTGTGCAAAAAAATAAAATAAAAAAAATTGTCACTTTCCTGCAACTTGTGTCAAAATATAAAATATTCCATGGACTCAGCATGCCTCTCAGCAAATAGCTTGGGGTGTCTACTTTCCAAAATGGGGTCATTTGGGGGGGTTTTGTGCCATCTGGGCATTTTATGGCCTTCAAAACTGTGATAGGTAGTGAGGAGTGAAATCAAAACATTATGCCCTTAGAAATCCTGAAGGCGGTGCTTGGTTTTCGGGGCCCCGTATGCGGCTAGGCTCCCAAAAAGTCCCACACATGTGGTATCCCCGTACTCAGGAGAATCAGCAGAATGTATTTTGGGGTGCAATTCCACTTATGCCCATGGCCTGTGTGAGCAATATATAATTTAGTGACAACTTTGTGCAAAAAAAAAAGTTTGTCATTTTTCTGCAACTTGTGGCAAAATATAAAATATTCCATGGACTCAACATGCCTCTTAGCAAATAGCTTGGGGTGTCTACTTTCCAAAATGGGGTCATTTTGGGGGGTTTTGTGCCATCTTGGCATTTTATGGCCTTCAAAACTGTGATAGGTAGTGAGGAGTGAAATCAAAAATTTATGCCCTTAGAAATCCTGAAGGCGGTGCTTGGTTTCGGGGCCCTGTACGCGGCTAGGCTCCCAAAAAGTCCTAAATATGTGGTATCCCCATACTCAGGAGAAGCAGCAGAATGTATTTTGGGGTGTAATTCCACATATGCCCATGGCATGTTTGAGCAATATATAATTTAGTGACAACTTTGTGCAAAAAAAAATTGTCACTTTCCCGCAACTTGTGTCAAAATATAAAATATTCCATGGACTCAACATGCCTCTTAGCAAATAGCTTGGGGTGTCTACTTTCCAAAATGGGGTCATTTGGGGGGGGGGGGGCATCTGGGCATTTTATGGCCTTCAAAACTGTGATAGGTAGTGAGGAGTGAAATCAAAAATTTACGCCCTTACAAATCCTGAAGGCAGTGATTGGTTTTCAGGGCCCCGTACGCGGCTAGGCTCCCAAAAAGTCCCACACATGTGGTATCCCCATACTCAGGAGAAGCAGCTGAATTTATTTTGCGGTGCAATTCCACATATGCCCATGGCCTGTGTGAGCAATATACTTTTTGTAATTTTTTTTTTTTTGTCATTATTCAATCACTTGGGACAAAAAAAATTAATATTGAATGGGCTCAACATGCCTCTCAGCAATTTTCTTGGGGTGTCTATTTTCCAAAATGGGGTCATTTGTGGGGGTTTTGTACTGCCCTGCCATTTTAGCACCTCAAGAAATGACAGTCATAAACTAAAAGCTGTGTAAATTCCAGAAAATGTACCCTAGTTTGTAGACGCTATAACTTTTGCGCAAACCAATAAATATACGCTTATTGACTTTTTTTACCAAAGACATGTGGTCGAATACATTTTGGCCTAAATGTATGACTAAAATTGAGTTTATTGTATTTTTTTTAAAACAAAAAGTAGAAAATACGTATGAAAATACATATGATCAAATACCATCAAAAGAAAGCTCTATTTGTGGGAAGAAAAGGACGCAAATTTTGTTTGGGTACAGCATTGCATGACCGCGCAATTAGCAGTTAAAACGACGCAGTGCCAAATTGTAAAAACTGCTCTGGTCAGAAAGGGGGTAAATCCTTCTGGGGCTGAAGTGGTTAATGAATCTATTGCAAAATTATCTGGCAAAATGACTGCAAATGTGAATGTGAGTCCTAATTATGCAGCAGTATGGTCTAATAATACAAGTAATATGAATACAGTGGAAGATGGAATTAGCACTAATTATGTGGCAAACTCTAATGGTTTAAATTCTGTAGTAGAAATTCCTGTGTCCTCCAGCATTTCTCAGGCTACTCCGTCAGTTCCTGAAACATGTATGAAAGAAGCGCTACCATGTGAGATCTCGCCACTGGGATATCATCTTTCCAATCAAACAGAAGAAAAAATCTGGAAGGGTGAGTTTATAGACATAATGGCACTATTGCCATCTTCCAAAGATTTTATAACAAAATCTGAGAGAAAACTTGAGGACAAAAGTGAAGATGATAGGCGGAGACCAGTGGCGAGATCATTTCATAACTGGCTTCAGTCATTCACAATTTATGCAAGCATTCTGGGTGAAAACACCCAGAATTCTTTTGAGGACTTTTTCAGCACCTGGAACATGTATTGGAGGCATACAAGAATTTTGGCGTATTAGGATGATATAATTACGAAGAATCGTGCAGACAAAAACTGTCTCTTTATCCATCGTTAAAGTGGCGTATAAAAGACGTGGAGCTATGGTTTCATTTAATATTGCCACAAAAATCTACATTTTCTAAGCCAGCACCCACATCTTTCATCTCACCATACAAAGAAGGTTTCTGCTATGCATTTACGAAACACAATCCAGATGGGGTAATGCCTGTAAATATAGGCATGAATGTTCACAATGTTCAGGTACACACCCATTAGTTAAGTGTTTCAAAAGGGGTTATTTTCAAGGACAGAGAGAACATACTGGAAAAAACATGCACTCCAGTGAGATTAGCAAGAATGTTCCATTGGTTGGAAATTTATCCAGATCAGGAGACAGCCAAAATTTTAGTTAATGGATTTTCAAATGGTTTCCCATTGCCCATATCCAGTGGTAATGGCTGTAATATGGTTGAAAATCTAAAGTCTGTTAATCTATTCCCTCATATTGTAAAATAAAAGTTAAACAAAGAGGTATTGCAAGGCCGTATGGCTGGTCCTTTTAAAAATCCTCCATTTATCAACTTTAGAATCTCACCATTAGGTATTATCCCAAATAGGAATACAACTCGTACAGGCTTATACACCACCTGTCATACCCAAAGGGGGCATCTTTAAATGATGAGATTGAAGAAAGTTTGTCTTCAGTCTCATACTGCACATTTGAAGAGGCAGTCTTTAAAATCAGAAAATTCGGTAGGGCAGCTTTGTTAGCCAAGAGGGATATGAAGGCAGCTTTTTGTTTATTACCAATAGCTCCAGAGGCATATAATTCATTAGGCATTAATTTTGAAAACAACTTTTATTATGATATGTGCCTACCTATGAGCTGCTCAATATCTTGCGCCTATTTTGAAAAAATTGCCATGTTTTTGGAATGGGTGGTAAAATTTGAGTCTGGATATATAGGAATCCGGAAGAACACAGGAAGAAAAGTAAGGGTGGGGGGTGGAGTTAGTCATGCTGTGTGTGTCTCTGGATGCACTCAGCCCTGTTTGGGAGCCTGCCCACAAGGGTGCCCTCATAGCCCATGGCTCGCTATTTTAGTGCCAGCAGGAAAGGAGGGGAAGACAGTGCCGGCGGAGGACTCAGAAAGTGGAGGTAAGGGACCACTCTGCAATACCACAAGTACAGTGGCGTATCATCCATGTGTGCAGGGTTTTTACTGCACATGGGCCCCCCGGGGGGGGGGGGCACTGTGACCCACACTGCACAAATGGATGGTCCTCTGGCTTACAGCTGGGGATGATCGGAGTGGCAGGAGGGACAGCTCCGATCTCCCTGCATGGCTTAACAGTCGAATCTCCTTCTCTCTGTGCCGCAGCTATTGGTGCTTGCAGCTGTCCCTCCCGCAGCACCAATCATCCCAGATTTTCCCCTGTATTCTCAGCCTCCGTTCTCCTCCTCCTCCGCCCCTCTTCTCCTCTGGCCCAATATGTACTCCTTCTCCGCCCCCCCTTGTCCCTCCGAAGCCGGCTTTCCTCCTTTCCTCTCCTGCCGACTATAGGGGGATGTGTCAGGATGGAGAGCAGCGGAAGGTATCGGTAAATATGTCATTTATCGGCCCCTTCTTTTTCTGAATTAGACATAGAGAGCGATCGTTACCGATCGCTTCTGTGTCCTGTGATAACTGAGCATGGTAAGCTCAGCGCAGTTTATGAATGGACAGGAGCCGCTGCCTCCTGTCCAATTATTGTCAATGCTGAAGCTGCTGAAAAAGGGACTGGGGAATCTTTGTCCTCTGTTCCTTTCTCTGTCTCAAAGGAGAGATTTCAGGGGTCTGTTTAAACCCCTGATATCTCACCAAAATTGCAAAAAGTATTAAAAAAGCTTTGCAAAAATTAAAACTACTGACAACTCTGCCCTGTCAACACTGTCCACTGCCCCAAACCCCCACCAAAAAACCAATGTGAAAAAAAATTAAAAACAAATTAAATTGTAAAAAAATAAATACATAAAAATAAAAAACTACTGACACCAACCTCTGCCCTACTGACACCATCCCCTGCCTCATACCCCCCTCCCCCTTCCCCAGAAGCACTGTGAATAAATATTAACGGAAATGTCAAAAAATAAATAGACAACACAATTGTAAAATAATAGATAATAAAATAATAAAAACAAACAAAACAAAAAAACTGACACCATCCACTGCCCTACTGACACTGTCAAAATCATTGTAAAAAAAAAAAATAATACAAAAATAAATTGTAAAAAATAATTAAAAAATAATGTTGCAAAAAATTTTAAAAATGAAAAAAATTCTGACACTGTCCATTGCTTTACTGACACTGTCCACTGCCCTAGTGACACCATCCACTGGCTGCCAAAAAGCATTTTGAAAAAATGAAAAAAAAAATAAAAATATTCAGTTTTAAAAAAAATAAAAAATAAATAATAATAAATATAAAGAACTACTGACACCATCCACTGCTCTACTGAAATAATACTACACATAATACCCACCGCTATACACTCCACAATCCTCACCTGCACATTCTACCCACCTACATACACTCCGCACTCCTCACCTGCACTTCTCTCCTACACATACTACCCACCAGATTGTGGACAAGGAAGAATTACTCCTGCGCTTGTGAGGGTCTGATTGGGTTTGAGAAGAGTAGTATTGTAAACTGTAGCAAAGCTAGAAGAGATGGTATTGCATGTCCCGCTGCCCAGAGATTGACCCCGGGGTGGTCAGGTAAGGCTATATGGAGAGTGATGGATGAAGGGCGCGTGATCAAGCTTACATCAAAACATATAAAATTTATTTCAGAGGAAATAAAGAGCAAATAAAAGCAATTGAATAATACCAATACTACGTATCATGCAAACAGGTGACAAAATGTAATAGACATGAAAAATTAAAAATGGGTTAAAAATATGGGTTAAAAATATCATGAGCCCATGTTAAGGCGGGTGTTTAGAGTTGGCTAACGCGTTTCGAGGATAACCTCTTCATCAGAGCCTATTGAGAACCAGGGTGCAGTCTCTATATGCCAGTAGGCCAAAATATGTACATCAACATGATGGCTAGTTGGAAAAAACGGCCTGAAATGGAAGATGCGATTTTCTGTGTTCCATACCAGTCCACGTTCAAGCGTTCTAGGTGGAACAGAGATCAGAAAAGAAATATATATATATATATATATATATATATATATATATATATATATATATATATACATGTGTACAAATTATAGACGCGTGTGCACCTGTGTGCACATGCACAGGCACACACGTATACACAAACAATATAAAAACATTTATATATGTGTACATATACATACACACACATAGAGAAACAGGATATCAGCTAAAAATGCAGTATGGAGCACATGGCAAGAATATGCAACAAGAAATCAAACAAACGAACAAAAAACGCATGATGGGTGAATATGCATAAAACAATAACACAATAAGTGAATATAAATGGATCGATGAATGAATGTGATAGACTGGAAACACATATGTGTACAGAGAATTGGTAAAGGAACAATATCTATCCTAATTGGTTATGGCATAGTGTTTAGAAATAACATACATGAATGGTCAAAGATAGAAAAATATAAATACATACATAAGCTCTGATGAAGAGGTTATCCTCGAAACGCGTTAGCCAACTCTAAACACCCGCCTTAACATGGGCTCATGATATTTTTAACCCATATTTTTAACCCATTTTTAATTTTTCATGTCTTTTACATTTTGTCACCTGTTTGCATGATACGTAGTATTGGTATTATTCAATTGCTTTTATTTGCTCTTTATTTCCTCTGAAATAAATTTTATATGTTTTGATGTAAGCTTGATCACGCGCCCTTCATCCATCACATACTACCCACCTCCTTACACTCCAAATTCCTCTCCTGCACATACTACACATCTCCATACTAGACATGTGCGCCGTCAATAAATTTGTTTCGTTCCATTCCGTTTCGTATTAGCCGTTAATTAATATCTCGTAATTTGTGTCCGAAATGCAATTTGGATTCGTACGAAATACGAATTTTCGTTAGGTTTGTTAACTTTTCGTAACAATTATGAATGTTCGTTATGATAAATTTATCATTATGAGGGGCTCCCACCATCCATGTGCTGTGCTCATTATGAGGGGCTCCCAACATCCCTGTGCTGTGCTGACTTCCTGGGTTTTTAACTTCATCATAACGAATAATCGTAATTAACGAACATTCTTATTTTGTCCGATTCTTAATCTCCCATCAACTACCAGTACCAGTCTCCCACTCCCATATTAAAAAAGGTAACTTTCCCAACCCTCATTTAGCAGCAGAAGAAAACCTCTGGTCAACAAAACACCAGTCACGTTTCCGTTGTAATGGAATTTGGATCCGAAACTCGTAAAAGAAATTTCGTACAAAATTCAGAAGCATAGCAATTCGTATTTCGGATCCCCCTAAATGTACGAATTTACGGAAATTCGTACAAATTTTCGATTCGTACGAAACTAAACACAAAACACATGTCTACTCCATACACTCTATACTCCTCTTCTGCACATACTACCCACCGACCATACACTCCGCACTGTACATTCCTTATTTACATTACTGCATTCTGCACCATGTAAGTCATCTCAGATTCTATTAAACCACACATCATTTAGAAACGGCCAATATTTGGTGAAATGTAAGCCACGCCCACATTTCGCCACAGTGCGCTTGGGGCCCCCTTTTTATATTGCACACGGGCCCACTGATTTCATGATACGCCCCTGCACAAGTATAACATCTTTTTTAACTTAAAATAATAAAAGTGTTGCTCTAAAAAAATTAAAATAAAGGGACAATGATAGATAACAAAATAAGAGTATATATTGTACATACATTTCATGTGAAAGATAATTATAAAATAATAAATAGGTAAATCATATAGTTTATCATAATAAGTGAAATAAAGTCCATAGAAAATCCAATAAAAAGATCCAGCTTACCAAAATTGCCACGACCCTCTTATAACAAGAGAAGTCATATGAAGCATATGCAATGCACTTCCCAGACCGCTCTCTCAACACCTAGGATATCCACAATAGGCAAGTATACCAGGACTCTAGCAGAAGATATTTATGTGAGAAAAGAGAACTTGACTCTCCATAGTGCAATAAAACCTTTAACATATTTATTCAATAGGTGCACTTACATTGACATAAAACGAATAAGCATAAATAATAAAATGACCAAGCCAACATGGACCAATAGTTCTGGGAGAGCAATGCCGTCAGCATGAGGCTCCTCCCGGTGCGTTTCATCATCCAAAGACCCAGGAATGGATCTTTGGAGGATGAAACGCATGGGCAGAGCTTCATGCCGATATCAATGTGTTCCTGGAACTGTTAGTCCATGCAAGTCCATGCCGGCTTGGTGATTTTATTTTCATGTGCATTTGTTTTATGTGAATGTAAGTGCACTTTCATATTGAATAAATACGTTTTATAAAAGGTTTTATTGAACTATGGAGAGGCATGTCTCTGCCTTTTTCACATGAATATCTTCTGCTGGAGTCCTGGTATACTCGTTCATTGTGGTAATACTAGATGTTGAGAGAGCAGTCTGGGAAGTGCATTGGGACTTTGAGTGATTACATATGCTTCATATGACTTCTCTTGTTATAAGAGGGTCAAGGCACTTTGGTAAGTAATATTCAATATAAAGGTGCACTTGCTGCATATTGACATAAAACAAATGTGCATGAATAATAAAATCACCAAGCCAGCATGGACCAAAAATTCTGGGAGAGTGATGACGTCGGCATGAGGCTACCTTTGGCACGTTTCGTCATCAAAAGACCCAGTAACACGTCTTTTGATGACATAACGCGTCAATCTGAGCCTCATGCCGACGTCGTCGTCGCACTCCCGGAACTGCTAGTCCATACTGGCTTGGTGATTGTATAATTCATGCACATTTGTTTTATGTGAATATAAGTGCACTTTTATATTGAATAAATACATTAAAGGTTTTATTGAACTATGGAGAGCGATGTCTCTGCTTTTTTTCACAAGAATATCTTCTGCTGGAGTCCTGGTATACTTGTTCATTGTGGACATACTAGGTGTTGAGAGGGCGGTCTGGGAAGTGCATTGAGGCTTTGAGTGATTAAATATGCTTCATATGACTTCTCTTGTAATAAGAGAGTCAAGGCAGGTTGGTATACAGACACTCCCACTACGCTTTGGTTGATGATGGATGCTGGTGACACCTTCGGAGTGAAATTCACAGATGAACACCATATCACAATTCAGTTGGACTTTCTACTGACTTTATTTCACTTATTATGAATTATAAGTACACTATATAATTTACCCATTCATTATCTTATAATTATCTTTCACTTTGAATGTATGTACACTATATACACTTATAAATGGGGTGTGGTTTAATAGAATCTGGGATGACTTACATGGTGCAGAATGCAGTAATGTTAAATAAGGAATGTACAGTGTGGAGCGTATGTTTGGTGGGTAGTATGTGCAGAAGAGGGGTATGGAGTGTATGGAGATGGGTAGTATGTGCAGGAGAGGAATTCAGAGTGTAAGGAGGTGGGTAGTATGTGCAGGAGAGAAGTGCAGAGTGTATTTAGGTGGGTAGAATGTGCAGGTGAGGATTGTGGAGTATACAGCGGTGGGTATTATATGCAGTATTATGTCAGTAGGGCAGTGAACAGTATCAGTAGTTCTTTATTTTTATTATTATAATTTTTTCATGATTTTTTTTTACAATTTAAATTTTTTTTGTATTTTTTTTTTTTCATTTTTTCAAAATGCGGCCAGTAGATGGTGTTACTAGGGCAGTGGACAGTGTGAGTAGAGCAATGGACAGTGTCAGCACTATTTTTGTTATTATTATTTTTTACAATATAATTTTTTAAATTATTTTTTACATTTTTTTTTGTATTTTTTTTTTACAATGATTTTTTTTTGGGGGGGGGGGGAATTGGACAATATCAGTAGGGCAGTGGATGGTGTCAGTAGATTTTTTTTATTATTTTACTTAATTAATTGGGAAGGATACCTTCTTTAAAGCGTACCTTCAGTAATGTTTTCATCTTTCCATCTATTAAATCTTCTGCCCTTGTTGTTTTAACTTTGGATAGTAAAACATTTTTTTCTGCCAGTAAATACCTTATACAGCCCACTTCCTGTTTCTTGTCTGGTTAAAAAGCCTAGGCTTATAACATCATGCACAGCTCTCTCTCTCTCACTCTCGTGAGAGTTTGCCATGAAGGGGGGGGGGAGTCATAAGAGGGCCAATGAGAGCTGAAGGGCTGCAGAGCTGGAGGTGTGGCTCTGTGTGTCTTTGTAAATCCAGGGAGTGAACAGGCAGCAGATTCAGCTGCCCACAGTTAAAATGGTTGCAGCCAGATTCAGTGGAGGGAGATTTCTGCAGCATATGTGGCAAGTACAGAATCACAGTATATATAAAATAATATGCAAAGTGGTTGAGGGAAGCTTCAGAATGGCAAAGATATTTTTATTACAAAATTATGTGAGCAGATTGCAGTTCCTCTTTAAGTGTTTGCAGCTATAAGGATTAATATTTTTGATGAATTTCGGAGTGCACAAGTGTGTATTTTTTTAAATCTTTTTTTTTTTTTTTTTATCATTTGGGGGCAGATGCACTTTAACCACCTCCCACCCACCGTATTCTCAAATGACAGGCAGGCAGCGGCTTTCTCATTCTGGGATAATTTTTCTATGACGTCGTCCCACTCTTGGGGGTAAAAGTGCCCGGTGGGCAAGTGGTTAAATCCTTGCAGTGAACTTTTCTTATCTGGGGTAATTGATTTCTTAACTAAAAAAAACAAAAAGTTTCATTGATCATGGCCTGGATTATGCTTCCTTTCATGCTAAGCCAACCACCTAATGCCATTGTTGATAGTTTACCCTTAGCACGCTAACAATATTGGATATCATATCCACACAATGCATGACAAGTCTGAGTAAAGGTACTTTGGAATGATGATACCTTGATTTAAAATACTAAAATCCTTCGCGCTAAAGTGACAGAAAGGAAGTAAAGTGACAATCACAAAGTGAATAAATGAAACTTAAAGTGAAAGAATTATATGATGCGGCGTGGCCTGGCGTGCAACTGAGATGGACGTGTGTTAGAGGAGCTCCCGGAACGACACAGCCTAAAGCCGGACAACCCGAGAGCACAGACCCGGAGATGGGCAAGCTGACACAGCACACACCACACTCCAGATCACGCCACAATTCCGCAGCTGTCGCCGCCTCGAGAAACATAGCTGATCTCCTGAAAGCCCAGCCATCCCCACGAGGCAGCGGCATAGGCCCCAAGATGGCGCGGGCACCGCAAGACGAGGAGGACTTCAGCGAGGACTCCCAATCTACACAGGAGGACTCAGGTAGGGGACGTAATCGCTCTAATAAACCCCTTACATACGATGACATGACCGGAATTGCCGCGGATATAAAGGCTACTTTCTCCGCGGCCATCACGGATCTTAAATCTAACCTACTCTCACTGTCTGACAAGATGGAGAATGTGGAGGCGGCGGGCAAGCGTAGAGACAGGGCCATATACAGGCTAGAAAAGGTTGCCGATTCCCATGCTGAACAATTTATTGAAATAAATAGGCATTTGGAGGACCTTGACAACCGCGGGAGGAGGAACAACATTAGGGTAAGGGGGATCCCTGAGTCTGTAGACTCTGACCAAATTATACCAGCGCTGCAGCGTGTATTTAACTCTCTTTTGGAAAGACAGGAAGACATGGACATAGAATTCGTTCGAGCTCACAGAGCCCTTAGAGCCAGAGGTCCAGATACAGCACCCCCCAGAGACATCATTTGCTGCCTTCAGAGCTTCCCACTTAAGGAGGAAATCATGCGAAAAGCTCGCAGAAATGACCAAATTGTTTTTAATGGTGAACACATTATGTTGTTCCAAGATCTCTCCCAAATAACCTTACGCAATCGCAGAGCCCTGCGACCCCTACTGGACAAACTCAGGGAACTTGATCTGCGCTACACTTGGCGCTTCCCCTTCGCACTTGTGGTGATGCAGGCCGGTAAACAATATACCTTACGCTCGCCAGCGGACTTAACAGGTTTCTGCGCAAGTCTGGGCTTTGACAAAGTGGATTTACCGGAATGGTACCAGGAGTTTGTTCTCCCTCCGCCCGCAAGAAGTCCCCACGCCTCAACGACTTCCACTCCAGAGAAGCAGCTCCCCAAAAAGCTGAAATATGGCCGTGGAGGAGGCCAACATTCAGGGACCCCCAACAGGAGACAAATCCCGCCTGGATCTCAATTGGAGGATTGAAGCTCCAGAAGCTTAGTTTCGAAGTTTGGTGCATTATCTTTTATTTGCCCGCACTACAGGTCAGTCCTTGGTCAGCCATTCAATCGATTTGACCATGGCCCTCTTTTGCTAATTTAAGGCAAGCAGAAGTCTTACCCAAAATAAAGAAATAAAGTTTGCTTGAAGCCCTCCGCAAGTTATTGGTGACTAGGAAGAAAATATCCTTAAGGGAGGTCTCTGCTTGGGAGATAGGAAAAGACAAAGTCATTATATTTTGGGCTCCAGCCAACATGAGACTATCATACAGAAGTGCCGTGGGATCTGACTGATAACCAAACATGCAAGCGCCTTGGATAATCTCCGGGAAGATGTAGTGGCCCGCAAAGGGCTTACTACTTTTTTTTTTTTTTTTTTTTTTTTTTGATATTAGGGTTGATCCTTCAAGACATTCGCTCTTATACTTATCTGTCTATTTTTTACAGGCTGTGTCGTTCTTTTACTATAGTTCCATATTGTTTGGCTTACATTACTAAAGTTTGGTTTTTGAACAAACATACTGTTCTTACAGAACACAGTGGCCCCGTGTACAGGACTCAGGTCTTCTCCACGACACCACTTGACGTGATCTGTCCATTTTGGTGGCATACCACCCACAAACCCACAGAGTACACTTGGGTTGCTGCTCTTGCACCCTAGGTGTACTACCCAATAGCTTTAGAAACGTGTTCAACATCTAAAGTTCATTACCTGTGTATCTCTCCATTATTATAGGATTCGTTGCCTATTCTGAATCTAACTCTTTCAACTCTTTCTTCTATTATCTCTATTCCTCTGTGCTTGGGCCTCCCTGGGATCGCCTCCCCCCCCCCCCCCCCCCCCCGGCCTGCTGGCCGACTGTGCAAACTTTACATAACCTCTATTTTGTGATTGCAGACTTGAATTAAGAAGCCTTCCACACATCTAATATACAGAGATGGCATACTCCTCACTGGGAAAAGGGCCTATGGTAATCTCCCACAACATTAAGGGATTGAACATTCCAGAGAAGCGGGCTTCACTCCTTAGAGAATTGAAAAAAGGTAGGCCTAAATTTGTCCTCCTACAGGAAACACACTTTCGCACCAACCAAATTCCTAGACTTACCAACACATACTTCAACAGAGCATATCACGCCACTAATGACCTAGCAAAAACCAAAGGGGTGACCATATTACTCAGCAAAGACAACCCCTTTATCCTCACTGACCGACTGTCAGACCCAGAGGGTCGATTTATTTTCATTAAAGGCAAATACGGAAATGGGACTGTGACGCTGGCCAATGTGTACTTCCCTAATGTTGCTCAAGTCGCCTTTTGCCAAAGGGTCACACATGAACTGAAGGGCTTCGCAGCGGGAACGTTGATCATGGGGGGAGATTTTAATGTCCCATTCAATCCAACCATAGACTCCTCCAATGGAAAGTCTTGTATCACTTACAGGGCTCTCAAAACAATTAAAAGATACCTAAACTCTTTACAACTAGTAGACTCATGGAGATTCCTACACCCAGACACCCGGGATTTCACATTCCATTCTGTCCCCCATGATCGATATTCCCGCATTGACTATATATACATTTCCCAGAGAGATCTACAGAAGGTGAAGGGGGCACACATTGGCATTCAGACAATCTCTGATCATGCACCTGTCTCCTTAGACTTGGACTTATTGAACACTCCACCCAGAGCCAACACATGGAGACTAAACACCTCTTTACTAACAGACCCTGACTTATTGCCACGTATAAGAGAGGCTATCTCTGAGTTTTTTTCCCACAACAACACTCCTGACATGGACCCAATGATGATTTGGGAAGCACATAAGTGCACGATCAGAGGAGAACTAATTAAACTAGGGGCACAACGTAAGAAAAAACAAGAAAAAGAATTAAAGGACCTAACTGACAAAATAATCAACCTAGAAACTGCACACAAGCAATCTCTGGCAATTCAGACAGCCACAGAATTGCTAGAAGCCAGGAAAAAGCTGCAAGACCTATTCCACATTAAAACACAACGATCCCTTTTTTTTAAAAAGCGAATATATTACGAATCGGGGGACAAGACCGGACGGTTTTTGGCCAGAGCCCTAAGGGAGGCTTGCTCCACCAATGTGATCTCTGGAATTAGGTCTCCGGAGGGAGTTTTGGAGGTAACCTCAGATGCTATAGCTTCTCAGTTCCATACATATTACTCCAAACTATACAACTTAACGAGACAAAATAAACCCCATACGGTACCAACCGATAGATCGCAGGCCATACATGACTACCTGACAGACAGTGGTTTATCGAGATTAGAGACGGATGAGACGACTCCTCTAGAGGAACAGATATCGCTGACGGAAATTCTTGGGGCCATTAAAGGACTCAAACCTGGAAAGAGCCCGGGGCCGGACAGATATACATCTGCTTACTACAAGACCTTTAGTGATATACTGTCTGACCCGTTAAGGAAAGCCTTGAACTCCCTCTCCACACCTAGACAAATACCCACCGACTTTCTAGCAGCTCACATAACAGTAATTCATAAGACCGGTAAGGACCCTACGGAATGCCCAAATTATAGGCCCATTTCACTATTAAACTTAGACCTCAAAATACTAACCAAGATACTAGCCAATAGACTGCAACCACTTCTTTCCCATTTAATAGGCCATGACCAAGTGGGCTTCATGCAGGGAAGAGAGGCAAGAGACAACATTATGAAGGCATTGCTCCTAACACACGCGGCACACTCTCAGGGAATCGAGGGCCTTCTCCTGTCCACGGACGCGGAGAAGGCCTTCGATCGGGTTTCTTGGGACTACATGTTAGGGGTGTGTCGCCATGTAGGTTTGGGATCACATATGTTAACCTGGATTACAGCGCTTTACCAAAACCCGTCCGCTAGGATTAAAGTCAACGGCACACTGTCAGACAAAGTTATGATTTCCAATGGCACCAGACAGGGCTGCCCCCTGTCGCCGCTGTTGTTTATCCTCTCTTTGGAGCCTTTTATCAGAAAGGTTAACAGGAACGAATCCATTTCTGGCTTCAAAGTGGATGACAAAATCTATAAAATAGCCGCCTATGCGGACGACCTTTTGTTTTTTCTTACCAAACCACATACCACAATCCCAAACTTAATGGAAGAATTCACAACTTATGGATTCATATCAAACCTCAAAATCAATTACTCTAAGTCTGAGGCAATGAACTTAACACTACCAGAAAACACGCTGGCCAGAACTCAGGGAAATTGTAAGTTCCGCTGGGTAGCAGATGAACTCAAATATCTAGGAGTGGGGATACCCTCGAATCTGTCAAAGACCTTCGAGAAAAACTTCCCCCCTATGCTGAAGGGCATTGCCTCAGACTTACGAAGTTGGAAATCTAAATTTTTCTCCTGGTTTGGGAGGGCGGCTATCCTCAAAATGGTCATCCTCCCGAGGTTACTATACCTGTTGAGATCATTGCCTGTGGAGATCCCATTAAAATTTTTCAAGCAACTGCAAGCCATCCTTACGGGTTTTCTGTGGGGTCAGGGGAGGCCTAGAGTCAAATTTTCTCTCCTGACCAGACCCAAGAAGCGAGGGGGCATGGGGTTGCCGCATTTTTTCAATTATTACCTAGCCTCTCACCTCACTAGGGTCATCGACTGGCACTGCCACAGAAAATCAAAGCACTGGGTACAACTCGAGGAATCACTGACCCCAGGCGGTCTTAGGTTCTCTCCCTGGATTCCGTGGGGAGGACTACACAAATCCACACAGAAACACCCAATGACGGGGGTTACCTTGAAAGCTTTTCAGACGATAATTAAAAAATTTGACCTGACAACGCAGTGGTGCCCAGTGACTCCACTCCAAAATAACCCTGATTTCGTCCCGGGCCAGACAGGTAGAGAGTTCCGAGCTTTAGACACCTCTAAATTACTAACCGCAGGAGACTGCATAAGAAACGGGAAGATTAAAGACTACTTAGAGCTGAAAGAGGAGACAAATACCCCACACTTATCTAGATGGTCCTATTTTCAAATCCGTAGTTTCATCACTGATAAGACCAAACTACCCCATTTCCGGAGACCTATGACCCAACTAGAGACAGTTTGCCACAGAGGAGAGGACTTTGGCGGGGCAACCTCTATTGCCTATTCCTGGCTTCAGAACCCTGACACTGTCACGGTTGACAGGTTCAGAGTGGAATGGACTAAAGCCCTACAGAAAGACATCACTGATAATCAATGGCAGACGGCCTGTTCACTAGCACATAAATGCTCCATTAGCACCAAATTACAAGAGACGGCTTACAAACTGCTGACCCACTGGTACATCACACCATATAAACTCAATAAATGGTCACCTGAGGCTTCAGATAGATGCTGGCGCTGTGAAAAAGAACCGGGCACTCTCATTCATATATGGTGGCAGTGCCCTGCTCTCGAAAACTTCTGGACAGAGGTAAGGGACATTATACGGCAGATAACGGAAACACAAATTAACTTAGATGCAGCATGCTGCCTACTCCATATCTCAAATTTCCCCTACAAAAGATATAAAAAGTCTTTAACGATACATCTTCTGAATGCAGCGAAAGCACTAATTCCGACACGCTGGAAAAACACCCAAGCTCCCTCAATTAAGGAGTGGCTCCGGAAGGTCTCTGAGATCTGTCGTATGGAAGACTTTCTGGCCCAAACTTCAGACAGTATAGAAAGATATCATAAAATTTGGACCCCGTGGCTTCTCTTCAAGTTCTCTTCGACACATGATTCCCTCATGAACACTTGAGGAGTGTTAAAAACATTTCTGAGTTGGGGAGCCTCTCGGCCTCCCTCTGGGGGGTCGGGGTGCGTGGGGGGGGCTCCACTGGGACGCATACGAGCACATTCTATTTCTAATTTTTTTTTTTTTTTCTTTTTTCTCCTCTTGTTCTCTTTTACTCATTTTGCTCTCTTTTCTATTTGAACCTCAAAGTATATGAAAATGATTGACTTACATAGCTCTCAAAGTTAACAGTTGACTAGATTTTCAACTTTAAGTGTTTCATTTGCTACAATTTAATATATAATCATAGAAACTGTTGCCGTAACCACGAATATTCATTCTTATCTCTATGGTACCAACACAGGTTATTAAAACTAATACGCTATGCAATATACATGTACCTAGATGTGAACAACTGTACTCATTATTACTAATCAAATGTAGTGAATATGTTATGCAGATACGCATTGATGAATAGCTATGCATGTTAACTGTCATTAATCTTCAATAAAATTCTTTAAATGAAAAAAAAAAAAAAAAAAAAAAAAAGAATTATATGATGATATCTAGGATGATTGCAGCGAAATCGGAAAGTGTACACATAGCACTCGAGAAAAGAATAGGGATAAGAGGATTTCGCGCATAAAATCTATCATATAAATAAATAAATAAATAAATACACATCTAATAATATTGATATGTGGGTGTGCAACATAGCAAATCTTAAATAAAGTGCATCAATAAAGTACCCGTGCTAAAAATTCATATATCACAATACATAATCACATTAAAAAATCAAATCAAACGCGTGTGCAAAAATGCAAAACATGTGCAGCAAAGGTGCCAAACTGCAAACAACGTAGTGTAGGATAATTCCAATAAATGGATATAACAGAAAAAAGTTCATAGAAATGACCATACAGAGTTCATGAGTAATAATGGTAATAGAGAAAATAGGTGTAGATGATAATGATAATAATAATCTTCTTTAAACGACCGGCGGCTCAACCAGGCTCTCTAGACTCTCACCTCAAGGATGGAAATATCAGGCATCAATGTATATCTTTCTCTGTTGTGATACCAGCAACGTTCCCCTCTGCTTACTGTCGGGCACATCAGGGATGGAAACAACTGGCGACAATGTTTCACTGTAGTAATACAGGCAGCGTTCCCCTCTGTTAGATGTCAGGCACCTATAAGATAAACTGGGAATTTTTTCCACCTAGGCTGTGACAGCCCGGTGGGAGGAGGGGGAGGAGAGAGGAGGCCTCTGATGGTGTAGTATTTCGAATATTCAGTTTATTCGATATAAAAACGAAGTGGTCTCTTACATAAAAACAAGTAAAAATAACATGAAAGAGGAAGGAGCGGCGTCCGAGGCGCCTCCTTACGTGACTTCCGGTATAGTCAACTCTCTGCCACGCCCTACGCGTTACGCCAGTTGAAGTCACGATTTGATCCCACGGTTGATCCCTCACAGCTACCGCTACACGATTGATACGCTAATTTTATCTGCAAAAAATGTGAGTCTGTTTTTATTGTCTTTTTTTAAATAAATCCAAGTTTTACGTTATTACACTATGTGAGTGTTTTTATTTCCTCACATGTAATACGAATTTTTCGCATGGTCTACGGTGGTATATCTATCAATGTGGAAGTCTTGTTGACTGATTCTTCCTCCCCATGGTTTGTGTGACGATAACTCCTGACCGGATAATACGTCTAGACCTGTTGGTCATTAAGCCTTTTTGACCTGTATGGCATACGCCATTTCAGGCCATACCTTCCGGTAAGCCTCCATAACTTCTGGTGATGGTCCTGGCACTGTTTTCAAACTTCTGTGCACCTCGGGTCCTCTATAGTCTACGTACCTACCAGGCTACTGGATTGAAAGTTTTTCTACACATATGAGAAAACACCTGCCTAATATTGTTCATGCACTGCTGTCACGTTTTTTTTGTTGTTTTGGACTTTACATTAGATAACTGTTCATGCACTGTTATCACATATTTCCCTTATTGCTTTAGATTATATTTGCATTGAACACATATATTTACTCATTATCTCTGTTCATTAGACACTGTCATTTGTGCTCACGTGTTAATTCTGTTTCACATTTTTATTGTGTGATATTACCCAATGCTTAGTTTCATATATTGCTACTATTAGCGCCACACTTTATATATTTTTTCGTTGGTATTTCTGCCCTTGAGTCTACGGGTGTGTTGGCTGCTCCCCCAGTTTGTTTTTAGCGCAGCGCTGTACCACATTTACAAAAAAAAAGATTTGCCTTTAGTAAATAACCCCCATTGTCACTGTAAACACCAACTTAGTACCAAAACTGCTATTGAGCATTGAAAGAAGAAGCCACACATTGTTGATTTTAAAACTTTTTACTCTATGCACATACACATGTGCTTTGGAAAAAGGTTTTTGAACAAACCAACATATTTTTGGAATAACATTTTTGCGTTTGACAATACAAATAGACTTTTTTGTGTTAAACAGGTACACACTGAAATATTTTGTTTCGGAATTTCGCTTTCGTTGGAAAAATGAATTTATTTAGTTACTCCCGAAATTCGTTTTTATATATTTTGTTTCATTAAAAAATGCATTTGTCCGAAAATCCAAAATAACTAAGGTCGAATCTGTCATTGAAGGCTTATGGTGTCTGTCGAATGTTCTAAGAAGATTCGACGGAGCAGCTAAATGCAGCTAAATCGTACATTTCCGGTCAAATGTTCCGCCTACAAGCTATAGTAGAATTCTAATGTTGTATGACACTAGTAATAATTATATTTATTAATTATTATTACTAGTCAACCAACATTAGAATTCTTCTATAGCCTATGGGCAGAGAATTTGACCATAAATGTCCGCTCGTGGCGAATGCTGCGTCGAATCTTCAAGTCGAATCGTTTCTCTCTATGTCAAATCTTTTCTCTCTATGTCGAATCTTTTCTCTCTATGTCGAATAATCTTGGACTAATAGAATTAGTTTAGGCACATTCGATCTTTTTTGCTATTGTCTCTATAATGTCAAATCTTTTCTCTCTATGTAGAATCTTTTCTCTCTATGTAGAATAATCTTGGACTAATAGAGCTAAGGTTAGGCACATTCGACCACAGATTCGATGGACACAGATCGCTATTGTCAGCGTCATGTCGAATCTCCTATCTATATCAAACTGTTGTTGCAACGAAAACTAAAATAAAGCATTTGTTTATGTCGGATCTTTCGGTTATCGGATTCTGCACGTTTGTTATCGTTTGTCAAAACGATAACGAAAATACCCGAAATTCGGACAAAAATGCATTCAGACGAAAACAAATGCACAAATGTCTATAAACAGGCATGTTTAAAACCATAAAACAATACACAACTCAGGAGCTTACAAAGTTCAACTTTGATAAATTGAAGGCAATATCAGGCATTAGTATGTCCAAACTGTGTTGATATTGCCTTCATTAGATGGGGGTGATGTCACCCCTGTGAAAGCCAAATTTTGAAGATGCGCACAAATTGAGATTCAAAATGGGGATTTCCCTCCTGATCCCATGCCTAATGTCAACATGTGCTAGTTCCCACCATGGGGGATCAATGGACGTGTTTCGGGGGTTCAACCTCCCCCTCTCAGCTACTTTAGTTGTGAGGAAGGAGTTGCACCCACAAAACACGTACATTGATATCCCATGATGGCAGATAGCATATGTTGACATACTGTGTGCATCTTCAAAATTTGGCTTTTTCTATGCACTTCAAAAAATTTAAAAGAAATGAAAAAATATCAACAAATTGAAGAATTTTTGTGTGTTTTAGATTCTGCCTAAAACATCAATTATGTTTTTGAGTATTTTTTCAACATCACTGATGTCTTCCTTGATCTTCTGTAAATCCCGATTGCACACCATGATCTCCCCAATGAGGACATGTGCACTTGTTTCTTCTTCCACAACATCCACATCACCTAAAATTCAAAAACACACCATGTATTAAAAATATGCAGGCATACATCTATTACCCGAAGCTGTGGTCTCAGACTCTCACCTGTTGTGGTCACTATTTTGCCCACTTCATAAACCTCTCCTTCCTCCACATCTTCTGGTTGTGGTGTGGGGATTTGCTTTTCTTTCGGAGGTGGGGGGTCCCTGGTGTCTTCAGATGTCCTGAGTCTTTTCTCCCCTATGTGAAAAAAATAAGGTATACTTAGCACACAGATATTTGAGGGCAGAAATAGGAATCTGAAACATTGCTTGGAAGTGTTGTACAATTGTCTTTTTTGGGCAGAGTTCCAAGCTGAAGACATTTTTTCCCTTTCTAAAGCTGGAATACTTACCTTTTTTTGTACATTTTTCACACATGGAGACACCCCTAGTATCCACTGGAGCACCTGTGTGAGACACCCTAAAAAGTTTGTTCTGGTGTCCCACACTAGTGCTCCTGCGTCCAGATGTGTAAACAGCTGCTGAGTGTCCTCTCCTTACACTGAATCAAGTTTGCAATTCATTCTAGTTACAAACCAATCTAGACAACAATGTACTAAACTTCTTTTAATACAAATAGGCATGAACAAATGTAGTTAACCTGGATATGCCCCAAATATCGTATTAGTGGGCGAACGAACAATGTTTACTACGAATGATTACTGTGCCCACGAACCTGAAAGTTGCCATTTTAAACTGTACAATAGTAAAGAAAAGCACATGGAGCAGCATGCAAGTAATAATAATAATAGGAACACACGACAAAAACTTACTTGACAACAACTTACTTTTTTGAAGAACTCTCTTGATCTTTCTGTACTGATCCTGCTTCCTCAATTTCAAGTCTGACCATCGTTTCCTCAGTTGATCCTTGGATCGTCGTACCCCAAAATTACGACGCAGACTCTTCACAACTTTAGCCATGATTTTGGCCTTTCTCACATTTGGGTTTAGGTATGGTCCATACTTGCCATCATAGTCGGCCCACTTCAAGATGTCCACCATCTCCACCATCTCTACAAAGAACATATTTGAGCCTCCGGGATCGGGGCATTCGCGGCTCCGGGCTTTCATCGTTGCTGTCTGCATGCACTTGCTCTTTCTCCGCCATGTGCTCTCCCACTGCGCCGAAAGACAAGGGGTGGGGAATAGACTAGAAAGAACGTCAGGGGCGGGAGGAGTTTTACGCATGCGCAGTATATATAAAGCATAACACTTGTGCGTCGTACATACAATCTGTGAGTGGAGGAAGGAGTATTGGAAGCGCCGATCATTAGAACAAAGCTACAATTTGAACTTGGGGCATCAGTGGTCTATACTGCTTCTAGATTGAGGCCTATATTGGGACAAGATTAGGAGAGTTTAGTCTGACATTAGGGTTTGTCTTGTGTTGTGTCTTGCAGAGAAAATGCATGGCTTCAATGACCACAACTTCTTCCCCCTATTCATAGACAAGTACAGGGAGCTGCCCTGTCTGTGGCAGGTGAAACATCTGCATTATAATAATAAACAAAAGAGGCAGGCAGCGCTGGAGAAACTGCTGGGGTTGGTGAACCTGGTGGTCCCCATGGCAACCGTTCCCTATTTAAAATCCAAAATTGGTGGCCTTATAATAGGGAGTGCAATAAGGTCCAGGATTCCATGAGATCAGGAGCTGCATCAGATGCCATTTATGTCCCCAAGCTGTGGTACTATGATAGACTGTGATTTCTGTTAGTCCAGACTGAAGTCAGGCAATCACTCTCCACTCTTCTTTCCACCCCAGCTGAGGCTTCCGACGTCCAACCTGGGCCTTCCAGCCAGGAAGAAGAAGTGGATAAGCTCAGCTTTAGTCAGGTATAGCATTGTTCAACATATTTCTGGTCGTAAAATGAATGATGTTAACTAGATGTTATTATCGATCACTAATTGCTGATTTAATAAAGTGTTTTACATATCAATAGACAGTAGTGGCCAAAAAATGTTTGGGACAAGAAGGAAAAATGCTAGGGTCAGAATGAGAGTCTTTTCTATTTGTTAACATTCAATTTGCAACAGTCATGAGCTGAAAATTGTGTGTGATTGATGACCAAAAAACTAAAACTATGTTCTTTTTTCATACACAGGAAAGCCTCAGCCAGGAGGAGGCTGTGGAAAGTGGCAGCCAGGAGGTGGTGGGGGAAAGTGGCAGCCAGGAGGTGGCCGGGCCCTGTAGCCTGACAGAATCCCAGGTCCCTCCCCTCCGCCTTCCAACCAAAAGGCCCAGGAAGGGGAATAATGTGCAGGAGGCAGCACTTGGGCTGATTCGGGAGGCTAAGGTGGCCCTCAGAGCCTCCCCCACTCCTCAAGAGGCCTTTGGCTGCATGTCTACCAGCAACATGCAGGAAATGGAGGAGGACCAATGCCTCTTGTGTGAGGAAATAATCTATACGACCCTAAATGAGGGGTTGAAGGGCCAACTCACAACCAAACCACACCTGTGTGAGTTGGACCATCCTCCTCCTCCTCCACATCCTGCCACACCTCCAACACCACAGCCACAGCCTGGAAGCAAGCGTGTAAGGAAGAGTGGAAGTAAGCCAAGAAATTGATGGCCTGGGTTCAGTCTGGTCTGACAAAAGATGCAGGCTGTTGTTTGACCACAGCCTGGGGACAGATATGTCATCTGTTGCTGTTCCTGATCTCTTGTAGTCCTGGGCCGGATTATGCTCACTATTATATGGGCTCCTCAGGCTAACAATTTTGGTTGTAAAATAGTTGATGTGTGCCCTGGGGTACAAAGGCTTTGCCAATTTCACCAGTTTCTCCAGCATTGCCTTCCTCTTTATTTTGTTATGACCCAGAATAAATGGCTATTTTATTTTCACAAATACTTGCCTATGTGTTTTACTTCAAAAAGGACAGTTTGATTTGTGAGTAGGCAGGTACATTTCAAAAATACAATGTCAAATTAACAAGAGACACCAACACCAAACAACCTCCTTGAGGTTAAAAAAATACAAGATAATAATGGTGTTGTAACTTGACACACAAAACTAAAAACAATATTATGGAGAGCACTAAAAAAACAAACAAAACAAAACGAAAAAAAAAAAACCAAGGAGATCTTGAAAAAAATAAACACTATAAACAAAAATAAAATACATTATTATGGAGATCTGACGAAAAACAAAAAAAAAAAAAATTCAGGAGATCACAAGAAATCATTTTTTCTGAACTCTGTGTAAATATCAGCAGCAAAACAACTTCATTATTCTAGCATTATAAAGAAGAAGAGAACGCGCTGCATTAAAAGATTTTAAAAATTGCAACGTGACGAATGTGCTATCTTCATTATTAACGCTAGTTTTGCCAGACCGAGCGCTTCCGTCTCGTACTTGATTCTGAGCATGCGTGGAACTTTGTGTGACGGAATTGTGTACACACGATCGGAATTTATGAGAGCAGATTTTGTTGTCGGAAAATTTGAGATCCAGATCTCAAATTTTGTGTTTGTCAGAAATTCCGATGGAAAATGTCCGATGGAGCCTACACACGGTCGGAATTACAGACAACAAGCTCCCATCGAACATTTTCCGTCAGAAAATCCGACCGTGTGTATGCGGCATAAGACTGGGATGCCATTAATGTTCATGTGCGTGTAAAGGCAGACGTCCCAATACTTTTGGTAATATAGTGTAGCTGATCAAACTAAGAGCACATAAAGGGATTCTAAAGACAAAAACAGTTACAAAAAAAGTAATGTATTACAGCTTACCAGTCCTTAGACTTTCTTTCTTTCTTTCTTTCTTTCTTTCTTTCTTTCTTTCTTTCTTTCTTTCTTTCTTTCTTTCTTTCTTTCTTTCTTTCTTTCTTTCTTTCTTTCCTTTCTCTCTTTCTTTCTTTCTCTCTTTCTTTCTTTCTTTCTTTCTTTCTTTCTTTCTTTCTTTCTTTCTTTCTTTCTTTCTTTCTTTCTTTCTTTCTTTCTTTCTTTCTTTCTTTCTTTCTCCTTATACAGCTCACTTCCTGTTTCTTGTCTAGTTAAAAAGCCTAGGCTTATAACATCATGCACAGCTCTCTTTTCCTCACAGTGCCCTGAATATCAGTGCAGCCCCAACAGTGCCCAGCAGTGATGCCAATCAGTGCCCAGCAGTGCTGCCTATCTGTGCCACCTATCAGTGTCCATAAGTGCTGACTATCAGTGCTCATCAGTGACACCTATCAGTGCCCATCAGTGCCACCTATCAGGGCTTATCAGTGCCCAGCAGTGCTGCCTATCTGTGACACCTATCAGTGTCCATAAGTGCTGACTATTAGTGCTCATCAGTGACACCTATCAGTGCCCATCAGTGCCACCTATCAGGGCTTATCAGTGCCCATCAGTGCTGCATATTAGTGCCTCCTCATCAGTGCCACCTCAACACTGCCCTACAGTGCTGTCTCATAAGTGCCCATCAGTGCTGACTCATCATCGTACATCAGTGAAGGAGAAAAAATACTTATTTACAAATTTGTATAACAGAAACTAAGAAAAATTTCCTTTTTAAACAAATGTCGGTCTTTTATCATTTTTCTAGCAAAAAATGAAAAACCCAGTGGGGATTAAATACCATAGGAAAAAAGCTCTGTCTCAAAACTATAAAAATTGCATTTGGGTACAGCATTGCATGACTGTGCAATTGTCATTCAAAGTACAACAATGCTGAAAGCTGAAAATTGACCTGGCAGGAAGGGGGTAAAGTGCCCAGTGGGCAAGTGGTTAAATCCTTGCAGTGAACTTTTCTTATCTGGGGTAATTGATTTTTTAACAAAAAAAAAAAAGTTGAATTGATCATGGCCTAGATTATGCGTTCTTTCATGCTAAGCCAACCACCTAATGCCATTGTTGATAGGCTACCCTTAGCATACTAATGCCGCATACACACGAGCGGACTTTTTCGACTGGACTGGTCCGACAGACCTAGTTCGGTGGACAATTTGATCGCGTGTGGGCTTCATCGGACCTGCAGGGGACTTTTTCGGTCGAAAATCTGACGGACTTTAGATTTGGAACATGTTTCAAATTTTTACAGCGGAACTCTGCCAGACCCAGTTCCTATCGAAAAGTCCGCTCGTCTGTATGCTAGTCCGACGGATGAAAACCGACGCTAGGGCAGCTATTGGCTACTGGCTATCAACTTCCTTATTTTAGTCCGGTCGTACATCATCACGTACCAATCTGTCGGACTTTGGTGTGATCGTGTGTAGGCAAGTCTGTTTGTTCAGAAAGTCTGTCGGAAGTCCTCCGAAAGTCCGTCGGATAGACCGTCGGACCAGTCCGGTCAAAAAGTCCGCTCGTGTGTACGCGGCATTACAGTATTGGATATCATAAACACACAATGCATGACAAGTCTGAGTAAAGGTACATGGAATGGTGATACCTTGATCTTGATTGCCATTGGCCATTTCATATGAAGAATCTACAGACAAAAACAAGGAAGCAAAAAAGTAATGTATTACAGCTTACTCTTTCTTTCTTTCCCTCCCTTCCTTTCAAAACCTTCTGAATTTTAACAAAAACTAAAAAAAGTTATGGCTGGGCATACATTCTATTTACTCCACAGGACCAGCAGCTAGAAAGGTCAGTAATGACAGGCTACCCTTAGCACACTAACAATATCAGATATTATAACCACACAATGCATGACAAGTCTGAGTAAAGATACCTTGAATGGTGGTACTTATATCTTGAATGCCATTGGTGACGCCGGTCATCTCATTGGAAGTAGAGACTCCTATGGAGAAAAGACTTGTTACAAAAATACTGTATAACTTATAACTGACCAAACTTAGATCACATAAAGTGTATCTAAAGACAAACAAGGAAGCAAAAAAGCCAGTTATTACAGCTTACCAGTCATTTCTCTCCCTCAATTTCTTTCTTTTTTCCCTTGCTTTCTAAACCTTCTGAATTTTATCCAAAACTAGAAAAAAATGTATTGGCTGGGCATACAGTCTATTTATTCCACAGGACCAGCAGCTAGAAAGGTCAGTATTGACTTGTTTTAAAGCTATTTTATCTATCTCATCTGGGGTAATTGGGGTAAAGTTCTTGCTTTGTGCACTGGTGTGCAGTCATGTTGGAAAAGGAAAGGGCCATCCCCAAACTGTTCCCACAAAGTTGGGAGCATGAAATTGTCCAAAATGTCTTGGTATGCTGACACTTTAAGAGTCCCCTTCACTGGAACTAAGGGGCCAAGCCCAACCCCTAAATGACACACTATAATCCCCCCTCCACCAAATGATTTGGACCAGTGCACAAAGCAAGGTCCATAAAGACATGGATGAGCGAGTTTGGAGTGGAGGAACTTGACTGGCCTGCACACAGTTCTGACATCAACCGATAGAACACCTTTGGGATGAATTAGAGCGGAGACCGTGAGCCAGGCCTTCTCGTCCATCATCAGTGCCTGACCTCACAAATGTGCTTCTGGAAGAATGAACAAACATTCCCATAGACACACTCCTAAACCTTGTGGACAACCTCCCACGAAGAGTTAAAGCTGTTGTAGCTGCAAAGGATAGTACAACTCAAAATTGAACCCTACAGACCAAGACTAGGAGGCCATTAATGTTCATGTGCGTGTAAAGGCAGGTGTCCCAATACTTTTGGTAATATAGTGTAACTGAGCAAACTAAGAGCACATAAAGGGATTCTAAAGACCAAAAACAGTTTAAAAAAAAAGTAATGTATTACAGCTTACCAGTCCTTACATTTTCTTTCTTTCTTTCTTTCTTTCTTTCTTTCTTTCTTTCTTTCTTTCTTTCTTTCTTTCTTTCTTTCTTTCTTTCTTTCTTTCTTTCTTTCTTTCTTTCTTTCTTTCTTTCTTTCTTTCTTTCTTTCTTTCTTTCTTTCTTTCTCTCCTTTTCTTTTTTTTTCTTTCTCTCCCTTCCTATCTTTCCCTCCCTTTCTTTCTTTGCCTACCTTCCCTTCTTTTCCTCTCTTCCTTTCTAAACCTTCTGAATTTTATCCCAAGATAGAAAAAAAGTTTTGACTGGGCATAAAGTCTATTTAATCTACAGGGCCAGCACCTAGAAAGGTCAGTAATGACTTGTTTTAAAGGTTTTTTCACTGTTTTCTAAGAATATCTAAATACTTTTATGTTTAGAGTTTGGAATCTTCATGCGCATTTGTTATATGTGAATGTAAGTGCACTTTCATATTGAATAAATAGGTTAAAGGTTTTAGTGAACTATGGTGAGGCATGTCTCTGCTTTTTTCACATGAATATCTTCTGCTGGAGTCCTGGTATACTTGTTCATTGTGGACATACTAGATGTTGAGAGGGCGGTCTGGGAAGTGCATTGCGGCTTTAAGTGATTACATATGCTTCATATGACTTCTCTTGTTATAAGGGAGTCAAGGTAAGCAGTTTGGTAAGTAATATTCAATATAAAGGTGCACTTACTGTACATTGACATAAAACGAATGTGCATGAAAAATAAATAAATAATAATAAATAAATAATACATAATAAATAAATAATAAATAAAAAATAAATAATAAATAAAAAAAATAAAAATAAATCACCAAGCCAGCATGGACCAAAAGTTCTGGGAGAGTGATGACGTCGGCATGAGGCTCCCTCTGGCACGTTTCATCATCAAAAGACCCAGTAACGCGTCTTTTGATGACAAAACGCATCAGTCTGAGCCTCATGCTGACGTCGTCGCACTCCCGGAACGGTTGGTCCATACTGGCTTTGTGATTTTATTATTCATGAGCATTTGTTTTATGTGAATGTAGGTGCACTCACATACTGAATAAATAAGTTAAATGTTTTATTGAACTATGGAGAGCGACGTCTACTTTTTTTCACAAGAATATCTTCTGCTGGAGTCCTGGTATACTTGTTCATTGTGGACATACTAGGTGTTTATTTTATTTTTTTATTTATTTCAGGTACTTATATAGCGCCGTCAATTTATGCAGCGCTTTACATATACATTGTACATTCACATCAGTCCCTACCCTCAAGGAGCTTACAATCTAAGGTCCCTCATTCACATTCATACATAGTAGGGACAATTAAGACAGGATCCAATTAACCTACCAGCATGTCCTTGGAGTGTGGGAGGAAACCCAAGCAGGCACAGGGAGAACATGCAAACTCCAGGCAGGTAGTGTCGTGGTTGGGATTCGAACCAGCAACCCTTCTTACTGCTAGGCGAAAGTGCTATCCACTACACGACTGTGCTGCCCAATTGAACTATGGAGAGGCATGTCTCTGCCTTTTTCACAAGAATATCTTCTGCTGGAGTCCTGGTATACTTGTTCATTGTGGACATACTAGATGTTGAGAGAGCGGTCTGGCAAGTGCATTGCAGCTTTGAGTGATTAAATATGCTTCATATGACTTCTCTTGTAATAAGAGAGTCAAGGCAGGTTGGTATACAGACACTCCCACTACGCTTTGGTTGATGATGGATGCTGGTGACACCTTTGGATTGAAATTCACAGATGAACACCATATCACAATTCAGTTGGACTTTCTACTGACTTTATTTCACTTATTATGAATTATAAGTACACTATATAATTTTCCCATTCATTATCTTATAATTATCTTTCACTTTGAATGTATGTACACTATATACACTTATTGTGTTATCTATCACTGTCTCTTCATGTTTTATTTTTTTAAGCGAAACACTTTTATTATTTTAAATTAAAAAAGATGTTATACTTGTGCAAGGGTGTATCATGAAACTAGAAAAGCTACAATTTCTGGGGAAATTGTGTGAAGTGTTCTTGCCTCTACAACTGGAGTGGGCGGAGTAACTGGGTGGAGTGGCTTGAGTAACTGTTGTGTGGTTGGAGTGGCTGGAGTAACTGTGAAAAGTGTTAAAAAGCTTAATATTTGAAAAAGTATAAATAGTAGTTAAAAAGTTAAAGAAGTCCCATCATTAGCTGAAAGAGCTGAACATTTTTTTCAAAAATTATAATTTTTTTTCTCAAAAATGATTTTTTTAAAAAATGATTTTTTTTTTTTTTCAAAAATAATTTTTTTTTTTCCAAAAATTATTATTTTTTTTTCATGGGGTGGTCATAATGTTTTAGCTGATCATGGGGGGGGGTCATAATATTTTAGCTGATCATGGGGGGGGTGTCATAATGTTTTGGCTGATCATGGAGTTGTCAGCTTTTGTCACCTCCCACTCTAGTTTTGAATATTTCGGCATTTATTCCTATGGGACCAATTTCGCCGCAAAAACAACGATATTTCGTGAACCATTCGGCGAAGCATTCCACAAAGTGATAGCACACAAATCGGGAACAATCCGCACATTTTGGTATATTACTGTCTATGTAGTGTAAAAGCTGTGGGAGGAGTTAGGGTGGTAAATTTGGCTATAATAAGAATAATAATAATATATATGTGAGATAACAATAAGTGGTCTTGCTATGCAAGAACACTTAATGAGTGGGCCCGTGTGCAAGATAAAAAGTGGGCCCCATGCTCGCCGTGGCGAAATGTGGGTGGGGCTTACGTTTTACCAAATATTGGCTAAATTGGGTGTAGTTTTTTAGAATCTGAGATGACTTACATGGTGCAGAATGCAGTAATGTAAATAAGGAATGTACAGTGCGGCGTGTATGGTCGGTGGGTAGTAACTGCAGACGAGGGGTATGGAGTGTATGGAGATGGGTAGTATGAGCAGGAGAGATGTGCGGAGTGTATGTAGGTGGGTGGAATGTGCAGGTGAGGATTGTGGAGTGTACAGCGGTGGGTAATATGTGCAGTATTATGTCAGAAATCAGTGCACGGTGTCAGTAGTTCTTTATTTTTATTATTATTATTTTTTTACAATTTAATTTTTTTTTTTTTTTTCATTTTTTCAAAATGCTTTCTTTTCAAAACTAGGGCAGTGGACAGTGTCAGAATTTTTTACAATATACTTTTTAAAATTATTTTTTACAATTTATTTATTTTCATTTTTTTACAATGATTTTTTTTTGGGGGGGAGGGGGGGGGGATGGACAGTGTCAGTAGGGCAGTGGATGGTGCCAGTAGTTTTTTTATTATTTTACTTAATTAACTGGGAAGGATCATTTTTTCAACTTTCCATCTATTAAATCTTCTGCCCTTGTTTTAACTTTGGATAGTAAAACATACAAATACAGCCCACTTCCTGTTTCTTGTCTGTTTAAAAAGCCTAGGCTTATAACATCATGCACAGCTCTCTCTCTCTCACTCTCGTGAGGGTTTGCCATGAAGGGAAGGGGGGTGAGTCATAAGATGGCCAAAGAGAGCTTGAGGGCTGCAGAGCTGGAGGTGTGCCTCTGTGTCTTTGTAAATCCAGGAAGTGAACAGGCAGCAGCCCACAGTTAAAATGGAAGCATCCAGACTCAGTAAAGGGAGATTTCTGCAACATATTTGGCAAGTAAAGAACCACAGTATATATAAAATAACATGCAAAGTGGTTGGCGGGAAGCTTCAGAATGGCAAAGATGTTTTTATTACAAAATTATGTGAGCAGACTACAGTTCCTCTTTAAGTGTTTGCAGCTATAATGATTAATATTTTTTAAGCTTTTTGGAGTGCACAAGAGCGTTTTTTTTAAATCTTTTTAATTTTAATGTTTGAGGCAGATTTCCTTTAACCACGTCCCGCCCGCTGTATTCTCAAATGACGGGCAGGCGTCGGCTTTCTTGTTCTGGGATCATTTTTTTATGACGTCGTCCCACTCTCGCCGCGCCAGTGGGGGTGCACAGCACCGCAGTCGGTGGTGCACTCAGCGCATCACTGATCTAGTTAAAGAGCCAATGACGAGGCTCTTTATCCTAGTTATCAGCTCTGTCCAATCACAGCTGATCACATGTAAAAAAGGAAATGCCGGTTATCGGCAATCCTTTTCTCACACTGACAGTGTTTGAGGAGAGGAGAGCTGATCAGCGTTTTTTCTTCTGGTGGTGTACACAGTACGCAATACAGTGCAGCCGTAATACATTTGCAACCCTTCTTGATTCACGTTACAAGGTTAAGGTTGCAGAACTCATTCTGCCTTTGCAACTGCACTACGGTGCACTGTATTGTAATTACAATTCTTGATCTAATATTTCACAGCAAGGCCCATTCCTGCGCTCTCCAAGAGTAACTGTGAAGACTTATGCCCCGTACATACGATCATATTTGGCGACGGAAAATGTGTGATAGGACCTTGTTGTCGGAAATTCCGACCGTGTGTGGCTCCATCACACATTTTCCAACGGATTTTCCGACACACAAAGTTTGAGAGCAGGCTATAAAATTTTCCGACAACAAAATCCGTTGTCGGAATTTCCGATCGTGTGTACACAAATCCGAAGCACAAAGTGCCACGCATGCTCAGAATAAATAAAGAGATAAAAGCTATTGGCTACTGCCCCGTTTATAGTCCCGACGTACGTGTTTTACGTCACCGCGTTCAGAATGATCAGATTTTCCGACAACTTTGTGTGACCGTGTGTATGCAAGACAAGTTTAAGCCAACATCCGTCGGAAAAAATCCTAAGATTTTGTTGTTGGAATGTCCGATCAATGTCCGACCGTGTGTACGGGGCATTACAGTGTTCTGGTACCACCAACACCTAAGGCCCAAATTTCTGCAGAGAATATAGGGCAGGCCGTATAGTATATATTATTCTGTTCAGAGTATATAGTGCCTGAGGGCCCCCCCACGCCATTTGCTTTTAAATTTGGGTGTGGGGTTCCCCTTAATATCCATACCAGATCCAAAGGGCCTGGTAGTGGGCTGGGGGGGACCCATGGCGTTTTTCTCAATGATTTTCATCTATATTGCCGGGACCCGACAATACATTACAGCCGCAAGCAGTTTTAAATGACTTTTTTCTTTTAGAAATGTAATTTTGCTATGGTACTGTTCTAAACACGGGAAAACTGCGCCACTTTACAGGCATACTATAGATACCCCCCAGGCACGATATTTAAAGGAATATTTAATTTTTATTGTTTCAATTAAAGCATTATTAAAATCACTGCTCCCAAAAAAACTGCAGTTTTTAAAACTTTTTTTGCATTGATACATGTCCTCTGGTGCAGGACCCGGGTCCTCAAACACTTTTTATGGCAATAACTTGCACATACTGTAAGCCTTTAAAATTAGCACTTTTAATCTTTCACGTTCATGTCCCACGTGAACACAATGTTCGCGTGTTCGAACAAACTTTTTGCATGTTCGCATGTTCTGCTGCGGGGGTGTTTGGCTCATTCCTACAACTGACCAAACTAAGAGTACACAAAGCGTAAAGATGAAAACAGTTAACAAAAAAGTAATGTATTAGAGCTTGCCAGTTCTTAGATTTTCTTTCTTTCTTTCTTTCTTTCTTTCTTTCTTTCTTTCTTTCTCTCTTTCTTTCTTTCTTTCTTTCTTTCTTTCTTTCTTTCTTTCTTTCTTTCTTTCTTTCTTTCTTTCTTTCTTTTTTTCTTTCTTTCTTTCTTTCTTTCTTTCTTTCTTTCTTTCTTTCTTTCTTTCTTTCTTTCTTTCTTTCTTTCTTTCTTAATTTTATCACAGGATAGAAATTTTGTTTTCTCTGGGCATAAAGTCTATTTAATCCACAGGACCAACAGTTAGAAAGGTCAGTAATTACTTGTTTTATAGCTCTTTCACTGCTTTCTAATGCCCCGTACACACGGTCGGACTTTGTTCGGACATTCCGACAACAAAATCCTAGGATTTTTTCCGACGGATGTTGGCTCAAACTTGTCTTGCATACACACGGTCACACAAAGTTGTCGGAAAATCTGATCGTTCTGAACGTGGTGACGTAAAACACCTACGTCGGGACTATAAACGGGGTAGTGGCCAAAAGCTTTCATCTCTTTATTTATTCTGAGCATGCATGGCACTTTGTCGGTCGGATTTGTATACACACGATCGGAATTTCCGACAACGGATTTTGTTGTCGGAAAATTTTATATCCTGCTCTCAAACTTTGTGTGTCGGAAATTCCGATGGAAAATGTGTGATGGAGCCTACACACGGTCGGAATTTCCGACAACAAGGTCCTATCACACATTTTCCGTCGGAAAATCCGACCGTATGTACGGGGCATAAGATTATCAAAATGCTTTTATGTTCAGAGTTTGGAGGAGGGTGCACTTTAAATCCTTGCATTGCACTTATCATATTTGGGGTATTTGGTTTCTTAAAAAAAAAAAAGTTTACCTTAATCATGGCCTGGATTATGCTTCCTTTCATGCTAGGCCACCACCTCATGCCACTGTTGACACGCTACCCTTGGTATACTAACAGTATTATAACCACACAATGCACAAAAAGTCTGAGCAAAGGTACCTGAAATGGTGACACTTTGATCTTTATGGTCAGAGATGTTTTTGGTCACTTTGATATAGATACGTGGGCCACCATAAGCAACTCCTATGGAGAAAAGACTTGTTACAAAAACATACCTTACAACTGATCAAACTAAGAGCACATGAAGATTATCTAAAGCCAGTCCTCAGATTCTCTTTCTTGTGTTGTCACCCTAGGCTCTTCTGATTTGGACTACAAACACCTCTGCTATTCATCCTCCCTATTACATATGGGGGAGTTGTGTTGTAATTCACAGACGATAGTTGGGAAGCTGAGATCTTTTGTAGTTATCAGTTTATTACACAGGAAATGACAAGGCTTTTGACAAGTTCAACAAGTATGTATTGTACCTGCTGACAATGAACTTAGCCTAAAAAAATAAGACTAATGACATACAAGCCCTGGTAAGCTGTAATATATATTTTTTTTCCTAGGTTGTCTTCATATAGCCTTTAATTAACCGCTTCACGACCGCCGCACGCCGATGTAGGTTGGCAGAATGGCACGGGTGCACTAAAGGGCGTACCCATAGGTAATCCCGGGCTAGCGGGCGCGATGAGGAGTCCGCCGGTAGCCCACGATCGCAACGAGGAGAGGCAGAACGGGGAAATGCCTATGTAAACAAGGTATTTCCCTGTTCTGCATAGTGAGATGACAGGGATCTACTGATCCCTGTCATCAGGAGCAGTGATCTCTGTCATGTACTAGGTAGCCCATCCCCTCCACAGTTAGAACACGCTGAGGGAACACAGTTAACCCCTTGATCGCCCCCTAGTGTTTAACCCCATCCCTGCCAGTGACATTTACACAGTAATCAGTGGCTATTTTTTAGCTCTGATCGCTGTATAAATGTCAATTGTCCCAAAATAGTGTCAAAAGTGTCCGATCTGCCTGCCGCAATGTAGCAGTCCCGATAAAAATCGCAGATCACCGCCATTAATAATAAAAAAAAATAATAAAAATGCTATAAATCTATCCCCTATTTTGTAGACACTATAACTTTTGCGCAAACCAATCAATATACACTTATTGCAATTTTTTTTACCAAAAATATGTAGAAGAATACATATTGTCCTAAACTGAGAAAGACATTTGTTTTTTTACATATTTTTGGGGTATAATCATTATAGCAAAAAGTAAAAACTGCTTTTTTTTCTAAATTGTCACTCATTTTTTTTGTTTATAGCGCAAAGAATAAAAACCGCAGAAGTGATCAAATACCACCAAAAGAAAGCTTTATTTGTGGGAAAAAAGGGACGTCAATTTTGTTTGGGTACAATGTTGCACGACTGCGTAATTGTCAGTTAAAGCGATGCAGTGCCGAATCGCAGAGAATGCTCTGGTCATTAAGGGAGTAAAGTCTACTGGGGCTGAAGTGGTTAATTGTGCTGTTATTTACAGAGTAGCTCCACTAAAAACACTAGAAATAAAAAACAAAACAAAAAACAACCTTCCTCAGTAAACAATGGCATCAGGGTTTTCAACAAACTTTGTAGCAGATTTCTACTTTGCTGTTTGTTTCACTATGTCCTATACCAGTGAGGGCGAACCTTGGCACCCCAGATGTTTTGGAACTACATTTCCCATGATGCTCAACTACACTGCAGAGTACATGAGCATCATGGGAAATGTAGTTCCAAAACATCTGGGGTGCCAAGGTTCGCCATCACTGTCCTATACAGACCAATTCTGAATAACAGGGTCTAGTTCATTATAATCACCTGGTACATGCTCACATTCAGTGTTCTAATGTGAAAAGCTCCAGTGTCTGCATCTATTTAGCAGTACTCAACCCTTGTAGGGTAGCTCACCAAAACCGAAATTCCTATTGCAGGGGGTGCTTACAATTTGCATTTAATCTTAGTGCAGACCAGTGTTAATTTTGTTGATATTTTCAATTGATTAAAAATTAACACTATCTTAGTCTAATTAATATGATTAAAACTACAACAATTCAGATGACTAAAATTGACTAAAACTAATATGGCATTTTAGTTAAAAGACTATGACTAAAAATAATATAACATTTGATGTCAAAATTAACACTGGGGCAGACTAGTACAGAAAAATCTGTGAGCCAATCACACAAGCAGGAAATTACATTTTTGGAGACTTTCTGTATACCAGTGGTGTTGGGGTAGACTGACCATTTGGGCACTCAGGCATTGCCTAAGGGCCTGCGGCCAGTAAGTGCCCCATGAGAGGCTTTGCCACTTCACCTCTACTTGTTGCAGAGCACCGATCATACAGCAGTGTCTGTACATGGTGCTCTCCTCAGCAGTTTCCTTTCAGTCCCCATAGATCAGTGATATACAGTATGATGGTCCCCACACACACACAGACCCCGTAACCTGAGGACAGAATGGAGACAGCTGAGAGCAGACAGTACTTAGAGCCCAGTGTCTGGCCACATAACAGGGAACACCCCTCCGGGAAAGCGGTGCATGGCATGCCCTGCCCCTTCTCTGCAGCCAGGCCACTGGGATTACTGCCCTGGGTCTGCAGCCCTGATCTCTCTTTCTGTTGTATCCCAGGCTGGGATCATCCGGAGATGATCCTGTGTGTGGATGGAGAGTTATCTTCTCCGCTGAGTGCAAATCAACTGCATAGAAGAATATTGGAGGTCTCTCTCTTGCCCCATCTCTGGCTCACTACTCCCTCTCTCTCTTTTCCCTTTCTCTCTGGTTTCCTCTCTCTCACCCCCTCTCGTTCTCTCTCACCCCCTTTCTCTCCCACCTCTCGTTCTCACTCTCATCCCCTCTCATTCTCTCTCACCCCTCTCTCTCTCTCTTGCCCCCCTCTCTCTCTCTCTCTCACCCCCCTCTCTGTCTCTCAACCCCCTCTCTCTCTATCTCTCTCGCCCCCTCTCTCACCCCTTTCTCTCTTGTGCTGCGCTCTCTATCATCTCCTTCTCTATTTCTCTCTCACCCCCTCACTCTCTCCCCCTTCTCTCTCTCTCCCCCTTCTCTCTCTCACCCCCTCTCTCTCGCCCCCTCCCTCTCTTGCCCCCCTCTCCCTCTCACCTCCTCTCTCACCTCCTCTCTCACACTCCCCTCTCTCTCACCCCCTATCTTTCTCACCCATCTCAACTCCCTCTCTGTAAGAGGACTGCCATTGCGCTCCGGGCGCACTCGCGCACGCACGCGCACATACAGAAGCCGATCGCAGATGTGCCAATGCGCGTGCGCAGAGCGGTGTATGCGTTCACAGGAGCGCGTCAACGCTGCTCTTTGGCGCCAGACGGCCTATTTAAGGGGCGCACTGACTACTGACAGATCTTCAGCTGTTCCTGTACCCGTATCCTGTTGTTGTTACCTGCCTGTTACCTGTTGCTGAACATTGGCTATCCCTGACCTTGCTGCTGGACTCTCCTATACTTCTGGTTATCGGTTCCTGATCCCGGCCTCCTATTTGATCCTGCTCCTGCCTGATGACTTGGTACCTCGCTGCCCGCCTGCTACTGAACCTGGCTATCTTTGTGACTACGCTCCTGTCTGATGTTCGGCTCTACTCTGCAACCTGAGTATCTGCATCTTCATTCCAGTGACCTGCTGTGACTTTCTGTCTTCCAAGAGTCTTCTGCTTCAGTTCTCAAGGGCTACATCTGCAGGCACTCGTGTTCTTCCAGTCCCTTGGTTCCTTCTGTCTCCACTCTCAGCGTGTCCAGGGCCGGAAATACAAGAGAGGCTGACCTCGTCATTTCAGACTCCAACCAGGTATGTGCCACTCTCTCTCTCACCTCCCTCTTCCTCCCCCCACCCCCTCCCCCATCTCTCTCCTACTTTCCCATCTCATCTATCTCTCCTCCCCCTCTCCCTCCTCTTCACTTCTGTCTCTATTCCTTTAACCCTCTTTCACCTCTTAGTGGGAGTCGAATAGCCGAACAAGGTGATTATACAGGCAGATTTTTCTCTTTAAAATAACAAACATGTCATACTTACCTGCGCTGTAATGGTTTTGCACAGAGCAGCACCCATCTTCCTCTTCTCAGGTCCCTCACCGGTGCTTTTGGCCCCTCTCTCCTACCAAGTACCCTCATAGTGAGCTGCTTGCTATGGGGCATCTAAGCAGGCTCGCTCCTGGGCCACTGCTTTGTGTGACCATTCACACACAGACATGGCTCGGCCCTGCCCCCGCTCTCTCCACTTTGGCTCACTGGCTTCGATTGACAGTAGTGGGAGCCATTATCTCCTGCTGCTGTCTCAGTCCATGAAGAGAGAAAAACCCGAGAGAGAAACCCAAGGCTCTTGTGCACATCGCTGGATGGAGATGGATCAAGATGGGGCTCAGATAAGCATTAGCATTGGGGGGCTGGGGGGGGGGTGCTGCTGCACACTTATTTTAAACTTCATGCATAGAATGCAAAAAGGTAAAAAACCTTGAGCCTTTACGACCCCTTTAACCGCTTAATCATCCGGCATCTTTACTGTACTATGTAGCCAGGAAATGCTACCTACAGCCAGGGTCATCTTAATGCATGGGCACCCCTGGGCACTGCCCAAGGGCCCCAAGTATATGGGGGCCCCACGATAATTGCATTACACCAGATTTGCCAACTGTCCCGGATTTGCCGGGGCAGTCGCGTTTTTTTATTAAGTTGTCCCAGAATGACCATGTCCCAGGCAGCATCCCGGAACCTGTACTGTGCTATCCTGATCCCAGTATTGTGCCCTCATCACCCCCCACCCCTCTTTTATTGAAAGTACTAATAATAATATATGTTTAATTTTATCAGCTATTTATACTTTAATTCTTGAGAGCAGGTGTGTAAATTGGGGCAGGCTGGTAGGGGCCCCAGTGCAATACTTTGCCCAGGTGCCCATGATGATGTTAAGACAGCCCTGCCTACAGCCCCTGAAAACACAAAGTTTGCAGCGTCCATTTTAAATCTGGAAGTGCCCATCGCAGAAGCGTAACTAGAACCTTCAGTGCATGAAACCATGAAGGGCTATAAATTGGGGGGCTTTGGTGAGATATCAGGGGTCTAAACAGATCTCTGATGTTTCACCTTTGAGACAGAGAAAGGAGGACAGTTCATTTTCCATCTCTGCTGCCTCAGCAGGACAGAATGCACAAAGAGGAATAGCTCTGTACAGAGATTCCCATTCATTCATAAACTGAATCATAGTAAACAAAAAAACAGAGTCAGTGCTGCTGCCCCTCCTATCTAGAGGTATAGGGGGCTGTAGGGGACCACAGGAGCATGGGGCTGGGTTAGTGGCTTCCCAGCAATGGCAGGAGGAATCAAGCTGCAGAAAGAATTGGGCATTGGCCAATTCCTGAACACGAGAGCCTAATAGCTTTGACAGTTTGCTGACGGGCCCTTCTGTGCAGATGAGATGCAATATGTGGAGGATGGCTGCCACAAATGCATGTAAAGTAGACAATGCAATATGTTGGTGGAGCTATGTGTGGGTGTGACTTTAGTGTGGGCGGGGACACGGAGGGGCCCCATGAGTTATCAGTCCGGCCCTGAGTGGTGTATAGAATGCCTCCAGGTTGCCATATTGCATTGAATTTATAAAAAATTACGGCGGCTGCAGGTTAAAAAAGAAAGGTAATTTTTAATAACAACAAGTTACAACATGGCTTGAGTAGGCTTGTGTGTATATATATATATATATATATATATATATATATATATATATGTATATATATTTTTTTTTGTTAAATTTCTCAGCAAAGGAAAGACAGTGCTAACTAATTAAATAAAAACCCAGAAATGATGGATCACACATACCTTTCCACAGGAGGAAGAAATTAATTGCTACCATCTGTATCCATAGAACTCGTCTTTCATGCCACATCTTGACTATGAGATCAGTGCTGGCCGGGCTTATTAAAGGAGCCGTAAACTAATCAAACAATGATTTAAAAGATGAGAACATGTCACCATTTTAGAAATTTGAGAAACATTTTTAAAGGAAGACATTTTATACTCACTTGTCCATCTGCCCAACCCTTGGATCTTCCCTCTGTTTAGGAGCTATGGACTTCATTAAAATCTTTAGGTGATATTTTCAATGTGTTCAGTGCCTACACCCCTGATTCCCTCTCCCCCACTGGTGGGTGGAAGCACAGCATGTAACAGGGGGTGAGGCATCCAACAAATCGGGCAACAAAACATATGGCTGCTGTAGCTGGAAGCCATTCATTTAGTTGTGGTCACAACTAACACAAAATTGAAACTGTTATCCTAGACAGGGGTCTAGTATGGTATTTAGGGGCAGGACACCATGCAAAAACAAACAAATGAAAAAGGGTCATGGGTTACCCCTTAAATGCATTTTAAGGTGCACCCTTTGCAAACAAAACACAAAAAAGTGTGGAGTCCCCCCAAAATCAATACTAGACCCTTTTCCAGCCTCGCTAATGGGTCACCCAGAAATCCATCCACCACATACTACCCATGCTTACTCATTCACAAAAAAGTAATATACTAAATAAGCCCGCAAGACTGTGACAAAGTCTTTATTGATGAGAGATCTATATTTCTGGATAACATGATTGACAATGGATTGACATCTTAAAACATTTTTTGTAGGTTTTTTTTTTGTTCAAAAAAGGACTTGATTACTTATTATTTTATTTTTTTGTGAATGAGTAAGCATCCCTTACTCATTCACGTAAGGGGGACATATAGCTGGAGGGGCCCTACATTTCAAATTAAGATAAGTACCCCCCTGCAGACTCCCATGTACATTAAGCCAAGGATGTGGGGAAGAGGTCCTTGCCCTCATCAACATGGGGACAAGCTGCTTTGCCAGGGGAGCTACAATCAGCTCCTCTGATACACAGAATGTCAAACTGACAGTGAAACCCCCAACAGATTACAATGGGGAGAGCCTTGGGGAGGAGGGAAAGATGAAGGCAGGAGAGACTCCTGACCCAGCAGCCCAACCATCACAGCAATCAAGGCAGCAATCTGCCTTTGTGTAGATTCAGCCCTGACAGAAGGACACAATCACACATATGGTAAAAGAAGTATTTTTTAGTTATGCCCTGTACACATGGTCGGACATTGATCGGACATTCCGACAACAAAATCCATGGATTTTTTCCGACGTATGTTGGCTCAAACTTGTCTTGCATACACACGGTCACACAAAGTTGTCGGAAAATCCGATCGTTCTGAACGCATTGACGTAAAACACGTAAGTTGGGACTATAAACGGGGCAGTAGCCAATAGCTTTCATCTCCTAATTTATTCTAAGTATGCGTGGCACTTTGTGCGTCGGATTTGTGTACACACGATTGGAATTTCCGACAACGGATTTTGTTGTCGGAAAATTTTATATCCTGCTCTCAAACTTTGTGTGTCGGAAATTCCGATGGAAAATGTGTGATGGAGCCACACACGGTTGGAATTTCCGACAACAAGGTCCTATCACATATTTTCCTTCAGAAAATCCGACCGTATGTACAGGGCATTACACCCCATTTGCAGATCATTTATTTTTCCAGTTGTAGTTGGAGTGAGATTTTTTTGCAAATTTTAGAAGAATTTTGACCAACAAAAATGGAATGTACACTGTGAAAAATATTGTGTTGGGTCTACTCAAAAAAATTGAGGCAACTATTTGCATCAGCTTTTTAAGTACTGTCAACTAAACTTATTTTTGTCTGACTCATTAGACTTTTCATGTTTTCAACTTTGTTGTTTTAAGTAAAGCCAACTCAATTTTTTTTTCAGTTTATAGACCATAGTGTTTTAAGTTAGAAATACATACCATACTTTACATGTCATCCCCACTGCATGAGGTGTGTGATGGGATTAGAAGTTTACAGAAGTAAGATAACATTGTTTTTGCTTCCAGTTTAGCTCACCGAAAATGACAAGGACATTTCTGCCAAGATCATTAGGTATTATTTGGACTTGCTGAATATATTTTTGCCTAAAAAAATAATAATGCAGCTACCCCATCTAAGGACTGGTAATTTTGTTCTTGGGGTTATATACACTTTAAGGATATTGTTATTTAAGGGTAAAATTGGGGGATTAGGCTAAAATTAGATTAAAAGCCATTTATAAAGTGATAGGCGTGGTCGCCATTTTTGTTTTTCTTGAGTTGGTTCAGAGAAACACTGAAAGTCTCTGGCATTGTTCTGTTCTGGGCTTCTAGTTGTTTCTGCACCTTGGAGGAGGAACTGGCTACCTCCTGACAATGGCATGTCTGTCCATTTTTATTTCTTTTTTTACTTTAAATGTCCCAAGATGGGAGCTCTCATAGATTAGAGTTAGGGTCCACATTTCACAGAGGAGCCTTCCGCATACATTTACAAATGTATGCAACTAAAACCTACATTTTGTATGCAAATTGAAGAAATAGTATTTTTTTTTTTTTGCTGGTAAGTGTGCTAGGAAATCTTTGCATTGTGTTTGTTGTGTAAAAAATCCTTTCTACGTACACCTTACTTTAAAATGCTAATTATAAGATAATATTACACTTAGGACCATGCTCACATTAAAGCTTACAGCAAAACTTCACCACTGTATCTACCCCCCCCCACCACCACCACCACCACTCTTCTGTGCTGCCATGTTCATAGCTCCAGCCCATGTACAGATGCATGTGCATATGTCTTACTACGCATGCATGCAATTCCGTCAGTTCTAGTATGTGGGCACTCTACTTGCTGACAATATTCGCACATGTGTGCTGCTACTTCGGAAATCTGTGATTGAGAAATTCCAGGAGGCAGGGGGTCCTGGCCAAAAAGTAGGAAGTGTTGCCTTGCAGTAAATAACATCCAAAGCTTTTTTAATAATATTTGTTTAAATTTTTGTAAAAGGGAGAAAGAAGGATCAAAAAGTGTTATAAGGAGTTAAAATGGCACAATAGGCAAAACTTTTTTTTTCATTTTGTATACAGCCAAGAAGGGTTATAACCCGTCAAATTGATTTTTTTTTTGCCATCTGTGTCCAATTGTGGAGATTTACCTTCACTTCCTGTCTTATGGTCAAACAGTGAAGTGAAAGGAATTCTTTGGGGAGCCCCAGTTCATCTGAATTAGTGTCCCCATTGGAAGATTTCCCCTCTATTACTTTTCTGGGGAAAAAAACCCAAAATGTATGATTTTCTTTTAATTTCACTTTCAATGATAATGGTAAACAGGACAACTAAAGAGGGTGGATCGCCTTAATGGGGACACAGACAGCAATAAAAACTGACAGGTATTCTAATCCCTATCCAAAAGAAAAACAAAAAGTTTAGCCTTTAGTTATACTTTAAGGAATATGTAAACCCAACATTTCATATTCATGATATGCGACTGCTGTACCATGTATTTGTATGAGAAAGTCTCCTGTTCTCTTTGCATTGTTCCTTTGTATGGAATGCCTGGTGTTCCTGCTAGTCCCTCTGGTTTCTTATTAAAAGCTGACCACACTAAGCATGAGAACACATCGTGGTCATTTCTCTAGCTATGCTGGGAACCCAGCCTGCTCTCCTCCAATGATTAGACGTGTCCTGACATTCCCTCCTGCATAGCCATTCACTGGGAAGATCAATGTGTGCTCCCCCAACTGTTATGCAGCTGAGAACAGAGGAAATATGTTCACCTTTAAAAAAGGGGAAACACACATTTATAAGTTTTTTTTATATCTATACACAAATGTTTTGCTTTTCATTTCTATTTGAAACTGAATGGGTTGTTTTACAAGGTGATCATTTACAATCACTTGTTAGATAATGGAGTTTATGTGAAATCTCCATTAACAAGTGTAAATAATATTGTAATTTTGAATATATTTTGGTTAGCGTTGTATCAGTGAGTTGTATCAGTGTGGGTGTGTAATATGTCTTCTCATTAATTCTAATAATTACTGCTGTGTACTAGAAGGCTAATATGCTGAAAGTCTTCTTTCAGACGGCTCAGTGCTTGAGTTTGCTTATCTACCAATGGGACCAAAAACCTCTTTGCTTTACAAATATCCACTTCAAAGCATCCCTCATATAGATATCCAATGAAGTTGGCCAGTCTGTCATGAATACTTCATTTCTCTGAAAAAGGTCATGGACTGGCCCCAACCAGCAACATAGTTTGTGCCAAGGATTTGCATTAAAGAGGGCTGACTTATGCAAAGTACAGGGGATTGGGAATTAGTCAGTCCTAAAAAGGATGAGTAAGATTTGAATAGAGGGAATAGAGATACCCACCATGCGGAGCCACTCCATGCAAATCTTTAAAGGAGAGTCCTATGATAATACACAGACTAGATGGAGAAAGGGGGGAGAAGTCTTTGGAACACCAGTTAAAAGGATGGGACCCTCACTCGTAGTTCCATGGTAATTATGGAATATATCCCTTGCACTTATATCTAAATGTTTGTGTTATGTCTTTTTTTCCCTCACTGTTTGTATTTAGTAATATGTTAGAGCTTTCCTAATAATGTTTCATTTCTGTAACCCAATTTTGTTTATTTGTTTCAGACCTTCATACTATTTACCAATACATTTCTGTTGTTGTGTTGAAGTTTTCCTTTTTTGGGTAAGAACTCTAATTTACCAAATCATATCAGAGAAATATTAAATCTCATAATCTATAGATTTGGTCAACACACTTTAAGTTCTGCTTTAATTCCACGCAAGCAACTAATGGAAAGCTAAACTAAAACTATATGACTTGTCGTACCCAACAAAGCATTGCTGGGATCCAAAAAAATCTTGCCATAGCCATTTTTAAGGTCCTACACTGCTAGCAAGCATTTTCTTTGTTGTATTTCTACCCAATTTAAGTCCCACACCCAAGTCCCTGTGTCTGAGAACAGAAAAGGAGTGTTCTTTATCTATCCTTTTCTATACTGACTTTTCATCGATAAGTCTCACAAAACCAGAAGGTGACAGCAGAGAAATGGACTATGTGAGGAAACCCTGAAATTACATTATTTTTTTTAATCTTGATGACTGTACAATGTTCTTGAAGGATTGGACATACCTGGAAGTTGAGACTGAAAGTCTTCTACTTTGTATTTCCAGAGATCTGTGGAAAAATCCTGAGTTATCGGAGTAGAATTAAACCATTCAGAGAAAGCATGTATAATGTATTTGATGCCCTGTGCATATATACCGACAACTTTCTTCTTTCTGCTCCTCCTCAAGTCTCATAGAAGTTCTTCTTTTTCTTTATTTCACATACACTTATCAGTAAATCTAACTTCTGTCTCTTACCTAAAATAATATCTTGCACCATTTTTTTTCTAATGTTATCTTGCATCATATTTTCTGCAGAACTTTATATGTCTTATTGGTGGTGCCTGTTTTTTTTTTAAATTTTTTTAGTTTTTAGCAGTGTTAATTTTGGCGTCAAATTTCAATTTAGTTTTAGTCATAGTCTTTTGACTAAAATACGATTTTCATTTTAGTAGTATTTTAGTCATCTGAATAGTTTTTTTTTTTTAAACAGATTTTATTTTTTCCATATCAAAACATCTAAAAAAAGAAAAGAACAAACAACAGAAAAACACAAAACAAAAATGTCCTTTCCTCTCCTTCCCTTTCTACTCACTTAAGCTGATAAAACATTGTCAACAACACAAATAACACAAATAATTCATTATTCATTATCCAGTATTCCAAAGATTCCAAAACTATTTCAGGGCAACTGATATGCTATGTAGAAGATTTAGGTAAGACAGGCCAGCCTGCTCTTCAAGCACTGCCTCTCTTTATTGTGAGCTTACGTTAGAGCATGGAGAATCTATCCATTTTTTTCCATATTTTTTCAAACTTCCAGGATGCATTTAGTTGAACATAAGTGTATTTTTCAAACATTACATGTTTACCCATTTCCCGGATCCAGTCCCCAGGGGTAGGAGGGTTGGGTGAGACGCAGCGGGAAGCTATGAATGAGCAAGAAAAAGTGATCTTATTTTTTTCAAAAATAAATTTTATTGAAAATACATTGTGTCAGTATAACAGTATCATCATACAGTTGTTTAACCACTTCCCGCCCGCCCTATAGCGGATTGACGTCCGGGAAGTGGTTGTGTTATCCTGACTGGACGTCATATGACGTCCAGCAGGATAACATGCCGCATCGCGCCCCCGGGGGCGCGCATCGCGGCGATCGGTGGAGCGGTGTGTCAGTCTGACACACCGCTACACTGATCTTGGTAAAAAGCCTCCGGCGGAGGCTCTTTACCACGTGATCAGCTGTGTCCAATCACGGCTGATCACGCTGTCAATAGGAAGAGCCGTTGATCGGCTCTTCCTCACTCGCGTCTGACAGACGCAAGTAGAGGAGAGCTGATCGGCGGCTCTCCTGGCAGGGGGGTCTGCGCTGATTGTTTATCAGCGCAGCCCCCCCGCAGATCACCCCACTGGACTACCAGGGATGCCACTAGGACCACCAGGGAAGGGGCAACGTGGATGGCCAGGTATGTACCCCATGGCCATCCACATGTGCCCAATCTGTGCCAATCAGTGCCCACAAATGGGCACTGATTGGCACTATTATGCCAAAGATCTGCCCAGCAATGACCAGATCTGCCCAGCAATGCTATATCAGTGCCACCTGTCATTGCCCATCTGTGCCACCTGTCATTGCCCATCGGTGCAACCTGTCAGTGCCCATCGGTGCCACCTGTCAGTGCCCATCTGTGCCCATCAGTGCCCACCTATCAGTGCCCATCAGTGCCACACATCAGTGCCACACATAAGTACCCATCAGTGCCACCCATATATGCCAATCATTGCCACCTACGAGTGCCCATCAGTGCCGCCTATGTGTGCCCATCAGTGCCACCTATGAGTGCCCATCAGTGCCGCATACCAGTGCCACCTATCAGTGCCCATCAGTGCCACCTATCAGTGCCCATCAGTGCCGCCTATCAGTGCCCATCATCAGTGCCCGTTAGTGCCACCTCATCAGTGCCACCTCATTGGTGCCACCTCATCGGTGCCCATCAGTGCCACCGTATCAGTGCCCATCAGTGCAGCTATATCAGTGCCCATTATTGAAGGAGAAAGCGTACTTATTTACAAAAAAATTTAACAGAAACAAAGAAAAACTTGTTTTTTTTTCGAAATTTTCGGTCTTTTTTTATTTGTTGCGCAAAAAATAAAAACCGCAGAGGTGATCAAATACCACCAAAAGAAAGCTCTATTTGTGGGAACAAAATGATAAAAAAATTGTTTGGGTACAGTGTAGCATGGCCGCGCAATTGTCATTCAAATTGCAACAGCGCTGAAAGGTGAAAATTGGGCTGGGCGGGAAGGTGTCTAAGTGCCTGGTATTGAAGTGGTTAAGAGTCAAGGAACAGTTGTTATTGTGATTGAGACAGATGTGCCAATGATTTTGCTATAACAGAAGATCTCCTATGCGTACATTTCAATGTACATAAGACAAGAGTGTTATATCTAGTAGAAGGAAAAACAATAAATTGACTGTAGAGTAGATATTGCTAGGTATTATGGCATAATTTCCATCTTCTGTTATGACCAATAAGGGGAGGTTCCAATTCGTAGAATGATGGTGCGGGAATTAGTATGATAATTCAATCCATATGGAGTGTAAAGTTGCTGGCCAGGTGCTCTGTTACGAGGACCCGAACTGCAAGAGGTATTAAGATGGGTTCTGGGTGGATAGTGAAAGACATAGGGATGGAGGGTAGGGTGGGGGTCAATGGGGTGTGGGGGGGAGGGGGTGGGGATAAAGGAGGGAGGGCAAGGTGATGGGGGGGTCATTGTCTCCTCAGTCTCCGCCACTTGTAGTGTAATTGCGGTATATCGCTTTAGGGTGGAGTAGATTAGGTTTGTAGGACACCTAGTGTCGGAGAGTTGCATAGTGATAATGTTGACATGCGGCCTCCCATACTCGTCAATTGGTTAGGGGTGGGAGGTACATGTCAGCTGGGATAGGAGAGGAAATATGTGGGAGGTGTGGTTGAGGGGACTATACAGTGTAGTTAGTGGGTGTTTATCACAAGTGAGCAGGTCATGGCCAAAAGTTAGTTCATCAATGTCAAATATCTGTCGGTTGTTCGAAAATGAATCCAGCATGCCCATGTCTTGGAAAATTTGGCTGGGGAGTCTCGGGATATGGAAATGAGTTCTTCCATTTCAGCTATTTTGTTAATTTGTTTGAACCATTCTGGGATGGTCGGTACGTGAGGAGAGCCCCAATGTCTTGGAATGCACATTTTTGCTGCATTAATTAGGGGTAAGATCAGTGTCTTACGGTAGTATTGAGCTGATAAATCTGAGTGATGGAAGAGGGATTGGACTGGGGAATGATCTAAGGTGTAAGTAGATATTGATTCAGTGAGTTCTCGGACTTGCGTCCAGAATGGTTGAATTGCTGGGCATGACCACAAAATGTGCAGCAATGTGCCTGGTTCTCCGTCACATCTCCAGCATTTGTTGGGATATGAGGGGTTGAGTTTGTTTAAAATGGCTGGGGTTCTGTACCAGCGTGTTAGGGTCTTGTAGTTGTTTTCCTGGATGGAAACGTTTAGAGAGCCTTTATGGGAAATCGTAAATATATGTTCCCATTGGTCTTCTGATAGTTCTGATTGTATTTCTCTTTCCCATGTCCTGTATGCTTTCCCTTCTTTGGGGGAAGTTTCTGCAAATAGCATTGCATAGATATTGGAGATTAAGTGTTGTTGGGGGTTGGATTGGGAGCAGAGGTGTTCAAATGGAGTAAATGGTCATGTAATGGAGGAGTCGCGATTGATCTCCTGTAAAAAGTGGTGAATTTGAAAGTAGGTCCAGATTGGGAGAGGGTTGCTAGTGGTGGTGGGTGTTAATGTGAGGCAGTCTAAGAGAGAACCATCGCGGAAAAATTGATGCGCTAATATGTTTGGGTGTTGCCATTGATGTGTTAGGAATTGTGTGGACATACCAGGGAGGAAGGCAGGGTTTAGTCTTATAGGAGTTAAGGGTCCCGGAGTAGACAAGATGTGTAGCTTTTGGCAAGTTTCCCTGAAACAGCCGAGGGTCGGATCAATAAGAGGGTGTTCTCTGAGAGTGGGGGGGATATGTTTAGGTGCCAACCAGGGTGTTGATCGCAGAGGCAAGGGAGACAGTGAGTTTTCCAGTCTGACCCAATCTTTGTATTGGTTATGTAGTGACCAATCTACAATTCCGGTAAGATGGTAGGCCCAGTAGTATTTTTTGAGATCTGGAAAACCAATGCCCCCCTTCGTCTTAGGTCGTGTAAGGAGGTCGTATGCATTCTCGGATGTTTTTGCTTCCATTCAAATTCTGTACATAACCTTCTATAAGACAGGAAGAATGATGGGGGAAGTTTAATGGGGATAGCTTGTAGGATGTATAGAATACGGGGAAGGATATTCATTTTGACAATTGCCGCGTGACCGAACCAAGAAAACTGTGTTTTTTTCCATTTCTTGAGGTCTTCGGATATGGTTTTGAGAATGGGAAGATAATTTTTGGCGAAGAGATCCAAGAGGTTCGCTGTAAGGTAAATTCCAAGGTATTTAATTGCGTCATGCCGCCATTGGAAGGGGAAGTTAGTTTCACACTGTGTAACCGTCTCTTGTGGGATGGTGACATTGAGGGCATGGGATTTGGTGAAGTTTATTTTGAAATTAGAGAGGCGTTGGAAGAGTTGGAAGTCTTTCAGTAAGTTTGGAATTGAAATATGGGGCTCGCTAAGGGAAAGTAGAATGTCGTCAGCAAAAGCTGCCAACTTATAGGTGCGGCCTGCTATGGGTATTCCTTTAATATTTTCGTTGTTCCTGAGGCAGTTTAAGAGTGATTTTAGGGTTAGTACAAAAAGGATAGGGGAGAGTGGGCAGCCTTGCCTCGTCCCATTGGTTATGGAGAAGGCGTCTGACAGGTAGCCATTAATCCGAACTCTAGCAGTTGGTGTCGTGTATAGGGACAAGATTGAGTTGATTATACGGTTTTGGAGTCCTAGGCGTCTCAATACTGCCCCCATATATTCCCAGGCCAATCTGTCAAACGCCTTCTCCGCGTCCAACGACAGGAAGAACCCCTTGTGCTTTTTGGTTGTCATCCAGTGGTGGAGATTTATGGCTTTGATAGTGTTATCTCTTGCCTCTCGTCCTGGAATAAAACCAACTTGGTCTTTTTCTATCAAAGATGGTAGGAGAGGAAGCAAGCGATTTGCGAGGATTCTGGCAAAAAGTTTTATGTCAACATTTAGTAGGGAAATTGGCCTAAAGTTAGTGACTAGTGTCGTGTCCTTCCCCTCCTTTGGTATAACTGTAATGTGCGCTTCCAGAAGTCTGTGGAAGGGAAGCGTGGAGGAGGAGAGGGAGTTAAAGGCCTTGAGGAAGGGGCCACTAAGTACCTCTGTGAAGGTTTTAAAGTACGCGGCTGTGAATCCGTCTGGGCCGGGACTCTTTCCTGCTTTTAATTGTTTGGTCGCATTTTTATGTTCGACTTCCGAGATGGGATTTTCTAATTGGTGGGCATCCTCTCTGTCGATGGGTTTAGGACAGTGTTCTTTTAGGAAAGTCTTGGCAAGGGAGCGTCTAGTGTTGTTTGTAGTGTGGCCGTCCGCTTGCGTGTTGAGGTTGCACAGAGTGGAATAGTATGTCTCAAATTGGGAAGCTATGTCTGGGGCTGTGACTTTCGGCCTACCTTGGGAATCATTGATAGTATGGATGGTAGTGCGAGCTTTGTTCATTTGGATGGCTTTGGCTAAGTATTTGCCACTTTTGTTTCCAAATTCATAGAATAATTGCTGTTGTAGAATACATTTACGTTTTGTTTTGTGGGATAGTTCTGTAAGTAGGCATTCTCTGGTTTGTGTGAGGTCTTGGTATGTCTGTTGAGCTTGAGTTTGTTTGTGAGCTAGCTCTAGAGTTTTAATCTTTTGAATCAGGTTTGTGATTTTGACTTGGTGGGCTTTTTTCCGCGAAGTCTTTAGGGCAATGAATTTTACCCTCAGGATGCATTTGTGGGCCTCCCAATTGTGTTAGCGGGGCTGTTTCTCCATTGTCGTTGTCTAGAAAGAAATTGTGTATGGCTTGCCTAATGTTTTTGATATCCTCTTCTGAGGTTAACAGAGTTGAGTCTAAGCGCCATATCTTTGAAAGGGTATGATGGTCTGGGAAGGTCAATGTCACTGTGATTGGGTGATGGTCAGATAGGAGCATTGGTTCGATTGTCGCGTGGGAAAGAAAAGGAAGGTCTGTCTGGGAAAGGAAGAGGTAGTCAATTCTGGAATATCTGTTATGAGGGGCCGAAAAGAATGTGTAGTCCTTTTCATTTGGATGGAGAGTGCGCCATGTGTCATGTAAGAGAAGCTCTTGAAATTGTAGATTTAGCATAGGGTTCTGTAGGGCAACGATGTGGTGCCTGATGAGGTGTCTAACAGTGGGTATAGAGCCACATTAAAGTATGGTTAGACCAGTAGAGAAACCTGTTAGAAGTTGGGAGATCTGTCTAAAGAAACTAGATTATGCAGAGTTAGGGTTGTAGATATTGGCCAGGGTTACAGGTTGACCTTGAATCCTGCCTTTTAAAAAGATGTATCTGCCTTCCTTGTCAATAAGCGAATCAGTGAGTTCCCAGATCAAGTTTTTGGAGATTAGAATTGAAACTCCTTCAGTTTTTGCCTGTGGGTTAGTAGAATGGTAGGAATGTGGGAACCAGTGGTTTGTGAGCTTGGGAATCTTGTCTGTGCGAAAATGAGTATCCTGTAGGAAGACGATGTTGGTTTTTAGTTTGTGCATCAGAGAGAGAACTTGGCTGTGTTTCTCTGGGATATTGAGCCCTTTCACGTTTAGGGATGTCGCTTTTAGCGTGTTATGTTTAGTGGTAGGTTTTGTGTGTGACATAATGTTTGGGGGGGTAAGGCTTTGAATAAGTGAGAGCGTCAGTCGATTTCGTCTATATATACTCTTAAGTGTGGTAAAGGGTGGGTCGTGGGGATATTGGTGTCCTGGGGGGGGAGGGTTGAAGTAGCGATATTGGGGTGGCGGAGACCGAGGAGGCGGGTGGGGGATAGGGGAAGTGGAGGAGAAGTAGGGAAAGTAAGTGTGGCTGAGAAAGAAAGAAGGAGAAGTAGAAGGGGGGTAGGGAAGGTACGTAGGGCCACTGGGGGGGGGGGACTACTGAGGGAGGAGGAGAAAGAGAGAGAGAGAAAGGAGAGAAAAAGACAAGAGAGAAGAAGACTAGAACAAACAAAATAGGGGGGGAAGTGTTCCGGAAGTAAGGAAGGGTTCAAAGACCCCCCTTATGAGGTATTACGTGGTCCGGTGGAGGTCAACGGGAAAAAATGGGTTCCCGTTGTGTGGAGAGGTGAAAGGTGCCTGTATTAAAGGAGTTGGTTGGTATGTATAATTCTCTGGTCCTCAGAGGTATGTGGATATTAGAGATAGGAGAAGGAGCCATTGGATTATAGCATTTAGCTTAAGGACTATGGTACAGCCGAGGGAGAGCTTGGTTTTAATATGGTGTCGCGTTATAAAATAAAATATCAAATGAGGTCGCTGGGGACAATAGACCACATCAGCTTATTTTGAGGGGCGTCATCATTGGCGTTGTGAGGATTGAGAGTGATTGTCTACAGTTGAATCATATAAATGTTTGTCGTGGAAAGAAAGAAGTCAGCTATAGAATTTACTTTGCTACATTAGCTAAGGATTTTCCAGTTAACATGTGTACCCTGCTATAATTTTAACATTTTCCCCAGATTGGACCTCTGGCGTGTGCGGCCGAGCTCCAGTCGGTCTGTGAGTGGGTTTCCGAGAGCCTATTGTAAAGATGGCTTTGCTCACCTGATTGTATGCTCATCTAAGAAGCCATGAAGTAGGAAGCACAACATAGGTGGGGTGTAGGGATCAGCCACACACGCCAGAGGCCCACCAAGGTTCTTCTGTTTAGCTGCTTAAGAAAAATAACATTAATTATGACGAAACAAAAAAAACAAACAGAACAAAACAAAAAAAAAACAAAAAAAAGGGAAGGAAACATTATAAAGAACAAAGAAAGCATTTAAATGAGACCAGTCATTTAGTCGTCATATATAATAAAAGGGGGAGATGTGGCAATCTCCAACATATAACATTAACAATGAACATTATATAATAGTGTAATAGTACCCCCTTGCAGGATTATCTGCTTACTCTGGGTTTTATCTCAACTGCAGACAATAGGTTGACTTTGTGTGTCTTCAAGTGTAGAGAGCGGGCAAGTCCACACGGAAAATGCTTCTACAGGGGCAGCTAGGATATAAAGGATAAACATTGCATGACAATTTAGTGGATGTCATGACTCAAAGACCCGTTCTCCCCCGTTGGCTGGCTTAGGGAGAGGGTGAGGGGGAGTAGAAACAAATGAAGATGATCTCTTTGTGGTAAAGAGGAATCGCTTGGGGTTGGGTAAAGAGGGAGTGGGTGGTAGTGAGCGTTTAGCTCAGGTTGTGTGTGGAGTCACCCCTCTGGAGAGGGGTTTACTCTAGCATCAGACAGGTGTAATGACCAGTCCTTTAGCGGAGGGATGTAAATTAGTATAAGAGGTTCTTGTCTTGGACATGCGCCTTTTGCGATCCATTGTGGGGAGTAGTAATCGTTCAGGAGGATTGAATGAAGATTAGATGGGAATTGGGTGAGGGGGTGGAAGGTTAAGGAGATGGAGAGGAAATAGAAAGGGGGGAAACTTTTTGGAGGACTATGTAGTAGTCTTAGAAATTATTCATCCCAATGCATGCGTGGGTCATACTTGAGTGACAATGTTTAGGTTGACAGTAGTCATTCTGTGTTGTAGAAGTCACGGTTAGCTGTTTCAGATGAGGGAGATCGAGCGTCGTGGTGGGTTCATAGTTCTTGGACAGGTTTTGTGTTGTAAAAGAGAATTAGGGGATGTTCTCTGGATGTAGGCAAGTCTCTGGATCCAAGTGGTGGGCACCTGCCAAGTTCAGGGTGAGAGGAGGATATTGGACTGGTCATTTGAGATGTGAAGCATTTCCTCTCTGATGTCGGGTTTCTGTGTGTAGGTAGTTGCGTTGTGGTAGGCTTGATTGAAGCATATCTTAATGGGCTATTTGTTAGGTAACAGGTTTAAGGGTTTCAGGTGAAAGATGAAAGAAGAAGAGCTGACCCATTATTCAAGGCCTCCATGGCGGGGTCTTCTGTGAGCAGGAGATGCCGTGGGGCTATTGTTTGTGGTGTTCCTGGGTCCTACGGACGTGTTGGTTCTGGGTGAGTTGGATCTGCATCTTCTGATATGGAATGAAATGTGAAGAGGTCTTCAGGCACCCTCAAATTTGCTGTACGCCCTTGAGCTGATGCCAAGAGGCAAAAGGGGAACTTCCAGCAGTACTGAATTCCGCAATAGGTCAAGGAGGGGGCGCAAGTCTCTTCTATTTTGGAGAGTAATGGGCGATAGATCCTAAAAGATTTTTATCTCTGTGCCTTGCCATGATAGGTTGCGACGATCTCTGGCCCTGCGAAGGATTTCTTCTTTTAGCTTGAAGTTAACCAGGCAGCATACCACATCTCTTGGAGGATCGGTGTCCCTACCCCTGGGTCTAACAGCTCTGTGTAGGCATTCACATTCAATGGGGGTCTCGGGGGGTCTGCCTAACAGGTTGTTGAATACGGCTATAGTTGCCTGGGCAAGTTGGGTATGGTCGATTGTCTCTGGCATGCCTTTTACCCATATGTTGTGTCGTCTGCCACGATTGTCCAGGTCCTCCATGTATCTGTGCAGGTCTCTGAGCTGAACATTGTGTGCCTGGGAGGAAGTCTGGAGCTGATGGATGGCATTCTCATTGTGGACTGTTGTTTCCTCAATGTTATCCATGCGGACCGTCATGGGCTGGATGTCCCTCTTGAGGTCTGTGATTGCTGATGCCAAAGTGGCTTTAATGTCCTCTGCCACAGATCTCAGGTCCCTGATGCTTAGGGGCTGTTCCGCCACCATATATGGTAGGGGCGATTGCTCCTGGTGTCTGCCAGAAGGGCTGAGGCTGGAGGAGCGTGCTGTGGAGGAGTAGGCCCGAGACGAAGCCGGGGCCTCGCGTGGCTGCGTCAGGAATATCTCCGGTATGCTGCGGTTCGCTTGGGAGTCGGGTCTCCAGGGGGATCGGGATCGGGATGGGGATGAGTTCCCCTTCGATTTCCCCATGTCTGCGGGTGTAGATGGCTCTGCTGGGCTGATAAAAGCTCCCCTGAGGGCCGGAGCACGGGAATCAGGCATCCATTAGAATCCGGCACCAAACCACCAAGTGATCTTATAATAGCCACTATCTGATTGTATTCCAAGTTGTTGGGTTTTATATGCCCTAGGAGACATAGAACGGGATCTGGAATCAACACAGTATTATAAACAGAATTTATCACATCTATCACATCCTGCCAATGCTGATGTTATTTTGGACATCTCCAAAACAAATGAATACAAGAACCAGGAAACTAAGTACATCTTGCGCAATCAGGGTTTTCCTTCTTGCCTATTCTATGCAGCAGTTCTGGGGTTCGATATGACCTATACAGGATAAAGAGTTGAGTTGACTCTATGATTTGTAAACAATGAAACCAGCTGAACATTCATCATTATTTTATCCCATATATCTTCTAGAGCCACGTTGATATCCATCTCCCATTTCTGCCTACATGGGATAGGAAATTTAAGAAGTGAGTTCGGACCAGAACTTCTGAACACTGCGAACGTTCGGACCCGAATAACGAACCCCATTAAAGTCAATGGGACCCAAACGTCAAATAGCAAAAGTGTCCATTTTGAAGGCTTAAATGCAAGTAATTAGGCATACAATGGTTATAGGGGTCTGGGTCCTGCCCTGGGGGACATGGATGAATAAAAAAAAAGTTTGTGAAAAACGTCATTTTTAAATGAGCAGTGATTTTTTGATTTTTAAAGTGAAAGCCTAAAAATGAAAAATTCCTTCCAATATAGTGCTAGGGGGTCCCCTTAGTCTAACTGTAAAGTGGCACATCTGTACCATGTCTAGAATCTGCTGCAGCAATAATTCAATTTATAAAGCCAAAAAAATGACATTTTTCCTGCAAGCTGCCTTTATTTTGCTCAGCAACAGCTGGGGAGCCAGTGTGTATGATGAGGTCACAATGTAGTGCACTGGGAACAAGATTAGAGATTTTTTGGATACATTCTGGTGTCACTTTGATTTTGGATAGAAGTAACGGGTGCGTTAAAATTGGTCTTTGGGTGTCGGTGGCGCCTTCCCAATGTAACCCTACAGAGATAATCTTGATGAAAGCAAGAATTTGCTGTGCTGTAAAAATTGCAATGATATGCACCTGTCAAACAGGTGCAGAAAAATTGGTCTTTGGGTGTCGGTGGTGCCTTCCTACCGTAACCCTATAGAGGTACTCTTGATGAAAGCAAGAATTTGCCTTGCTTTAAAAAATTGCAATGATTTGCACCTGTCAGGCAGGTGTAGAATCAGGCGGTTTATGGGCAGGTGGAGTTCCCGCTGAATTTCAGCCAACTGAGCACTGGCTGTGTATGACCGCCTGAAATGGCAACAGACTCTTCTGGCCTGCTTTAGTACATCTTGCAACCCTGGGTACGTATTGGTCTTTGGGTGTTAATTGCCCATGAAACCTATACCAAAAACATTCTTCCAGATGAAATGATTGAACACCCTAAAGCTAGGCAGCCTCGAAGTCCTGCAGAGATTCCACATCCCAAAAAGACTTAATCAGTGACATTGGCATCAGGGGCTTCATAGCTGGTAATCCAGGACTCATTCATTTTTATAAAAGTAAAACGGTCCACAGAGTCTGTGGACAGACGAGTTCTATGATCAGTAACAAAACCTCCTGCAGCACTGAATGCCCGTTCTGAAAGCACACTGGATGCAGGGCAGCCCAACAACTCAATAGCATACTGGTCAAGTTCTGGCCAGTGGTCTATTCTCATGACCCAGTAAGCCAGTGGATCATCAGCTGGGAAGCTCTCCGTCTCTGTTTTGGCCCCGAGGTAATCGTCCACCATGTGATGCAGACGCTGCCGATGGGATGTGGAAGCTGACAGCCCTGGGCGGCGAGGACTAAAAGGACTAAAAAAATTCCGAAATGCCTCACTTAGGCAGATGCCTTCTCCAGCGCTCCTTTCTTGACCAACGGAAGACTCAAAACAACATTTTCCACCACACTGTAACGTACTAGAGTCAGGAAAAATGTTCAATAAAATCCTCTTTAATGTGTCCTCAATAGATTTTATCCTCTGCACTCTCTGTGGGGACGGGATGAGTTCAGAGACCTTCCCCTTATAACGGTGGTCAAGGAGGGTTGCCAACCAGTAATTATCCTTCTCCTTTATGCCACGTATTCTTGGGTCCTTTCGCAGGCTTTGAAGCATGAGATTGCCCATGCGCCTCAAATTTGCAGAGGCTTGAGAAGCAGACTCCTCGGGGTCACTCAGGATGACAGCATCTGGAACTTCCTCCTCCGAGCCACGTACTACTCCCAAGGGTCCTGGGTTTGGAAAGCCATCGCTTACAGATTGACGCATGTCTTCCTCTTCTTCAAAGCCTATAAAAGTGCCAGAATCCTCCTCCTCATCCTCCTCCCCTCTCTCCTCCTGTGTGTTCTGTGACATAGGAATGATGGTGTCTGCATAAAGTGGGCCTTGAGGGGAAAGGAAGTCCTCCTCTTCCTCCTGCTGCTCTGCCTCCAGTGCCCTGTCCATAATGCCACGCAGAGTCTGCTCCAGCAGGAACACGACAGGGATTGTGTCACTGATGCATGCACTGTCACTGCTCACCATCCTAGCGGCCTCCTCAAATGGTGACAATACAGTGCATGCATCCTTAATGATCAGCCATTGGTGTGGGAAAAAAAAAACCGAGGCGGCCTGAGCCTGTCATCGTGCCATACTGACACAAATACTCGTTGACGGCCCTCTGCTGCATGTATAGCCGCTGCAGCATTCCCAAAGTTGAGTTCCATCTGGTGGGCATGTCACAAATCAGGCGGTTTATGGGCAGGTGGAGTTCCCGCTGAATTTCAGCCAACTGAGCACTGGCTGTGTATGACCGGCTGAAATGGCAACAGACTCTTCTGGCCTGCTTTAGTACATCTTGCAACCCTGGGTACGTACTTAGGAAACGCTGCACCACCAAATTGAGGACATGTGCCAGGCATGGCACCAGTGTTGCCAACCCCCCAAAGTGAAATTTACTGGCAGAATGCCGAAATTTACAAACGGCACAAATTTTTTACTGCCACTGCTAAAAAGTACCTAAATTACAGTTTTACAGAGTGCAAATATCAATATTTAAACTATAAACATATAGCTAGGGCTATTAGCAATGTGTTTAAGTTAAACAAAAGTAAAAAAACATATTTCTTCATGGGCATGAAGGTCAGGTTACTATACCCCAGGCAGCACAGAGGTCCCTCAGAGTCTGCAGGATTCCCCCTTACAGTGAAAGGAAACTCTTATGTAAAGGGGAACGCTACAGCTCATGATCTAAGGGGGAACGCTGATGTAAGAGAGGGGGGCTCTGGTGACCAGAGACCACCTTATATCAGAGTCCACTGCTTTATCTTTCACCTTACATCAGGGTCTGCAGTCTGAGTTCCCCCTTGCACTGTAAGGGGAATCCTGCAGACTCTGATGTAAAGGGGAACGCCAAAAGCTCTGATGTGGGGGGCACTCTGGTGCCCAGAGACCACCTTCCGTAGAGTAAATACACTGATGTAAAGGGAGATCACTAATATAGGGGGACCTTTATATCAGTGCCCCTTACATTATTGTATTCACTCCCCCCTTACATCAGCACCGTGCAACGCTCAGTCAGATGGCTCCAGCTCGGTGGCTCTGGTTTTATCCTATAGTCTCCTCTCCATAGTCCACATGTCTGACTTCTCCCATAACCCCCATCCTGACAGCGCTCCCACTCTTGACTCCTCTCCAGACTCCCCCTCAGAGACTGTAGACATGATAAAAGGAGATGGTTACAGGCTGTAGACATTATAAAAGGAGATGGTTAGAGGCTGTAGACATGATAACAGGAGATGGTTAGAGGCTGTGGACATGATAAAAGGAGATGGTTAGAGGCTGCGGACATGATAAAAGAAGATGGTTAGAGGCTGCTGACATGATAAAAGGAGATGGTTAGAGGCTGCGGACATGATAAAAGGAGATGGTTAGAGGCTGCGGACATGATAAAAGGAGATGGTCAGAGGCTGCGGACATGATACAGGAGATAGTCAGAGGCTGCGGACATGATACAGGAGATGGTCAGAGACTGTGGACATGGTAGTTTCCTCCTCTGCCCCTTCATATAACCATACTTCTCTACATCAGTGTCCTTCCTCCTGTGCCCCTTTCACTGTGCTGCTGCAGTCCACCTCCTCCAGCCTGCTCTGGGAAGGGATTATTGGCTGGGGCCGCTCCTGACTGACTGAATCACTCACTCTCATATACTCCCCCGGGCCAGGCCTTGGTCCCTGTCTGACTCTCTCTGGGACTGACTCAGAGTCACTCTGTCTATCCCCCCTCCCTCCGAGGGAGCACACTGAGTAGCAGAGGAGAGCACTGTGACTGTCCGAGGCAGGGAAATACCACAATTCTGGAGCTGCCTGTGGTGAAGCTGGACTTTGCCTTTCATTCATACTTCCTTCTCTCTCCCCTACTCTGCTCTCTGTCTTTTTTTTCCCTATCTTCAATTCAGGAAAAAAAATGTGTGGTGGGCACTGCAAGCTTACCTATTAATGAAACTGATCAGAAAAAAAAAGGAGGGAGAGAGAGAGAGAGAGGGAGAGAGAGAGAGAGGGAGAGGGGGGAGAGAGAGAGGGAGAGGGGGGAGAGAGAGGTAGAGAGAGGGGAGAGAGGGAGAGAGAGAGGGGGGAGAGAGAAGGGGGAGAGGGGGAGAGAGAGAGAGAGGGGGGAGAGAGAGAGGGAGAGGGGGGGAGAGAGAGAGAGGGGGGAGAGGGGGAGAGAGAGAGAAAGGGGGGGAGAGAGGGAGAGGGGGAGAGAGAGAGAGAAAGAGAGAGGGGGGAGAGAGAGAGGGGGGGGAGAGGGGGAGAGAGAGAGACGGAGGGAGAGGGGGGAGAGGGGGAGAGATAGAGAGGGGGGAGGGGGAGAGAGAGAGAGAAAGAGAGAGAGGGGGGGAGGGGGCGAGAGGGGGGGGAGAAGGGGAGAGGGGGGAGAGAGGGAGAGAAAGAGAGAGAGAGAGAGGGGGGGGGGAGAGAGGGGGGAGAGAGAGGGGGAGGGAAAGGGGGAGAGAGGGGGGAGAGGGAGAGGGGGGGAGAGAGAGAGAGAAAGAGAGAGAGGGGGAGGGGGAGAGAGGGGGGAGGGGGAGAGAGGGGGGGGAGGGGAGAGGGGGAGTGGGGGAGAGAGAGAGAGAAAGAGAGAGAGAGAGAGAGGGGGGAGAGAGGGAGGGAGAGGGAGGGGGAGAGAGCGGGAGGGAGGGGGGGGGAGAGAGAGAGAGAGAGATATTGCAACAAGCAAGGTAGGTGGGTGTACAGAGCCAGCAGTGGGGGGAGAATGCTGCCAAAGAGAGGGAGTAATAATATACAAGCAAGCATCCTTCCCAACACACTCCCAGCCCTGACATATGAGCTTGCTGTGGGAGGCTAGGAAAAGGAAAACTCTTTAGGATCAGAACGTCTGAGTCTCCCCGATGCCCGACCCGTCTTTGTGCAATCTGTAGTGCACAGCCACTCACCGTCCGACACCGACCAGGGCACTCTGTGTCGCTGTAGTGTTCTGGCTGGTCAGGTTACAGGCTCACGTCAGCAGTCCGACTCCAGCGCACACTGTCCTTAGCTGCTGATTGACTGCTGCTCTGTCCACTGGCACTGACTCAAACATGAGGCTCCTCTCAGTCCTCTGTCCATCTGCCCTCAGCTCCTGCTTTTTTTTTAAGTCTGGCGGGCAGGCGACGCGGCTGACATCATCGTCGCGCGGCGCCGGCGGGCAGAGGATCGGATCTTCTCGGCAATTTCCGCAAACTGCGCATGCGCAGTTCTGACCCGCCGTCACCACCATTTTTTCACATATCTGCTACTACGGACATTTATGGGCGGTAAAAAAATGTCCTGTTTTTACGGACTGCCCCGTAAATCTACAGGCGGTTGGCAACACTGCATGGCACATGTGTCAACTTTCCCTGTCTAAGGGCGGACAGGAGGTTTAAGCCATTATTGGACACCACCATTCCTGGCTCCAGCTGGCGTTCTGGGCCTGTCCTTGCAGAGCTACAAGAAACTCTGCTCCGGTGTGGTTCCTGTCCCCTAAACACACCAGCTGAAGCACTGCATGGCACCTTTTAGCCTGACTCTGGGAAAAGCCCTTTGAACGCTTAGGGGCTACCTGATGTTCATAGGACAATTCTGCAGAGGAGGGCATAGAAGTGGCAGAGGAGGAGGAGGGGGTAGAGCTCACAGGTCTGGCATCATCACCACCAGCTGTATGGAGACGGGGGGGCACAACAAGCTGCAGCACTGAGCCCTGTCCTGCATCCTTTCGAGTTGCAAGCAGCGTTACCCAGTGTGCTGTGAATGAAATATATCATCCCTGCCCATGCTTGCTGGGCCACGTGTCAGCAGTAAGGTGGATTTTACGGCTGGCTGCCTTGCCCAACGATGCCAGAACATTCCCTTCCACGTGATGGTAGGGAGATGGAACGGCCTTACGTGAAAAGTAATATCGACTGGGAACCTGCCATTGTGGTACAGCACATTGTGCGAATTCACGAAAGGGGGCAGAATCCACCAGGCTGAAAGGCAGAAGTTGGAGAGCCAACAGCTTTGACAAGCTTGCATTCAGGCGCTGGGCATGTGGGTGGCAGGGAATGTATTTTTGTTTCCGCTGCAGAAGATGGGGCAGAGAAATTTCCCGGATACAGTCTACAGCTGGTGGTGTGCTGCTGGTAGATGAGCTGCTAGGACCTTGGGCACCCTGTGCTATACCATCATCCCTGTCAGTGGAGGCTGCTGAAAGGTAATGACTCGGTATCGCAGGGGCAGACTGAAGTGGGTAAGGAGGAGGAGGGACAGATTTGTGCCCCTTTTGTGTGGCTTTTAGGTGCTCTTGCCAACACGCTGAGTGGTTGAACGTTAAATGCCTTGTTAGGCATGTGGTAATCAAATGGTTGGTGTTTTTGCCATGTTTGACGTGCCTGTGACACAGTTTGCAGATAGCAACAGTGCGATCTGCTGCATATGTGCTGAAAAAGGCCCAGACAGCTGAGCTGTGGGGAGTGGGCCGGGAGATAACAGCTGCAGAATGTGATGAAATAGGGTGGCTGCTCTCTACTCTTTCTTGATGCTGACCTCCTTGGGGTTGTGCCACCTCACCTGCTCTATCTGGCACCCAAGTCGCATCAGTGACCTTATCATCATTATCTCCATCTCCTCCATTACCACTGGAGACAACTTGGTAATACGCTGCAGCTTGGGGAACATGAATGCCAATTTGTCTACCAGTGTTCCTCCTTCTCTCTAGGCTCATGTTCCTGTCATCCTCAACTTCAGAACCAGCATCTGAATCCAGTAATGGCTGGGCATCATCAAGGAGCAAGTGGCTGATGCTGTGGTCAAATAACTCAGCTGACTCTTCAATGGCTAATGTTAGGGCTATGGCAGGAATAGATGTGGACAAGGAGGCAGGTTTATCCACTCTGGCAACTGCAGGGGACTGCACACTTGTCTCTGCTTGTGTGACAGAGGATGAGGAGGATGAGGAAGGTTTAGTAAGCCAGTCCACCACCTCCTCTGCATGCTGTGGCTGGATAGCACGGGCAAACTCACTAAAGAGGGGAAATGATGCCCTGCCTGAGGACTGACCACCACGTCCACCTTTGCCTGTGGACACATTTATTGCTGGCCCCCTTACAGTGCCAAGGGAATGTCTGCCTCTCCTTGTTGTTCTCCCAGACATTATTGGGAGGGAGGGGGCGGTGCTTATAAGCAAATGTAAAGAAGAAGTTGAAATCTGTACGTAGATGCACTTTAATCAATGTAAAGAGGTGTTTGGTGCCCTTTAATTTGAGCACTCACACTACACAAACACACTCCACGGATACAATATAATATACTGCAATATAATGTGCCAAACGTACAGTGATGCACAGAACTATATGGCGTTAAACTGGCGGTAATGCATACAGAAGTAAATGGCGTTAAACTGGCAGTAACGCACAAAACTATATGGCGGTAAACTTGTAGTAACGCACGCAAAACAATATGGCGTTAAACTGGCAGTAACGCATGCAAAACTATATTGCGTTAAACTGGCAGTAACGCATGCAAAACTATATTGCGTTACATTGGCAGTAACGCACGCAAAACTATATGGCGTTAAACTGGCAGTAACGCACGCAATACGATATGGCATTAAACTGGCAGTAACGCAAGCAAAACTATATGGCGTTAAACTGGCAGTATTGTACGCAAAACGATATGGCGTTAAACTGGCAATTACGCACAAAACTATAAGGCGTTAAACAGGCAGTAACGCATGCAAAACGATATGGCATTAAACTGACAGTAACGCACGCAAAACGATATGGCGTTAAACTGGCAGTAATGCATACAAAACTATATGGCGTTAAACAGGCAGTAACCCACACAAAGAAAATATAAATAACACTGCGCTAACCCAATGTGAAAAGCAGCTACATAAAATATGACCAATATTGTAAACAGAAGTAAAAGTGAAATGCAGCGCTAAAAATGATAACCAATGGTAAAAGGCACATCAGACATGGTGACCATTACCAATATATACATAGCTGAAACACATGAAGCATAATACCAAAAAATTGAATATTAGACGGGATATAGTAAAGTCCCAATGTATGGCTATGAATCTGATACAAGAGAGTCCCAAACAGGCTAAATATGAATGTTGGACTGATGTAGAAATCTTCTCTTGTATATAATGAGTTGTACGAGTATGAGTTGTCATGGGAAGTGAATAGATGGAATACGCTTACCAGCAGGAGTGGATTCGGATGCCGGTGACACCGAATCAAACAGGCTCTGAGATCCTTAATGGACGATGGTTGGATGATGGTTGGTCCTGGAAATCCCGGATCTCAAGGGGGATTTATCCTCTATGGTCCAAGTCACGACTGTCCGTTCAGAAGCCCAAGGGGAAATTCTCCGCCACAAACAAGTCTCCAGAGCATGGATGGTTCCCAAAAACATAGATAGGATGCCAATAGTGCAGATCAAATGACGTATTTTATTGGATATAACCAATAATCAACAAACGATATAAAAATGTGATCACGTGTAAAACAATAAAACCAAGTGTAGGAAAGAGTAAGGCTCACCCGACGCGTTTTGTCCACATGGACTTCAACAGGGGCCTATCACTTTATTCAGCCTCTTTTGCATCAATGTTCTCTTCTTCATCACTAGTTCCAGACAGAATTTCTTCAACTTCTTTTGCATCACTGCTGTCTTCTGAGTCACTGTCTATATATGTGCGATCATCCTCAGTTCCGTCCATTTCATTGCTTATTCCACATTTCTTGAAGGACTTCACAATCACCTCTTGTTTGACGCCATACCATGAGTTTAGGATCCAACTGCAGACCTCAGCAATGGTTGTTTTTTTCACTCTTCCTGCCAGTGTCAAGTTATCACCTGCTTTTTGCATCCGTCTACTCCATTCTCCTCTCATCAGGACTTTAAATGGCTTGTTGATTGAAACATCTAGTGGCTGTAGCTGACCTGTAAGTCCACCAGGAATAACTGCTATGTGTGTGTTCGCAAATCTAATGCAACCCTTTTAGTCTTTTATGTTAAATGTGCTCAGAATTGATCAAAGACAAGCAGAACTGTCTTCTTTAAGAGCCCTCCAGGTCTTCTGGACCAAACCTTTGCAAACCAAATGGCCATAATGTCTTCATTTATCCATTTCTTCTCTTGAACTTGCACAATAATGCCAGGTGGTATGGTCTCTTTAGGATAGGTTTTCCTTTTGAAAATAAGCATTGGAGGCAGTTTAGTACCATCTGCACAGCATTAAAGCATAGCAGTATAGTGTGTCTTTTCATGGCCACTTGTTTTTATTGCCACTGTTTTGTTTCCTTTCACATCAACAGTTCTGTAGGAAAGCACATCAAAATTGATAGGGACCTCATCCATGTTTGCAATCTGACTTGGTTCAAAATCATATTTTTTACGAAGTTGTATGACATAGGAGTGAAACTGTTGGATTTTATCCTCATAAACTGGTGGCATTTTCTGAGCTAACTTTGTTCGTGTTCTCATGGCCAACCCTTCTCTCCTCATGAAATTGAAGCACCATTTTGCCTTTCCTGTAAAATCAACAATGTTCATTTCGCTTGCAAACATTCTTGCCTGACATTGAGTTTGGTTGACACACATAAGACACTCTGATGCTGCTCCAAAATCCAAGCCTCTGCTCCAAATTTGGCCATTTTGCTGGTTTTCCCCTTAAGGCCTTCTTCTTTTTTGGCATCTTAAGGAGTTGCTCTTCCTGTTTTCTCCACTGTCTGATCATACGCTCAGTGGGGGGAGGTCCAAACTGTCTCTTTGCAGCTCTATTCCCATGCTCTTTTGCATTGCTAACTACACTGAGTTTGAATTTTGCAGAATAAGGCAATCTCTTACTTTTATTATTCTGTGACATCTTGGGCTTAAAACACTCTTTTCCCTGATGCATCTGCGCAGTCTCCACGTGGAACGGGATCGCATCTGCGCACTCTCCACCTCCAGCTGACATCTCAAACATACGGCTCGTGATTGGAGGAAGCCGTTTGACAAGCTTTGACCATCTATGCACCCACATGGCTCTCTCCCAGGCTGACTATAAGACGTTGATAGATTTTAAGTCTAATGCCCTGTACACACGGTTCAGACTTTCCGACGGAATATGTGCAATCGGACCGTGTGTGGGCTCCATCGGACTTTTTCCATTGGAATTTCCGACACACAAAGTTTGAGAGCATGCTATAAAATTTTCTGACAACAAAATCCGATCCTTTAAATTCCGATCGTGTGTAGACAAATCCGACGGACAAAGTGCCACGCATGCTCAGAATAAATTAAGAGACGAAAGCAATTGGCTATTGCTCTGTTTATAGTCCCGACGTACGTGTTTTACGTCACCGCGTTTAGAACGATGCGACCGTGTGTATGCAAGACAAGTTTGAGCCAACATCCGTCGGAAAAAATACATGGATTTTGTTGTCGGAATGTCCGATCAATGTCCGACCGTGTGTACGGGGCATAACAATTTTAGGAAAAAGTAACATCTTATACGCGCAAAAATACGATACACAGACACTCTGCACAGTGGTCTGAGGAGGCCTGTAATGCACACAGTGCTCTGTGGACAGTGGTCTGAGGAGGCCTGTAATGCACACTGTGCTCTGGACAGTGGTCTGAGGAGGCCTGTTTTGCACACAGTGCTCTGGACAGCGGTCTGAGGAGGCCTGTAATGCACACAGTGCTCTGTGGACAGTGGTCTAAGGAGGCCTGTAATGCACACAGTGCTCTGTGGACAGTGGTCTGAGGAGGCCTTTAATGCACACTGTTCTCAGGACAGTGGTCTGAGGAGGCCTGTAATGCACACAGTGCTCTGTGGACAGTGGTCTGAGGAGGCCTTTAATGCACACTGTTCTCTGGACAGTGGTCTGAGGAGGCCTGTAATGCACACAGTGCTCTGTACAGTGGTCTGAGGAGGCCTGTAATGCACACAGTGCTCTGGACAGTGGTCTGAGGAGGCCTGTAATGTACACAGTGCTCTGGACAGTGGTCTGAGGAGACCTGTAATGCACACAGTGCTCTGGACAGTTGTCTGAGGAGGCCTGTAATGCACACAGTGCTCTGTGGACACTGGTCTGAGGAGGCCTGTAATGCTGCACAGTGCTAAGCACGCCACACCAGTAAGCATGCTACGGTCACTACTTTGCTTGCTGGGAGGGGAAACACTCAAGGGCTTTACAGGCGGAGCTCCCAGAAAACCTGTCTAGAAAATGAACATTGGTTTTTATTACAGGATGTGGGTTACAAAAAGGAACCACTTTAACCACTTGACGACCGCCTCACGCCGATTTACGTCGGCAAGGTGGCACGGACAGGCAAAATCACGTATATATACGTGATTTGCCTTCCGCGGGTGGGGGGTCCGATCGGACACCCCCCCGGTGCCCGAGACGGTCGTCTTTGGTCCCACGGCGATCGGAGGTGAGGGGGAGGCCATCCGTTCGTGGCCCCCCCCTCGCGATCGCCGCCGGCCAATCAGATAACTTCCTTTGCTGCTGTATGCTAAACAGCAGCAAAGGAAATGATGTCATCTCTCCTCGGCTCGGTATTCCGTTGCAGCGCCGAGGAGAGAAGACATCACTGTGAGTGCACCAACACTACACAACACAGTAGAACATGCCAGGCACACAAAACACCCCGACCCCCCCGATCGCCCCCCGATCCCCCCCCAATCACCCCCCCCCCCCCCTGTCACAAACTGACACCAGCAGTTTTTTTTTTTTTTTTTCTGATTACTGTATTGGTGTCAGTTTGTGACAGTTACAGTGTTGGGACAGTGAGTGTTAGGCCCCCTTTAGGTCTAGGATACCCCCCTAACCCCCCCTAATAAAGTTTTAACCCCTTGATCACCCCCCGTCACCAGTGTCGCTAAGCGATCATTTTTCTGATCGCTGTATTAGTGTCGCTGGTGATGCTAGTTAGTGAGGTAAATATTTAGGTTCGCCGTCAGCGTTTTATAGCGACAGGGACCCCCATATACTACCTAATAAATGTTTTAACCCCTTGATGGCCCCCTAGTTAACCCTTTCACCACTGATCACTGTATAACTGTTACGGGTGACGCTGGTTAGTTTGTTTATTTTTTTTAGTGTCAGGGCACCCGCCGTTTATTACCGAATAAAGGTTTAGCCCCCTGATCGCCCGGCGGTGATATGCGTCGCCCCAGGCAGCGTCAGATTAGTGCCAGTACCGCTAACACCCACGCACGCAGCATATGCCTCCCTTAGTGGTATAGTATCTGATCGGATCAATATCTGATCCGATCAGATCTATACTAGCGTCCCCAGCAGTTTAGGGTTCCCAAAAACACAGTGTTAGCGGGATCAGCCCAGATACCTGCTAGCACCTGCGTTTTGCCCCTCCGCCCGGCCCAGCTCAGCCCACCCAAGTGCAGTATCGATCGATCACTGTCACTTACAAAACACTAAACGCATAACTGCAGCGTTCGCAGAGTCAGGCCTGATCCCTGCGATCGCTAACATTTTTTTGGTAGCATTTTGGTGAACTGGCAAGCACCATCCCCAGGCAGCGTCAGGTTAGCGCCAATAGCGCTAACACCCATGCATGCACCGTACAGCTCCCTTAGTGGTATAGTATCTGATCGGATCAATATCTGATCCAATCAGATCTATACTAGCGTCCCCAGCAGTTTAGGGTTCCCAAAAACGCAGTGTTAGCGGGATCAGCCCAGATACCTGCTAGCACCTGCGTTTTGCCCCTCCGCCCGGCCCAGCCCAGCCCACCCAAGTGCAGTATCGATCGATCACTGACACTTACAAAACACTAAATGCATAACTGCAGCGTTCGCAGAGTCAGGCCTGATCCCTGCGATCGCTAACAGTTTTTTTGGTAGTATTTTGGTGAACTGGCAAGCACCAGCCCCAAGCAGCGTCAGATTTGCGCCAGTACCGCTAACACCCACGCACGCAGCATACGCCTCCCTTAGTGGTACAGTATCTGAACGGATCAATATCTGATCAGATCTATACTAGCGTCCCCAGCAGTTTAGGGTTCCCAAAAACACAGTGTTAGCGGGATCAGCCCAGATACCTGCTAGCACCTGCATTTTGCCCCTCCGCCCGGCCCAGCTCAGCCCACCCAAGTGCAGTATCGATCGATCACTGTCACTTACAAAACACTAAACGCATAACTGCAGTGTTCGCAGAGTCAGGCCTGATCCCTGCGATCGCTAACAGTTTTTTTGGTAGCTTTTTATTGAACTGGCAAGCGCCAGCGGCCTAGTACACCCCGGTCGTAGTCAAACCAGCACTGCAGTAACACTTGGTGACGTGGCGAGTCCCATAAGTGCAGTTCAAGCTGGTGAGGTGGCAAGCACAAGTAGTGTCCTGCTGCCACCAAAAAGACAAACACAGGCCCGTCGTGCCCATAGTGCCCTTCCTGCTGCATTCGCCAATCCTAATTGGGAACCCACCACTTCTGCAGCGCCCGTACTTCCCCCATTCACATCCCCAACCAAATGCAGTCGGCTGCATGAGAGGCATTTTCTTTATGTCCTCCCGAGTACCCCTACCCAACGAACCCCCAAAAAAGATGTCGTGTCTGCAGCAAGCGCGGATATAGGCATGACACCCTCTATTATTGTCCCTCCTGTCCTGACAATCCTGGTCTTTGCATTGGTGAATGTTTTGAACGCTACCATTCATTAGTTGAGTATTAGCGTAGGGTACAGCATTGCACAGACTAGGCACACTTTCACAGGGTCTCCCAAGATGCCATCGCATTTTGAGAGACCCGAACCTGGAACCGGTTACCGTTATAAAAGTTAGTTACAAAAAAAGTGTAAAAAAAAAATATATAAAATTAAAAAAAATAGTTGTCGTTTTATTGTTCTCTCTCTCTCTCTATTCTCTCTCTCTTGTTCTGCTCTTTTTTACTGTATTCTATTCTGCAATGTTTTATTGTTATTATGTTTTATCATGTTTGCTTTTCAGGTATGCAATTTTTTATACTTTACCGTTTACTGTGCTTTATTGTTAACCATTTTTTTGTCTTCAGGTACGCCATTCACGACTTTGAATGGTTATACCAGAATGATGCCTGCAGGTTTAGGTATCATCTTGGTATCATTCTTTTCAGCAAGCGGTCGCCTTTCATGTAAAAGCAATCCTAGCGGCTAATTAGCCTCTAGACTGCTTTTACAAGCCGTGGGAGGGAATGCCCCCCCCACCGTCTTCCGTGTTTTTCTCTGGCTCTCCTGTCTCAACAGGGAACCTGAGAATGCAGCCGGTGATTCAGCCAGCTGACCATAGAGCTGATCAGAGACCAGAGTGGCTCCAAACATCTCTATGGCCTAAGAAACCGGAAGCTACGAGCATTTTATGACTTAGATTTCGCCAGATGTAAATAGCGCCATTGGGAAATTGGGGAAGCATTTTATCACACCGATCTTGGTGTCATCAGATGCTTTGAGGGCAGAGGAGAGATCTAGGGTCTAATAGACCCCAATTTTTTCAAAAAAGAGTACCTGTCACTACCTATTGCTATCATAGAGGATATTTACATTCCCCGAGATAACAATAAAAATGATTTAAAAAAAAAAAAATGAAAGGAACAGTTTAAAAATAAGATAGATAAAAAAGCAAAAAAATAATAAAGAAAAAAAAAAATAAAATAAAAAAAAAAAAAAGCACCCCTGTCGCCCCCTGCTCTCGCGCTAAGGCGAACGCAAGCGGCGGTCTGTCGTCAAACGTAAACAGCAATTGCACCATGCATGTGAGGTATCGCCGCGAAGGTCAGATCGAGGGCAGTAATTTTTGCAGTAGACCTCCTCTGTAAATCTAAAGTGGTAACCTGTAAAGGCTTTTAAAGGCTTTTAAAAATGTATTTATTTTGTTGCCACTGCACGTTTGTGCGCAATTTTAAAGCATGTCATGTTTGGTATCCATGTACTCGGCCTAAGATCATCTTTTTTATTTCATCAAACATTTGGGCAATATAGTGTGTTTTAGTGCATTAAAATTTAAAAAAGTGTGTTTTTTCCCCAAAAAATGCGTTTGAAAAATCGCTGCGCAAATACTGTGTGAAAAAAAAAAAAATGAAACACCCACCATTTTAATCTGTAGGGCATTTGCTTTAAAAAAATATATAATGTTTGGGGGTTCAAAGTAATTTTTTTGGAAAAAAAAATATCTTTTTCATGTAATCAAAAAGTGTCAGAAAGGGCTTTGTCTTCAAGTGGTTAGAAGAGTGAGTGATGTGTGACATAAGCTTCTAAATGTTGTGCATAAAATGCCAGGACAGTTCAAAACCCCCCCAAATGACCCCATTTTGGAAAGTAGACACCCCAAGCTATTTGCTGAGAGGCATGTCGAGTCCATGGAATATTTTATATTGTGACACAAGTTGCGGGAAAGAGACAAATTTTTTTTTTTTTTTTTTTTTTTGCACAAAGTTGTCACTAAATGATATATTGCTCAAACATGCCATGGGAATATGTGAAATTACACCCCAAAATACATTCTGCTGCTTCTCCTGAGTACGGGGATACCACATGTGTGAGACTTTTTGGGAGCCCAGCCGCGTACGGGACCCTGAAAACCAAGCACCGCCTTCAGGCTTTCTAAGGGCGTGAATTTTTGATTTCACTCTTCACTGCCTATCACAGTTTCGGAGGCCATGGAAAGCCCAGGTGGCACAAAACCCCCCCAAATGACCCCATTTTGGAAAGTAGACACCCCAAGCTATTTGCTGAGAGGTATAGTGAGTATTTTGCAGACCTCACTTTTTGTCACAAAGTTTTGAAAATTGAAAAAAAGAAGAAAAAAAAAGTTTTTTCTTGCCTTTCTTCATTTTCAAAAACAAATGAGAGCTGCAAAATACTCACCATGCCTCTCAGCAAATAGCTTGGGGTGTCTACTTTCCAAAATGGGGTCATTTGGGGGGGTTTTGTGCCACCTGGGCATTCCATGGCCTCCGAAACTGTGATAGGCAGTGAAGAGTGAAATCAAAAATTTTCACCCTTAGAAATCCTGAAGGCGGTGCTTGGTTTTCGGGGCCCCGTACGCGGCTAGGCTCCCAAAAAGTCCCACACATGTGGTATCCCCATACTCAGGAGAAGCAGCTAAATGTATTTTGGGGTGCAATTCCACATATGCCCATGGCCTGTGTGAGCAATATATCATTTAGTGACAACTTTGTGCAAAAAAAAAAAAAAAAGTGTCACTTTCCCGCAACTTGTGTCAAAATATAAAATATTCCATGGACTCAATATGCCTCTCAGCAAATAGCTTGGGGTGTCTACTTTCCAAAATGGGGTCATTTGGGGGGGTTTTGTGCCACCTGGGCATTCCATGGCCTCCGAAACTGTGATAGGCAGTGAAGAGTGAAATCAAAAATTTACACCCTTAGAAATCCTGAAGGCGGTGCTTGGTTTTCGGGGCCCCGTACGCGGCTAAGCTCCCAAAAAGTTCCACACATGTGGTATCCCCATACTCAGGAGAAGCAGCTAAATGTATTTTGGGGTGCAATTCCACATAGGCCCATGGCCTGTGTGAGCAATATATCATTTAGTGACAACTTTTTGTAAATATTTTTTTTTTTTTGTCATTATTCAATCACTTGGGACAAAAAAATAAATATTCAATGGGTTCAACATGCCTCTCAGCAATTTCCTTGGGGTGTCTACTTTCCAAAATGGGGTCATTTGGGGGGGTTTTGTACTGCCCTGCCATTTTAGCACCTCAAGAAATGACATAGGCAGTCATAAACTAAAAGCTGTGTAAATTACAGAAAATGTACCCTAGTTTGTAGACGCTATAACTTTTGCGCAAACCAATAAATATATGCTTATTGACATTTTTTTTACCAAAGACATGTGGCCGAATACATTTTGGCCTAAATGTATGACTAAAATTTAGTTTATTGGATTTTTTTTATAACAAAAAGTAGAAAATATCATTTTTTTTCAAAATTTTCGGTCTTTTTCCATTTATAGCGCAAAAAATAAAAACTGCAGAGGTGATCAAATACCATCAAAAGAAAGCTCTATTTGTGGGAAGAAAAGGACGCAAATTTCGTTTGGGTACAGCATTGCATGACCGCGCAATTAGCAGTTAAAGTGACGCAGTGCCAAATTGGAAAAAGACCTCTGGTCCTTAGGCAGCATAATGGTCCGGGGCTCAAGTGGTTAAATGTGTTTGTGCACATCGAAAGCCTGTTTTAATTTTGCTAAAACCCTTGTTCATGTTTGTGTTGCTGTCTGTGTCCTATTAGGGGAATTCCTCTTCACATTTTGTTCACAAATCAACAGAAAGTGACAAAGACATAACAAGAAGTGAGAGAAATGAGCACAGAGCCTTGACCTAAATGGACACCAAGCCCTGACCTCAATGGCATTGACTGCACAAGATGCTTACTGACTCAGAAAAGAGTTTATATAAAGAAAGAGGTATGGCCCTAACACCAATTCAAACTTAAACACAAATACATAAATGGTTAAACCATAATAAAGTCTATAGTCATTCCTTAATGTGCATACAAAATCCACCACCATGAAATCTTCTGTGTGCCAAGAGATGTTCCTCCCAATTGTGCCACTCAAATCACCAGACTCTCTGTAAAAAAGACACACTCACCAGCAGTCCAGTGACCCCTAACTTAATAAAGGTCAAGTAGTGCATTGGGATATAGTCTCCAGACCTACCTGGTGCATGCTGGGTCTGTGATGTCACAAGGGGGCAGTGCCACCAGGTGACTTGACCAGGTGGCCCCACTTCTTACCTATTTAAGAACTGTCAAATGACAAAGCAGGCATTTAGTGGTTAGCCTTCTTCCTGGGTGAAGCTTTTTTTTTTTGGTGTTGTGGTGCTGCAGGCTTTGTGATTGGGGATGGATCTACATCGGTGGACATTCTTTTTAAATAAAGGGATTGTCAAAAACTGCCTTTTGTCTTTAAATATTTTTGACACTTTTTTTGGTGAATGAGTAGGGGTACAAAGTAGAGGGGCACCAGGATCTGGGGGCAGAGACCCCCCCACTCCAAAGCATCCCCCCATATTGAGGGCATGTGACATGGTATGGTTCAGGAGTGGGGTGCTCGCTCGTCCCCTCTTTCCTGACATGCCGGGCTGCATGCTCGGATAAGGGTCTGGTATGGATTTTGGGGGACCCCACGCCATTTTTTTCATTTTGGTGCGGAGTTCCCCTTAAAACCATACCAGACCCAAAGGTCCATACCATGTCCCCCAGGGCATTGCCCGGGCCCCCATACACTTTTTGTGGCCAATAACTTGCATATAAGCCTTCAAAATGGGCACTTTTGATTTTTCAAGTTCGGGTCCCATAGCCTTTAAGTTCTAGACTACTGTAATCAGTAGCTGTAAGTGCAGCTGTATGTGATTAGTTAGGTCTGTTCAGTGTTTCCCTTGCTGCAGGTTTGATTGCTCTCTCTGCTTTCCAGAGAACTGGTGATCTCTCTGGAACATAGGTGTGGAGTAGGGATGAGCCGAACACCCCCCTGTTCGGTTCGCACCAGAACTTGCAAACAGGCAAAAAATTAGTTTGAACACGCGAACACCGTTAAAGTCTATGAGACACGAACATGAATAATCAAAAGTGCTAATTTTAAAGGCTTATATGCAAGTTATTGTCATAAAAAGTGTTTGGGGACCTGGGTCCTGCCCCAGGGGACATGTATCAATGCAAAAAAAGTTTTAAAAACTGCAGTTTTTTCAGGAGCAGTGATTTTAATAATGCTTAAAGTGAAACAATAAAAGTGTAATATTCCTTTAAATTTCGTACCTGGGGGGTGTCTAAAGTTTGCCTGTAAATGGGCGCATGTTTCCCGTGTTTAGAACAGTCTGACAGCAAAATGATATTTCAAAGGAGAAAAAGTCATTTAAAACTACTCGCGGCTATTAATGAATTGCCGGTCCGACAATACACATAAAAGTTCATTGATAAAAACGGTATGGGAATTCCCCACAGGGGAAGCCCGAACCAAAATTTAAAAAAAAAATGACGTGGGGGGTCCCCCTAAATTCCATACCAGGCCTTTCAGGTCTGGTATGGAAATTAAGGGGAACCCCGGCCAAAATTTTAAAAAAAATGGCATGGGGTCCCCCTTAAAATCTATACCAGACCCTTATCCGAGTACGCAACCTGGCAGGCCGCAGGAAAAGAGGGGGGGACGAGAGAGCGCCCCCCTCCTCCTAAACCATACCAGGCCACATGCCCTCAACATTGGGAGGGTGCTTTGGGGTAGCCCCCAAAACACCTTGTCCCCATGTTGATGGGGACAAGGGCCTCATCCCCACAACCCTTGCCCGGTGGTTGTGGGGGTCTGCTGTCGGGGGCTTATCAGAATCTGGAAGCCCCCTTTAACAAGGGGACCCCCAGATCCTGGCCCTCCCCCCTGTGTGAAATGGTAAGGGGTTACAAAAGTACCCCTACCATTTCACAAAAAAACTGTCAAGAATGTTAAAAATGACAAGAGACAGTTTTTGACAATTCCTTTATTTAAATGCTTCTTATTTCTTCTATCTTCTAACTTTCCTAGAACAGTTGTGAGTACAGACTGCTGTGAGAGATCTTAGAGACTTTTGGGCTGTTGTCACCCCTCTGGTGCTAGAGAGTCAGCTGTGTGTCTGTGTAATGGGCAGTGATAATTATGTAGAGGAAAATATTTTTTTCGACTAAAGTAACACTAGTTGTCTACTAAAACTAAAACAATTCAGATGACTAAAATACGTTTAAAACTAAAATGGCATTTTAGTCAAAAGTCTATGACTATAACTAAATTAACCACTTCAGCCCCGGAAGGATTTACCCCCTTCCTGACCAGAGCACTTTTTACAATTTGGCACTGCGTCGCTTTAACTGCTAATTGCGCGGTCATGCAATGCTGTAACCAAACGAAATTTGCGTCCTTTTCTTCCCACAAATAGAGCTTTCTTTTGATGGTATTTGATCACCTCTGCCGTTTTTATTTTTTGCGCTATACACGGAAAAAGACCGAAAATTTTGAAAAAAAATGATATTTTCTACTTTTTGTTCTAAAAAAAATCCAATAAACTCAATTTTAGTCATACATTTAGGCCAAAATGTATTTGGCCACATGTCTTTGGTAAAAAAAATGTCAATAAGTGTATATTTATTGGTTTGCGCAAAAGTTATAGCGCCTACAAACTAGGGTACATTTTCTGGAATTTACACAGTCTTTAATTTATGACTGCCTATGTCATTTCTTGAGGTGCTAAAATGACAGGGCAGTACAAAACCCCCCCAAATGACCCCATTTTGGAAAGTAGACACCCCAAGGAAATTGCTGAGAGGCATGTTGAGCCCATTGAATATTCATTTTTTTTGTCCCAAGTGATTAAATAATGAAAAAAAAAAAAAAAAAAAAAAAAAATTACAAAAAGTTGTCACTAAATGATATATTGCTCACACAGGCCATGGGCCTATGTGGAATTGCACCCCAAAATACATTTAGCTGCTTCTCCTGAGTATGGGGATACCACATGTGTGGGACTTTTTGGGAGCCTAGCCGCATACGGGGCCCCGAAAACCAATCACTGCCTTCAGGATTTCTAAGGGCGTACATTTTTGATTTTACTCCTCACTACCTATCACAGTTTTGAAGGCCATAAAATGCCCAGATGGCACAAACCCCCCCCAAATGACCCCATTTTGGAAAGTAGACACCCCAAGCTATTTGCTGAGAGGCATGTTGAGTCCATGGAATATTTTATATTTTGACACAAGTTGCGGGAAAGTGACAATTTATTTATTTTTTTTTTTTTTTTTGCACAAAGTTGTCACTAAATGATATATTGCTCACACAGGTCATGGGCATATGTGGAATTGCACCCCAAAATACATTCTGCTGCTTCTCTTGAGTACGGGGATACCACATGTGTGGGACTTTTTAGGAGCCTAGCCGCGTACGGGACCCCGAAAACCAATCACCGCCTTCAGGATTTCTAAGGGTGTACATTTTTGATTTCACTCTTCACTGCCTATCACAGTTTCGGAGGCCATGGAATGCCCAGGTGGCACAAAACCCCCCCAAATGACCCCATTTTGGAAAGTAGACACCCCAAGCTATTTGCTGAGAGGCATGGTGAGTATTTTGCAGCTCTCATTTGTTTTTGAAAATGAAGAAAGACAAAAAAAAAAATTTTTTTTTTCTTTTTTTAATTTTCAAAACTTTGTGACAAAAAGTGAGGTCTGCAAAATACTCACTATACCTCTCAGCAAATAGCTTGGGGTGTCTACTTTCCAAAATGGGGTCATTTGGGGGGGGTTTGTGCCACCTGGGCATTCCATGGCCTCCGAGACTGTGATAGGCAGTGAAGAGTGAAATCAAAAATTTACGCCCTTAGAAAGCCTGAAGGCGGTGCTTGGTTTTCGGGGTCCCATACGTGGCTAGGCTCCCAAAAAGTCTCACACATGTGGTATCCCCGTACTCAGGAGAAGCAACAGAATGTATTTTGGGGTGTAATTTCACATATTCCCATGGCATGTTTGAGCAATATATCATTTAGTGACAACTTTGTGCAAAAAAAAAAAAAAATAATAATAATTTGTCTCTTTCCCGCAACTTGTGTCACAATATAAAATATTCCATGGACTCGACATGCCTCTCAGCAAATAGCTTGGGGTGTCTACTTTCCAAAATGGGGTCATTTGGGGGGGTTTGAACTGTCCTGGCATTTTATGCACAACATTTAGAAGCTTATGTCACACATCACCCACTCTTCTAACCACTTGAAGACAAAGCCCTTTCTGACACTTTTTGATTACATGAAAAAATTATTTTTTTTTGCAAGAAAATTACTTTGAACCCCCACACATTATATATTTTTTTAAAGCAAATGCCCTACAGATTAAAATGGTGGGTGTTTAATTTTTTTTTTTCACACAGTATTTGCGCAGCGATTTTTCAAACGCATTTTTTGGGGAAAAAACACACTTTTTTACATTTTAATGCACTAAAACACACTATATTGCCCAAATGTTTGATGAAATAAAAAAGATGATCTTAGGCCGAGTACATGGATACCAAACATGACATGCTTTACAATTGCGCACAAACGTGCAGTGACAACAAAATAAATACATTTTTAAAAGCCTTTAAAAGCCTTTACAGGTTACCACTTTAGATTTACAGAGGAGGTCTACTGCTAAAATTACTGCCCTCGATCTGACCGTCGCGGTGATACCTCACATGCATGGTGCAATTGCTGTTTACATTTGACGCCAGACCGACGCTTGCGTTCGCCTTAGCGCGAGAGCAGGGGGGACAGGGGTGCTTTTTTTTTTTTTTTTTTTTTTTTCTTTATTATTTTTTTGCTTTTTTATCTTATTTTAAAACTGTTCCTTTCATTTTTTTTTTTTTTTAATCATTTTTATTGTTATCTCAGGGAATGTAAATATCCCCTATGATAGCAATAGGTAGTGACAGGTACTCTTTTTTGAAAAAATTGGGGTCTATTAGACCCTAGATTTCTCCTCTGCCCTCAAAGCATCTGACCACACCAAGATCGGTGTGATAAAATGCTTCCCCAATTTCCCAATGGCGCTATTTACATCCGGCGAAATCTAAGTCATAAAATGCTCGTAGCTTCCAGTTTCTTAGGCCATAGAGATGTTTGGAGCCACTCTGGTCTCTGATCAGGTCTATGGTCAGCTGGCTGAATCACCGGCTGCATTCTCAGGTTCCCTGTTGAGACAGGAGAGCCAGAGAAAAACACGGAAGACGGTGGGGGGGGGGCATTCTCTCCCACTGCTTGTAAAAGCAGTCTAGAGGCTAATTAGCCGCTAGGATTGCTTCTACATGAAAGCCGACTGCTGGCTGAAAAGAATGATACCAAGATGATACCTAAACCTGCAAGCATCATTCTGGTATAACCACTCAAAGTCGTGAATGCTGTACCTGAAGACAAAAATATGGTTAACAATAAAGCACAGTAAACGGTAAAGTATAAAAAATTGCAGACCTGAAAAGCAAACATGATAAAACATAATAACAATAAAACATTGCAGAATAGAATACAGTAAAAAAGAGCAGAACAATAGAGAGAGAGAATAGAGAGAGAACAATAAAACGACAACTATTATTTTTTATTTTATATTTTTGTTTGTTTTTTTTTTTTTTTTTTTACACTTTTTTTGTAACTGTAACTTTTATAACTGTAACCGGTTCCAGGTTCGGGTCTCTCAAAATGCGATGGCATCTTGGGAGACCCTGTGAAAGTGTGTCCTAGTCTGTGCAATGCTGTACCCTACGCTAATACTCAACTAGTGTATGGTAGCGTTCAAAACATTCACCAATGCAAAGACCAGGATTGTCAGGACAGGAGGGACAATAATAGCGGGTGTCACGCCTATATCCGCGCTTGCTGCAGACACAACATCTTTTTTGGGGGGGTTCGTCGGGTAGGGGTACTCGGGAGGACATAAAAATGCCTCTCATGCAGCCGACTGCATTTGGTTGGGGATGTGAATGGGGGAAGTACGGGCGCTGCAGAAGCGGTGGGTTCCCAATTAGGATTGGCGAATGCAGCAGGAAGGGCACTATGGGCATGACGGGCCTGTGTTTGTCTTCTTGGTGGCAGCGGGACACTACTTGTGCTTGCCACCTCACCAGCTTGAACTGCACTTATGGGACTCGCCACGTCACCAAGTGTTACTGCAGTGCTGGTTTGACTACGACCGGGGTGTACTAGGCCGCTGGCGCTTGCCAGTTCACCAAAACGCTACCAAAAAAACTGTTAACGATCGCAGGGATCAGGCCTGACTCTGCGAACGCTGCAGTTATGCATTTAGTGTTTTGTAAGTGACAGTGATCGATCGATACTGCACTTGGGTGGGCTGGGCTGGGCCGGGCGGAGGGGCAAAACGCAGGTGCTAGCAGGTATCTGGGCTGATCCCGCTAACACTGCGTTTTTGGGAACCCTAAACTGCTGGGGACGCCAGTATAGATCTGATCGGATCAGATATTGATCAGTTCAGATACTATACCACTAAGGGAGGTGTACAGTGCGTGCGTGGGTGTTAGCGCTACTGGCACTAACCTGACGCTGCCTGGGGCTGGTGCTTGCCAGTTCACCAAAACGCTACAAAAAAAACTGTTAGCGATCGCAGGGATCAGGCCTGACTCTGCGAACGCTGCAGTTATGCGTTTAGTGTTTTGTAAGTGACAGTGATCGATCGATACTGCACTTGGGTGGGCTGGGCTGGGCCGGGCGGAGGGGTAAAACGCAGGTGCTAGCAGGTATCTGGGTTGATCCCGCTAACACTGCGTTTTTGGGAACCCTAAACTGCTGGGGACGCTAGTATAGATCTGATCGGATCAGATATTGATGCGTTCAGATACTATACCACTAAGGGAGGTGTACGGTGCGTGGGTGTTAGCGGTACTGGCACTAACCTGACGCTGCCTGGGGCTGGTGCTTGCCATTTCACCAAAATGCTACCAAAAAAACTGTTAGCGATCGCAGGGATCAGGCCTGACTCTGCGAACGCTGCAGTTATGCGTTTAGTGTTTTGTAAGTGACAGTGATCGATCGATACTGCACTTGGGTGGGCTGGGCCGAGCTGGGCGGAGGGGCAAAACGCAGGTGCTAGCAGGTATCTGGGCTGATCCCGCTAACACTGTGTTTTTGGGAACCCTAAACTGCTGGGGACGCTAGTATAGATCTGATCGGATCAGATATTGATGCGATCAGATACTATACCACTAAGGGAGGCGTATGCTGCGTGCGTGGGTGTTAGCGGTACTGACGCTAATCTGACGCTGCCTGGGGCGACGCATATCACCGCCGGACGATCAGGGGGCTAAATCTTTATTCGGTAATAAACGGCGGGTTCCCTGACACTATAAAAAATAAACAAACTAACCAGCGTCACCCGTAACGGTTATACAGTGATCAGTGGTGAAAGGGTTAACTAGGGGGCAATCAAGGGGTTAAAACATTTATTAGGTAGTATATGGGGGTCCCTGTCGCTATAAAACTCTGACGGCGAACCTAAATATTTACGTCCCTAACTAGCATCACCAGCGACACTAATACAGCGATCAGAAAAATGATCGCTTAGCGACACTGGTGACAGGGGGTGATCAAGGGGTTAAAACTTTATTAGTGGGGGTTAGGGGGGTACCCTAGACCTACAGGGGGCCTAACACTCACTGCCCTGACACTGTAACTGTCACAAACTGACACCAATACAGTAATCAGAAAAAAAAAAAAAAAAAAAACTGCTGGTGTCAGTTTGTGACAGGGGGGGGGGGGGGTGATTGGGGGGGGATCGGGGGGCGATCGGGGGGGGGATCGGGGTGTTTAGTGTGCCTGGCATGTTCTACTGTGTGTAGTGTGTTGGTGCACTTACATTGCAGTCTTCTCTCCTCGGCCCGGAACGGAAAATACCGAGCCGAGGAGAGATGACATCATTTCCCTGCCTCTGTGTACAATACAGAGGCAGGGAAATGATCCCATTGGCTGAGAGCGATCGCGAGGGGGGGCCACGAATGGATGGCCTCCCCCTCACCTCCGATCGCCGGGGGAGATTTGCCGACCGCCGCAGGCACCGGGGGGGGGTCCGATCGGACCCCCCACCCGCGGGCAGGCAAGGACGTACATATACGTCCTTTTGCCTGCCCGTGCCGCTCTGTCGACGTATATAGTCGTGCGGCGGTCGGCAAGTGGTTAAAAATGGATGTAAAATTTAACACTGTACTACCACATAAGAATAAGTAGGGGGCATCTACTTCTCTCCTGAGAGAAAAAAAAAGAAAATGGCTTTTCTTTTTTTGTTTTTTTATGTTTAATGCTGGTAATATACTCAGATAATGTGTGCAATGGCATTACAGACATTAGGGTTTATATATATATAATTTTTTTTCTTTTTATGTGTTAAAGTTGTACTTCTGTTTGTTAAAAAGCAATATTTTTGTTTGTTTATTTATGTATAAAAACGTTATATATCACAACCGCTAAATCTGTGTCAGTGCATGTTCAAACCTTAATATCATAAATAATAACATGTTATTAGATTTTTACTCCAGGGGTGTATAATGAGTTTGGCAATTCTATAGAAATGCTTAAATAATGCATTGCAATATAACTAAACCCATTAGATTGTAGTCGACTAAAATGTACTGGAGATTTTAGACTAAATCTGGAGACTAAAATACAACTAAAACGAAAACAATTCAGAAAAACTATTAACTAAAATGAAATCGAAATTTGATGTCAAAATTAACACTGGTAATGGTGACTAATCTAATGAGGTATCATTGTTTTAACCTCCCAAATGCTGCACCACGCACTTCAACCGCATGCATTACATTATATTGTGTAGCTGATAGTAGACCAATGTGAATAGATTCACCCTAATATAAAGCACCTCATCCCGGGGTTATTGGAGCAAATAGAACAAAGGATGGGACTATAGCGGTGCAAGAAACAAACCAAGGAAAATATGTTGAGATAACATTTTCAAAATGTATTATATATTTAAAACAAGTCATATTTTTAAAAGACATAAGCTTAAACCTAAGGATACGGCTCATAAACTTGTTTAAAGTGGCATAGCGACATAGTGTTGAATCCCAACATGTTTCGCCCTGTGTATTTGGCTTCCTCAGGGAATAGTATCTCCTGAGGAACCTAAATACACAGGGCGAAACATGTATTATGCTATCCCCTGAGGAAGCCCAATACACAGGGCGAAACATGTTGGGATTCAACACTATGCCGCTTTAAACACATTTATGAGCCAAATATTTGTCTTTTAAAAATATGTCTTTGTTGTAAATATATAATACATTTAGAAAATGTTATCTTAACATATTTTCCTTGGTTTGTTTCTTACACTGCAATAGTCCCATCCTTTGTTCTATTTGCTACTATATTTGCTCCTATATTATATAGCCATTTCCATGAGTAAGCTATGGTGGGTGGAGTGAAATGTGTTGGGGGTCCAGGCTGAGACTGCCAGTTCACATACAGCAGGTCTTGTTCTGATGTGCGGCTCCCGGCAACTTCAGCTCCTATCTACCATTGCATTATATAAGGTAGTAAGGGAAAAAAAAACATTTAGAGAGCTTATTGGCTCAGGTTAGACTGTGTGCTTAACAGGGAATTATGAAACTGGATAATTAGCATAACTGAAACATCTTTGGAGTGTTGTTTCAAATGTTAGGTATTTACAACTTTGCTGCAGAATTTGCAGCTCCACTTGACCTTATGGTTGGCCATTATTTGCTACTTCTAAAGATCAGAGGAAAAAAATATATAGCAGATATTCTTCAAATGAAAGCTTGATGTGTTTTTTAATCATTTATGGGTTATATCAATACAAATTAAATTATGTATTTACTACTATAAATCGTTGTTTATTTTAGGATCTCCCAAAGACTAAAGCTTGGTACACAATATAACAAGTATAGGCGCAAAACAAGTCAGACATCATACACATTCTGATAGAAATCTGCTAAAAAAAAAAAAAAGGGAAGTAATGATAAAAATAGAGTCTGGTCAGTCCATAAAAATATTGGCTAAAAGAGTCTATTTAGGAATGGTGAAAATAGAAAAAAAGCATCCAAAAAATGCAAACAGGCCTGCCATCACGATAGGGTAGAAACCAATTCCTCAGCTGCAACAAAACACAAGTAGAGAGGCGCCTCTGAGTGCAGTATTTTAGAAATAACACTTTTAATAATAGATATAGATCAACTTCCTCTTTTGTAGGAATAAACAGGCATGGTATTGATAATATACAGTGACGCATCCCCGAGTCCTAAGTAGTGTGGATTCCTTGCTGACAACTGTGAGATCTTCCGGCAGATGGAGGACGCCGGCTCCGGAGAGCGTCCTCAGAGCGAGGCGTGGAACGCACAGGACAGCTTGCTGCGGATGGATGACGTCATCAAAGCTGGGCGCAGTTCGAGAGCGTGCGCACTTGGCGATGTAAGCAAGTCGCGCTCCTTTGTCAACAGATTCAAATAGAAATACCATGACTAGACTTTATAGAGGGCTGACATGGGAACGTGGGCGGGGCCATGAAACAAGCAAGATAAAAGGGGCATGTATATAAAACAAACAACACAATATGAAGCTAAAAACTAAAAACTAAACGATTATAAAAACAGGGTAATTAAAAAACAATCAATCATATAAGCGGTTCTGGATGAAGGTCATATGTAATATAATGTTACCATTGGAATGGAAAAAAATAAATAAATAAACACATGGCAGAGGTGACATGAAAAATAAATAAACACGTGGCTGAGGTGACGTGAAAAAATAAATAAACACATGGCTGAGGTGACGTGAAAAAATAAATAAACACATGGCTGAGGTGACGTGAGAAAAAATAAATAAATAAACACATGGCAGAGGTGGCGTAAAAAAATACATCATATTTAAGAACAATGAGACTAGGTGTAGTAAATACTATTAAAAACAACCAATAAAAGCTAGAGATAATGCCAAAAAGTTAAAAACTAATACAAAGGAATATAGTAAGTTATTTTATATTTTTATAAAATGGTAGAAATTTTGATTCCTTCGTTAATTCCGCCAGGCGAGAGAACGTCTAAATTATAGATCCAGAATGTTTCTCTCGCACACAGCTTTTTAAAACGTTCTGCTGCTGGGAGAGAGTTGGAGATTTGCTCAATCACCCAGACCTGCAGGCCAACCATAGACTGTTGATGAGCTTGAAAAAAGTGTCTAGGGACACTATGCGGGTCGGTACCACCTTCAATCGATCTCCTATGTTCTCCGAATCTAACCTTAAGGGCTTGAATAGTCCGGCCTACGTAAACTAGGCCACATGGACAGCTGAGCCCATTAACAACAAAATCTGAAGAGCAATTGTAAAAGTACTTCAATTCATACGTTTTCCCTTTTGTGGTAAAGGACTTTTGACCATGCTGAACGTATTTTCCCCTTTTTCATAGGGGCTTACGGCACTGAAACATCCCGACCAGTGGGATGAGAACAGGTTTTCCAGAGGGGTTGTATCTAGATTTAATTTTACTAGGAGCTATTTTTGTTTTCAGATTAGGGGCCCTACGGTATATAACCCTCGGTCTCTCTGGAATGAACGGTTTCAATAATGGATCCTGCAATAGGATGCTCCAATGTTTGTTCAAAATGTTTTCCATTTTTTTGAAGTTACAATGAAAGGTAGTGATAAACCGTGCAGTATAATTGTCTGGTTCACGGGACACTTTAGGAGGTTTTCCTTTTAGATCGTTTTGGAAGGCTTGATCAACGTGAGCTTCAGGATAACCTTTATCTTTAAACTTCTTTTTCAGTAACAAACTCTAATCAACATAGTCGCTCTCTCTCTCGTACAGTTCTGTCGCAACCGATAGAACTGACCCTTCGGAATATTGTTGATCCACTTAGGAAAATGACAACTGTTGTAATGCAGGTAAGAATTACCTGCAGTAGGTTTTATATAGTTTTTTAAGACTATGGTGGAGGTGACCTCATCATGACCTAATTCAAGGTCAAGAAACGGTAACGTATTGGGATTGGTGCCAAACGTGAAAGACAGCCCGTATTGATTCTTATTACAGTATTCCACAAAAAGGTCAATCGCATCGACAGAACCACCCCAGATTATGATTATATCGTCAATGTAGTGACCAAAAAAAAACTATATCTTGTGCAAAGGAGTTATTTTGGAAAATATATAGATTCTCCCAAAAACCCATAGATAGGTTTGCATAAGAGGGCGCAAAATTAGCGCCCATAGCAGTTCCTTGTATCTGCACAAAAAAATCACAGTCAAAATTGAAATAATTATGTGTCAGACAAAAAGACGTAGCATCCAAAATGAAGGATGCCTGGCGGGGGTTAATGCAGGGATCTTTGGCTAGGAAATGTTCCAAAGCCAATAGTCTGAAGGAGTGAGGAATTGATGTATATAATGAATTGACATCAAGTGAGTCCCACTTGTATGCAGAAAGGAGTTCAATTAAGTGGGTTCCGTCCTTAATATAAGACTGCAACTGATGGACAATGGGTTGAAGAAAGTGATCGATATACAAACTTAAACCCAAGGTGACACTATCCATGGCAGCTACAATTGGTCTGCCTGGAGGATTGTTAAGGTTTTTATGCACTTTGGGAAGATGGTAAAAATAGGGAATTTGATAGAAGTCCTTAAGAAGAAAGAACTTCTCAGATTTATTCAAAATGTTATTTTGGAAGGCCGTAGAGACCAAAATATTGATTTATTTAGCAAATTCCAAAGTAGGGTCCTTACTGATTTTTTTGTATGTGGTAACATCAGAAAGTAACCTCCTAGCCTCTTCAATGTAATCATTTTTATTTTGTATAACAATCCCCCTCCCCTTGTCAGCTGATTTTATAACAAGGTCGTCTGCTTCTATAAGAGATTTAAGAGCATCAATCTCCTGGGGTGACAAATTATTGGTTTTAATGGTGCTGGATGACTGACATAGTTGTTGGAAGTCAGCGAACACGACCCTATAAAAACTCTCTATATAGGGGACTTTAGCATGGGAAGGGTTAAAAATAGACTTGGGCTTAAAGGAGGTATGAGTAACTGGAGGGGAAGTGGCAGCATGTTGTCGGAGGAGATGGATCAAATCAGCATCAAACAGAGAGTTGTCCAAATCTTCAACAGAACTGGTATCAAATGAAAATAAATCTGAAGGGTGGTTGAAGCGGTAACAATGGTATTGGTCAACAGGTTCTTTTTTTCTTTGATATTATAGTACTTCTTCAAGGTAAGGTTCCTTATATATCTGTTTAAATCCTTAAACAAAAGGAAGGGATTCGGTTTGTTAAGAGGAGCAAAATTTAGGCCTCTACTGAGGAGTGAAATGTCAGCATCAGAGAGAGAATATGAAGACAATAAATATTTTTACAGTTTCCTTATTTTTGCAATGAGATTGCCTCTTGTTTCGTCCTCCTCTACAGCCTCTCCGATGTGTTTTTTTTTTTTGGATGCTGTTTGAGGAGGACTAGACACTAAAAAAGACGGAACAGCATTTGGACAAGAGGGAGCAAGATTGTCACTGGTAGTGATACAATCATTATTGGATGGGATACTTCCAATATCCAAAGTAGAAATTCCTATACAAGCCATATTACCAGTGGTGACACTACTGTAATCTATGCTGGAAGATGTGGTCTGATTGAGGGTAGATGGCAATCGTATTGGTACCAGAACAGGTGAAGTGGCTGGAGAATGGTTGGAAGTAATCGAACGACCAGGAGGATCTTGTCTGGGCAGTCTATAATAAAACTGATTAAGGGCTGAAAGAAGACGAGAATTGTTATTTTTATTGTTATTGGTAGAGGAAACCTTCTTATTTCTAAAAGATTTTTAATTTATGAGGGGGGGTTGATCTACATCTATTATTAAAAGCGTTATTTCTAAAATACTGCACTCAGAGGCGCCTCTCTACGTGTGTTTTTTCAAAGCTTGGTACACATAGATTAAAATTTGTCCGGTATAGCAGGTCTACATGTAGCCCTCTCTGTTTGATGATCATTTTTTCATTACTTAAGATAACAACATAATACATATATTGTTTTTCAAAGGACAAACAAGGCTTTCTTTAGTTAAAATACAACAATGATTTTTTTTTGCAATTCTTAGATTAATCTCTATTTAATTAATCACTTGACCTCCAGAAAATTTACCCCCCCCCTTCATGTCCAGGCTTTTTTTTTCGATACGGCACTGCGTTACTTTAACTGACAATTGTGCATTCGTAGGGGGTCAGGTGCCAGAAATATGGCAAAAATGGGAGGAATTTCGGTCCTCGAATAGACTGATGGAGTATTTATAATTGGAGGGGAACGGGAAGGATATGGGATGAAAAGGAAAGAAGAAAAAGAAAATATATATATTTTTTTGTGTTTTGAATGTTTAGATGTATGTATGAGTAATAGGAAATGAATGTTTTGAGGTATGTATGAGTAATAGGAATTTAGTTTAGGAAACAGGAAGAAGTGGGTATCATTAAGATTATTTATTATGTAAATGGAATTTTTATTGAATGTATTTTTGAAGATGGTATGATGTGTATTACTTGTCTTTTTAAAAAAATTTATGAAACAGAAGATTGATAACAATTGCACATTCATACAACACAACAAAAATGTTTATCCTTTTTTTCCACAAATAGAGATTTCTTTTGGTGGTATTTTATCACCTCTGCGTTTTTTATTTTTTGCACTATAGACATTAAAAGACCGATAATTTTGAAAACAAAACCAATATTTTTTACTTTCTGCTATAAAACACATCCAATTAAAAAAAATGAAAAAAAAATCGAATTTCTTCATCAATTTGGGCCAAGATGTATTCTGCTACATATTTTTGGCAAAAGAAATCCCAATGAGCGTATATTGATTGGTTTGCACGAAAGTAATAGCGTCTACAAACTATGAAATATTTTTTAACGTTTGCATTTATTTATTTATTTTACTAGTAATGGCGGCGATCATCGACTTATAGAGGGACTGCAATATTGCGGTGGACAAGTTGGACACCTACCTGACACTTTTTGGGGACCAGTGACACTAATACAGTGCTAAAAAATATGCACTGTGTCTGTATTAATGACAATGGCTGGGAAGGGGTTAACTTCAAGGGTGATCAAAGGGTTAACTGTGCCCAGCCAGCACTCGGTGTCAGTGAGTACTTGACTGAATGAAGGAAAGGTTCCTCAAAGGGTGGGATTTTGAATGGATCATAAACAGTAATGTCAAGGCGTACACTCCCAAAAGGGGCCGGAGTGTTTGGAGGAGCAATACAATATAGTCTGTAACCCCAAAATTTGTCCATTGGTCCTCCAAACGCTCCGGCCCCTTTTGGGAGTGTACGCCTTGACACTGGGGTCGTGTTTGACAATTCCCATCTTCCTCCTTTCCAGCTTGCTTGGCGCAATCCTAGTGTTTTGGGTTTTTTTTTGAGCCATGATCTCCCTTGTTTAAATCACTGACATATGGGGTCAGTATGTTCAGTCTTTTCCTTTTCTTGTTTCCATTTATGAATGTTTTGTATATGACTAGTGTATAAACATTATTGTATGTTGTTCATGTTTATAATTATGTGTATTTTATAATTATAGGTTAAGTTTACAAATCTGGAACCATTTACCCTATTGTCCCTGAAGAAGACTTTCACCTTGTATGTTGAAACGCGTTGGAATTTTCCTGTTTCTCTAACAGTTGATTTGGGTTATTCCAGTAGCTGTTTTTATGCTGTTCAATTCACCATGTGTTTGGTTTTATCTATTTATCATGTATCTAATTTTTCAACAAATTTTGTATTTTTATGATATTGACATTACTGTTTATGGTCCGTTCAAAACCCCACCCTTTAAGGAACCTTTCTTTCATTGTATGTATCAGAGACTTTAATCAGTTCATCCAGTTATTTGACAAAAACCCTTGTCAGTACTTGACGGAAGGCATTGGTACTCGTACTTGGCGGGAGAAAAATTGTATCAGTGCAACCCTAGTAGAAATATGTGTTTTATTAGAAACAAAATTGGCAATTACTTATGATACACAAACAAACTAATAAATGTCATTTAATATCCAATGATTTACTTTAAGCGTTGCCGACTAACCATAAAAATGTACCCTATTCTACAACACAATTAATTCTTCAATCTTCTGGTCTCCTATCACATGACCATTGCCAAGGCATTTCTCATATGACCATTGACACGGGATCCCCAGAGAATGATATTTGTCTGTAGAGTCTATCAACATAAATCCACCAATATCCGGCACATCCCATGACCAACGTTGCAGCAGGTGTCCCATGTTCAAAGAGATGCAGATTATCTTATTATAGGAAAATGAAAAATGTATGTTCTGCTTTAATTTACATGCACACAAATAGCCAAGGCGCTGGATCAATAAAAATGCCAAAGTTTATTAAAGTGATGTTCCAGCCATAAAAATTTTTTTGTCAAAGTCAGCAGTTACAAACACTGTAGCTGCTGACTTTTAATAAGGACACTTACCTGTCCAGGGCGCCCGTGATGTTGGCCCCCCGAGGCCGATCCGTACCTCGTATCGCGTGCCGGCGCCGCCATCCTCACTAAGGGAAACAGGCAGTGGAGCTTTGCGGTTTCACTGCCCGTTTCCTACTGCGCATGCGCAAGTCCCCCGGCAATTTCTGAATGGGCGGCTGTCTTCTGTGAGACACACAGGTCCCAGAAGACACCGTGTCCAAATTTCCCAGAAATCAACGCAAGGAGGAGAAGACTGAAGATCAGCGCGGAATAGGAAGTGGCAGATTAGGACGATCTGCCTAGCAACAGGCATTTCTGGTAAGTAAATTTTTTTTTTTCAAATGTTTTTTAATGTATTTAAAGGGGCGTTTTTATGTATTTTTTTTATAGGATGGACCTCCGCTTTAAAACATCACTGGAAGATTTACATAACAGTCGCTGGAAAGCACTTCAGAGATGAAAATTGTAAAGCTGGAAACAGCAGACACAAACCAGGGACCGCTGAGCTGGATGGTGAGATGCCACACCGCTGTGGATCAAGAAGCTGTCAGCATGTGCGCTAAGCCCTCTGCCCCGCCCGGCGAGATTGATGCTGCAAACTAGGAGGGATGAGTAGCACTGTAGTTGGACTCACAGGGACTCAAAACAGCAAGGTGAGTGGGGGGATACACTCAACAGCAGTGTGAGATGTAGGACCGCTGGGCCAGGAGATAGAATGCCAAACCTCCAGGGATACAGACGCTGTCAGCATGTGAGGCTTCCTTCTGGACTGTTGGAAGAGACCAAAGTCAGTGAATTGAGTTGGCTGACACTGACATAGGGGCGGGTCCCTGAAACATGTTTTTCAGCCCACTCAATACACTGACTTTGGTCTCTTCCAACAGTTTGGTTAATTTTTTCAAAATGCTCTATTAAAGACCTAGTGGGCATATTAGACAAAGAAGAAATGCAAGAGGATAAAAGCCCCCACCAATAGGATTTTGGAGTGGCTTTTTTCACAGGACTTAATAGGCAATACAGGAATTTAGAAACAATTTTCATTAAGCACTAGCCCATATTAAAAAGAGATCATGCATTAAAAACAGTATTGCCTTAGAACCAAATGTGTCAAAAATATTCCAAACCCCCACCCCCCAAAAAAAAAAAAAAGAAAAAAAAAAAAAAGACTACCTTATTGGAAAGGAAAGGCTCATATAAATGTAACTAATTTAAACCATGCAGGATAAATAGAGATACGGTACAATATAAAAGGGTTCATATCATGTGATACTTAATATGTAACCTACATACTGGAATGTCCATGTGAATTACAGTACATAGGAAGAACCTCCAGAAAACTTTCTGTTAAGGTTAAAGAACATATGAATAATATAGCCAAGGAATATGAGAAGGGTAGCGTCTCAAGTCATTTTCGTCTTTTCCATGGGAGAGATCCCAGCTTACTTACATTCTATGAGAGAGATAGAGTTAAACCACATTGGAGAGGGTCCAATCTCAAAAAAGCTATCTCTCAAAATGAGATGCATTGGATATATGAACTGGACACTCTCATTTCCTATGGAATGAACATAGATATTAATTTAACCGCTTCAGCCCCGGACCATTTGGCTGGCCAAAGACCAGAGCACTTTTGTGATTCGGCACTGCGTCACTTTAACTGACAATTGCGCAGTCATGCGACATTGCTCCCAAACAAAATCAACATCCTTTTTTCCCACAAATAGAGCTTTCTATTGGTGTTATTTGATCACCTCTGCGGTTTTTATTTTTTGCGCTATAAACAAGAAGAAGAGCGACAATTTTGAAAAAAATGCATTTTTAAAATTTTTTTGCTATAATAAATATCCCCCAAAAATATATAAAAAAATGTTTTTTCCTCAGTTTAGGCCGATACGTATTCTTCTACATATTTTTGGTAAAAATTGCAATAAGCGTATATTGATTTGTTTGCACAAAAGTTATAGCGTCTACAAAATAGGAGATAGTTTTATGGCATTTTTATTAATAATTTTTTTTTTTTTACTAGCAATGGCGGCGATCAATGATTTTTATCATGACTGCGACATTATGGCGGACACGTCGGACAATTTTGACACATTTTTGGGATTGTTGGCATTAATACAGCAATCAGTGTGATTAAAAATGCATTGATTACTGTAAAAATGTCACTGCAGTGAAGGGGTTAACACTAGGGAGCAGTGAAGGGGTTAATGTGTGTCCTAGGAAGTGTTCTAACTGAAGGGGGATGTGGACTGTGCAGGGAAACGAACAGATTGCCTGTTCATACTCTGTATGAACAGAGGATCTGTCAGTTCTCCCCTCAGAGAACTGGAAACTGTGTATTTACACACACAGATCCCGGTTCTCCGTATGCCCCGAGCGATCGCAGGAGCCCGGCGGTGATCGAGACCGCCGGGCACCAGCATCGGCTCCGTGGGCGAACAGGGGGTGCGTGCGCGCCGCCGGAGGCCCCCTAGTGGCCGTCTATGGTATGCCGGCCATGACGGAGATTCGCCTGCTGTGCCATTCTGCTGCAGTATAACTGTGGCGAACGGTCGGGAAATGGTTAAATTGTTTCATAGTAGATTTTTTACTTAAATTTAGACATGTGCACTGGTGAAAAATTTGTTCGTTTTCGTTTCTGCTTCATTTTGTTCTTTTTTTAGTTTTTCAGGTCATTCGTTATGATCGCAATTCGTAAACTTGTAAATTCGAAAATTCGTAAATTTGAAAATGAGAAAATCTGAAAATAAGAAAGAAAATTTGAAAATTTAAAAGACTAACTAACTAACTAACTAATAATAACTAACTATTAAATTATAGGTATTGGAATTTCCTTTTTGGCTGTTAGTGAACGAAACGAATACGAATTTATCCAAAGTTACGAATTATCCGAAATAACGAATGCTACATCTAAACAAATGTAACAGAACAAATTATTAATAAATAATAATAATAATAATAAAAACTTTTTTTTACTGTTATTTATATTATTAATTAATTACATTCCCTTTGTTTAGATAAGACATTCGTTATTTCGGATAACTTGTAACTTTGGATAAATTTGTATTCTTTACGTTCACTAACAGCCAAATTTGAAAGGAAATTCCAATACCTATAATTTAATAGTTAGTAATAGTTAAGTTATTATTAGTTATTATTTCAGATTTTCGGGTTTTCGGATTTTCGAAGTTCGAATATACGAATTTTTTAATTTACAAATTTATGAATATTCAAATTTACCAATATTCGGAAAAATTTGTTAAACAGGTTTTTGTTAATTCCGATATTTCCTAATTAACTAATTTGTTGAAATTTGTTAAAAAACAAATTTGGAAAGAAACGAATTGCACATGTCTACTTTAATTTATCTGGTGCTATGTAATTGGTTTATCAGCATTAAATTATACTATTTTTTACTAATCTTACTGGTTAATATGTCAATTTAAACCTTCAGTATAGAAAGCAATCATGGGGTAGAGACTAGAATTGTGAATGAAATAATATGCTAAAAAACCGCAAGATGGTGCTAATAAGCATTTGCAAGGATATACAGTAGTTGTTTAACAGTATTTTGAATAATTTTATTTGCATGTATGCAACAATGTAAAACATTCTATGGATTTATTGTTATTGTTTAAATCACCCGCTGGATAGTATAGTATCTATGAATTTTTAGAATGACCAATTGAAACTAGTAGCTGAGTATGAGAGACCAAGAGAATGGCGTTTTGCCACACTTCCTGAAGATGTCTTAATTTAGACGAAACCCGTACGTGTAGAGGTGAGCATGTCCTCTCTGGTCTCTGAACAGTGGATGTCAGCATGACGGCTCCAATAGCAGAGTGGTGGAGGTGGTTTTATACACATACAACCAGCAGATGATTCGTAGGTTCTTGGGTAGGCACCCTAAAATCTGAGTGTATGTATTTTTTAACCGTTTTACGGATTTAAAAAAAAAAGATGGTATGCACTAGGAAATCCCGTTTTGTCTGGTCTGACCCTTCCCTGCATGAGAACATCTGGGTTCTGTGTGAAAGGAGCAGTAAAGCGGCCACGCACAGTGGAGCTGTTAGAAAATCTGTACAGACCTCCTTTGGTATAAGCTAGAGGGGATCAACTTCATCTGGTGAGTTTGAACCCATTGGGGGTGGGGCACAAACTTGCACGGAGTGGATTGTTGGCTGTGATCTTATATCAGAAGATTAAGCATCACTTTCTATAAATATATGAATTTTCTTGTTAACCACTTCCCCCGGGTAGACATCATATGACATCATTTACTTTGAATGAAGATATCTGGATGATGGGTGCAGCTACAGGCATCATCCAGATAACTTTTTTTTTCAGCCAGTGATTCCCTGCATTGTGAAAGCCATCACAGTTGATTGCTTTTACAGGCGGCGGGAGGGGATGTCCCTCAACGCCCTCCGATGCTTCTCCGGATTTCTCCCGTGCGATCTGGTAGCCGGAGAATGAATCTGCCAGTGGTGGTGGTTTACCATAGAGCTGGCCAGGAACCAGTTGGTCCCCAGCCATCTCTATGACTCTTGGAGGCCGAAAATGACACATTGACATCACTTCCGGCTCTGGCAGATCTAAACACTGCCATTTTCTTGTGGATAGCCTGAGATCATTTTTTTTTCATCTCAGGCTTTCCAGCATAGAGGAGAGATGTGGGGACTTAGAGACCCCAGATCTCTTCGTAAAGAGGACCTGTCATTTCCTGTTCCAATTACAAGAGATGTTTACATTCCTTGTAATAGGAATAAAAGTGATCAAAAAAAATGTAAGGAAAATGTAAAAATAAAAATAAAATAAACAATAAAAAAAAAAATTAAGGCGCCCCTGTCCACTCGTGGGGACGAACGCATATGTAAGCAAAAGCATATCTAAACGGCATTCAAACCACACATGTGAGATGTCGCTGCGATCGTTAGAGCAAGAGCAATATTTATAATGCTAGACCTTCTCTGTAACTCTAAACTGGTTACCTGTAAAAAAATGTAAAACATCGCCTATGGAGATTTTTAAGTACTGTAGTTTGGCGCCATTCCATGAGTGTGCGCAATTTGAAAGCATGACATGTTAGGTATCTATTTACACGGTATAACATCATCGTTCACATTATATAAATATTATGCATTATACATTATACAAATAAATTGGGGTAAATATTGTGTTTTGTTTTTTTCACAAAAGTTTTCTTTTTTCCAAAATAATTGCGTTTGAAAAATATCTGCGCAAATGACGCAATTTCTGCGCAATGACCGCCATTTTACTCCCTAGGGTCTCTGCTAAATATATATATATATATATATATATATATATATATATATATATATATATATAAAATGTTTGTGAGTAATTTTCTTGCAAAAAAAAAAAACATGATTTTTGGCCTGGGTGGCAAAATGGACTGGTACTTTATTCATTCAGCCACTAGTTTTGTTTTGATTTAGTTATTTTTTTGGACTTTCTGTCTTTATGCACATGTGTGGATTTCATGTGTGGATTTTACTAAGTTAAAGGTGTTTATTAGGGGTTATTGTTCAATGTGTATGCAAGGCACAGCTACCCATAAGTATATATTTTTCAGAACTGTTGCACAGGTAATTTATTACTATTATTACAAGAAATGTCATTTTACTTTTCAATTGAGGACAAGTGTGAAGACTGTTATGTTGTTGATATGTCCTTTAAGAAACTCAAATATCAACTATGGGAACTTAATCTCTGAGTATTCAGTTTCAGGTTGCATTGGTGTGCCTTTGGCCACTGCTTTGGAAAACTTGATTGATGCATAGCTGACATCTGTTAAATTTGAGGACTTGTGTGGATTTTCAGCTGCCTAAAAAAAAGAAAGATTTAGGAAAAAAATTAAAGCCCAATCAAGCGTTTAGCTTACAGTGTTACTAAACCCAGGAGCCTGCATTCACTATATCTGATCTCCCACCGTACACAGAACATGAAAATGCTATTATTTTAGTAAATATAAACTGCTAAATACCTATTATTATCAGCAGTATATAGCAGTCTTGGGACTTCTATCAGTGTCTGGTTAAATCTTGTAGGAGGAGTTTTCATTCTCCTCTGACTGTCCTATGAGGCTGCAGAACCCCTGACCCTCTGTCTGGACAGTGCTGATTGGCCCTGTGCTGATCACCAAGAAAATAAAATACTCTCTAGCAATACACACCAAACTGAGCAGGTGCAGCTTACCCCAAGGCTCTTTTCTAACAGGAGATGGTTTTTGGGACTGTGGAAGAAGGGGAGGATCAGAGCAGGCAGGATCAAATGGCCTTTTTTACAAAATGCAGAGGATTAACTCCACAGTGAGTATAACAAGCATGCCTTACTGCATATAAAGACTGATTTTACTGTTGTGGGTTTAGTAACACTTTAAATCAGCTAAATAAATTCCTTGTGCACGAAAACAAAAAAAGTTTGTTTTTTCAGAAAGTAGCCACAGCCTGAGTAGAAAAGCCTATCCTCTGTCAGCTTGCTGTAGAGAAGGACTCTCTCTCTCTCTACAGAGGTCAAACACACCCCCTGCTGATTCAGACATATAGCTCTGCAACCATTAAAGCTCATGTCCTCCATTGATTGGAAAGCTCTAGTTTTGACTTTGCAGAGAGACCACTGCTTCCATGCAAAGAACAAAGTTCTTTCTCAGCAGCATGTTGGCAGGGGACAGGCTTTTCAACTCTTTTCAACTCAATTTCATTTCGTTCACTGACTTGTAGTCTTGGTTTCTGAACTTGTGCATATAGTTGGTTGTTGTCATTTGGTGGAATGTCTTGAGATGAGAGAAATCCTTGAGGATGATTAAGATCTGGCTTCAATGCTGGCTGGCTCCTAAGAAAAAAAAAATGCCCGTCACTTAGGATTTGTGTTCAGTACACTGTTTGTGTGTCATATCATGTTGTATATGAGCACTGCAAGTTATCCTGAATGACACCCAAATTTATAAAAACAGTGTAAAAAAACAAACAAAACACTACTACAGCTTGCCACAAGCACAGATGTAAATACAATACTGTCTAGCAGTAGTAAAAAAGAAAATATAAACACAAACTAGAAAAAAATATATATATTATTATTATTATTATTATTGTTGTTGTTACAAAATACATAATAAAATACATACATGCATTAAAAAATCAATAAAACAAATACAACAAAAATAAAAGGGACTGAGAATGTGCTTTTTATTTTATTTATTTTTATTTTATTTTATTTTTTTCCTTGTTTCGTTAATCAACAAAAAACATGTGATTAGAAAGTTCACTCTTGATCTGTTGCTCCTGTGCCTTTTGTTTGTAAAGGTTGAGTATGACTATATTTATGCAATAAAGAAATGAAGTGCACCTAGCATAGTTCTAGGAATTACCACTGATCATCATTAGGAGAACTTTTAAACTCTTCCTGAATCCTAATGATTGGGACAATGTTGCATTTGACTGGGTTACTGGTAAAGAGAAATTTAAGAATTAAAGAATATGTAAACCCAACATTTCATATTCCCTGATATGTGCCTGCTGTACCATGTACTTGTATGAAAAAAATATCCTGTTCTCTTTGTATTGCTTCTTTTATGTGATATACTTGGTGTTCCTGCCAGTGCCTCTGCTTTCCTATTAAAATCTGACCACACTGGGTAGGAGAGCACAGCATGGTCAGTTCTCTAGCTATGCTGGGAATGCAGTGTGCTCTCCTCCGATGATCAGACTTCTGCTGACACCCCCCCCTCCCAAGCACAGCCTTTCAATGGGAAGATTAGTGTCCTGCTGTTTCTTCTCCTCCCCCAGCTTTTATGCAACTGAGAACAGAGGGAATCACTTATTAAAAAAAAGGGAAAAGGGCTATTTATAATGCTTTTTATATCTATACACAGATCTTTTGCCCTTTATTTATTTTTTAAACTAAATGGTTTGTTTTACAAGGTGAGGGTTTACATGTTCTTTAAGATCACAGATTGGTCTTCTTAAAGCCAAGGGGCCCATTGGTTGTTGGCATATCTGCTATCTAAATCCTCATGTTATATATTGGTTCAAAAACATCTTTAGAGACAAGGTTTTTTTTTTTTTTTTTAATAGCTTTTTCCGCACATACATGACTACCAATTGTACAGTGTTGGAATAAGACCTAAAAGTGTTATCCCAAATCTTACCTTGTCCTTGACCAGAATATGAAGAGAATAACAACAACAATAATAATGCTGATAGTGATTCCACATGCGACCCCAATGAGCACGTCTCGAACTGTGGTTTCTGTTAAGTGGAAACATTATATGAATGCTCTAATTAGGCTTTAGATGTATATAACCTACTGACACAACAATTTTAATTTGACTGTCATCATAGATGACCTATTATTTATAAGTGTAGAAGGAATAATTTTAAAAGGAATACTTTTGGCAATGGGTAAAGTATTTTTTTATTTATTCCAATCTAATCAATGTGGTCTCTTTATTATCACTCCTCCCTAATGCTCTGTACACACGATCGGACTTTCCGACAACAAAACCGTGGATTTTTGTTCGAAGGTTGTTGGCTCCAACTTGTTTTGCATCCACACGGTCAATCAAATGTTGGCCAACAATTCCGAACGTGGGAACGTGGTGATGTACAAGACGTACGACGAGCCGATAAAAAAGGAAGTTCAATAGCCAGTGCGCCACCCTTTGGGCTTCTTCTGCTTGATTCCGAGCATGCCTGAACTTTTGTGCGACGGACTTGTGTACACACGATGGGAAAGTCCGACAAAAAAGTTTTGTTGAAATAAATATATACGCTGCGCTATCAAATATACTTTTCACATTATATATATGTGATAACCAAAGTGCAAATATGCATGTGAATCACACCCCGTGTTACATCCAGTAATTGATTGGTTGTATCAAAATTACTGTACATAAAATCATATAGTGTTCATAAAATCATATAGTGGACTCAATCCACTAAAACATATAGATGAATAAAAAAATACCGGTAAATAAAAATTATATGTCCCCCTGAAGTAGATACGGAAGTTCCCTGTATCGATACGCGTTGGGGAGGGGACAGGATGGAGGTTCAGCAGGTGACCTGTCAGGAAAGAATCCCATACCATCCCAGTACTGATCCAGTATCTTTACATGCTGTTTGCTGATGTAGAGTGGGGCACTGACGCTCCTTTACTATGTGAGTACCCCATGGGGGGGGGGAGTTATGCGATTGATAAACTGTTAAAACGTTATTACACCATCCAGTCCTTTTTTACTCAACCGAGGTATAGTGCTGATGGGTCCAGTAGTCTGGTTAAAACTGCAGAGCCCCAGAGGTGGTTCACAGGTGTGTATTGACTAAGCTTAAGAGCAAAGTCACACGCTCAGAGGTGAGCGTTTAATACCTAGGGGGGAGCACCTGAGTGTGATCAATGTGGCTTGCTTTGGATTATCTACACAGCAGTTTCCAAATCGCATGGACTTTAAAAGCACTTTCGAATTGAATTAATTGGATGACACATACAGTATGCACATAGAAGCACTTTTTATTCATCTATATGTTTTAGTAGATTGAGTCCCTTATATGATTTTATGAACACTATATGATTTTATGAACAGTAATTTTGATATAACCAATCACCATATGGATGCAGATTACGGCACTTTGTACTAGTGTGATTATTTATGTTCATTTTTATGTATTCATAACTATTTGTTGCACTATTGTCACTTTTTACAGTCACTAGTTACTGGATGTAACACGGGGTGTGATTCACACGCATATTTGCACTTTGGTTATCACATATATATAATGTGAAGAGTATATTTGATAGTGCAGTGTATATATTTATTTCTGCTTTTATCTGCATGTTTTCATGAGACCTGTTTAACTCTTGTAGCTGTTTCGCAGTGCCATTTAGGCAATTTATAATCAGAGGAGGCTCACAGGATCTTTTATAATATTATATTATATAAGTAAGTTTTGTTGGAGGAAAATTTGAGAACCTGCTAGCCAACATTTGTTGGCGGAAAGTCTGACAACAAATATTCGATGGAGCGTACACACGGTCAGACTTTCAGCCAACAACCTCACATCCAACATTTCCCTTCGGAAAATCCGACCGTGTGTACGCGGCATTAGGGTTTTCTCACTGAAATACTGAGGCTGATGAATGAAGCTTGTAGTTCTTCCAAAAACATGTTCCTATAGTATACCTACACTTACTCCCTCGGCATTGCTTCTAGGCTGTCCTACCTTCCCTGCATGGCAGTTTCTTCCAGCAAAGTTTTTGCTCTCCCAATCCTACTGCGGACACCAGTGGCTGTGGCTCCAGCATCCTCTGTTCCACCTTTGGCTTTGCATCCCGGTCCCAGAGGTGGCTTTCCTATCCGCAACTCCAGTGGCTTCTTCTTCACCAAGCCTCCAGCGGGTCCAGCCATCCATCTTTCTGCGACCATGGAGTCTTTCTACCATGACATGCCTGTCATTGCTTCAACCACTTGAGTGCATAAACATACGTTTTTTTATTCTTCTAATAAATCGAATTACTACACTATATTGGGCTCCTTGGCACCTCTCTCCTTGTCTATCCACTTGTCACTAAAATACTTACTGTATCTCTGGTGCTTTCTAAGCAGACTAAACACTTTGCAATCTACAGCCCTCTTCTGGGCTTAGCATCATTCCTCCTAATTCCTGAATGCCCAAGGCACAATGTACCCACCCCTTTGGGAGCGGGCACCACCACGATCCCCTGCACTGACAGTATAAAGATCTTGCTGGTAATGGAGATCCAGTTCTGGAGAAGAGGTTAAGGGGAAGAGGACCCCATGTGCCTTATGGCTGGCCAGAAAGTATGTATAAAAATACATTCAACTTAAAAAATAATTGTATTAATTATATTTAAAAAATAATATGTAAACTCAACATTTCATATTTCTGAAAAGCAAACGAGATGAGGGAGGGAGGAGCCTGGTAATGGCTCTGTGCACGGCGTGAGGATCCTGAGAACCCTCTCCCTGCAGCTGAGAGGAATGATCGGCCTGATGAGAAGGTGTAGGTAGCTTCCCTCCCCGCCCCCCCTGCTCATCACTCACTGAGCTGTCTTGTGGTGTAAGCCAGAGGAAGTTTGTACCTGCGTCTGACTGCATCCCCCCCCCCACCCCTCCGGAGTCGGATGGGCTAGAAGGCTCATCGAGGACGGGGGGTTAGCAGAACTGGAAAACCGCGGAGATCGGAGCGCTTCGGAAGCGACGGCAGCAGGGAAAACGGTGCGCTGCTGGGGGCTGTTTCAAGTCCCCAGCGGTGTTGCCGGCCGCGGAGAGCGGAGGAACCAGCTGAAGTGCACCGGGGAATTTCGGAGGAGAGAGCCAGGAAGGTGGGTGAGTGGAGCAAGGAGCAGCGGCAGTGGACACTGAAGAGCTGAGAGCAGAGAACAGCTGAGACTTCAGCAGGTCAGACAGACCTGGGCAGATTGATAACATCAGAGACAGCACCTGAACGTTCGCAGCATCAAGGAGCAGCAACAAGCAGTAGTGAGCGTCCCTTTTTGTCCCAACTTCAACAACAACTAAAAGATAAGTACCGTATTTTTTTTTTTTTTTTTTTTTTTTTTTTTTTCCCTCTTTTGGCTTTTTTCTATTGCAATTGTCTTGAAGTGAACAGGCAAAGGAAAAGTAATAGAACAAAAGAAAGGGAAAGGGAAAGAACACATTGAAATAAAATGAAATGAAATGGAATGAAAAGCGAAAGTAAATGAAAGTAAATGAAGGCGAAAGAGCTGAAAAAGTAGAATCAAGTGAGCTAAGAAAAACAATAAAAACGGGGGGGAACAGGGGAGAAGGAGAAGGTGAAAGAGAGACAAGCCAGCGGAAGAGTTGTCTCCCAGCCCCCACCTGCTTGCTGCTGCTGCTGCTGCTGCTGCAGTATCTCCCTTTCTTGTGATTTTTTTTTTTTGTCTTTTTTTGTTTTTGTTTTTTGCAAATGGTATTAACTATAGGCTCGATAGTACAAACTATAGAATAAGAAGAAATTTCATAGTAACAAAATGTGGAACATATAAGCTCATACTGGAACTATACTGCTGAATATATAAATCATCTTGCTGAATACTTGAATTAGATTGCATTATATCGCTAAAACATTTGAATTATTTTGCTGAGCACCTGGGCCCTCATGCACACGGGCTGTTGGGAGAACGTTGTGAAAACGCCAGTGTCTTTGCAGTGACTTTTTTTTTTTAACTTTTTTCAGCGTTTTTGCAATAGCGTTTTTGAGCGTTTTTGAGCGTTTTTTTTTTTTTTTCTCCTCTTTTGGCTCTTTTCTATTGCAATTGTCTTGAAGTGAACAAGCAAAGGAAAAGTAATAGAACAAAAGAAAGGGAAAGGGAAAGATCACATTGAAATAAAATGAAATAAATGGAATGAAAAGTGAAAGTAAATGAAGGCGAAAGAGCTGAAAAAGTAGAATCAAGTGAGCTAAGAAAAACAATAAAAACAGGGGGGGGGGAACAGGGGAGAAGAGAAGGAGAAGGTGAAAGAAAGACAAGCCAACGGAAGAGTTGTCTCCCAGCCCCCACCTGCTTGCTGCTGCTGCTGCTGCAGTATCTCCCTTTCTTGTGAATTTTTTTTTTTTTTTTTTTTTTTTGCAAATGGTACTAACTATAGGCTTGATAGTACAAACTATAGAATAAGAAGAAATTTCATAGTAACAAAAATGTGGAACATATAAGCTCATACTGGAACTATACTGCTGAATATATAAATCATCTTGCTGAATACTTGAATTAGATTGCATTATATCGCTAAAACATGTGAATTATTTTGCTGAGCACCTGGGCCCTCATGCACACGGGCTGTTAGAAAAGCGCTGTGAAGACGCCGGTGTCTTTGCAGTGACTTTTTTTAACTTTTTTCAGCTTTTTTCAGCATCTTTGCAATAGCGTTTTTGAGCGTTTTTTTTTTTTTTTTTTTTTGCAGCTTAGGAACGCCTATGCCACTTGCGGCTCAGAGACGCCTAGGTGGGCGTGAGGCCATGGACTGACATAGACAGGCCTTTTTGAGCTGCAGAAAGGGCTCAGAAAAGCAGCTGTGGAGACGTCCGTGTGCATGGGGACTTAATACTATGGTTTAAACAATTGAACAGCACCAAGGAATGCTTAATGTACTTAAGGTAGTAACATAACTTCTGGAAAACGGGGACTACTCATATCTCATTAATTATTTCTATTATTGGATTGTGGGGAGGATGCCGGGTAGGAGAACGGAACAAAAGAAATATTAGTAAAAATAAGTCAATTTAAGAATTCTGGGAGATTTTTTTCATCATTAAGAGACCCCAATCAAGGGGTATTCTGGAAGGCAGCTTCGAAGATCTTATAAATCCAGCCATAGAAACAAACATGAAGGGGAAAACAACAAGAAGTGCGGGAGCAATACCGAAATCACCTAGGACCAGCCTAGGCCCAAGTCCAGGCCCTATGAACAGGTATATACAGCAAGGAATCGGAGAAGGAGAGAAACAAGTGGGTTCAAAGGGCAGACAAATAGATACAAAAGAGAAGGACAACAAGGATAAAAAAGGCAAGTATAAAGTACAAACAGAAACCAGCCACCTCTCAGAACCCAGAATGGAGCCAGAAATGGGAGAGGAAGACAGAGGAAAGGAGGAAGGACAACAAGGGCCACAGTTGCCAACAAAACAGGATATGGAAAAAATGTTCGCGGCACTAGAGAATTCCCTAAAAGCAGAGATGTCAACACTCCATAAAGATATGGGATATATGTTAAACAGAGTGGAAGAAGTAGAGATCAAAGTAGACCTACATCAAAAAAACATAAAGGAACTGGAAGACGAAATAAAGAAATTAAAACGGGAACAACAGGAACAATCATATAAAATAGAAGAGCAAGAAAATAGAGATAAAAAGAAAAACTTGAGAATACGTGGGTTACCGGAAATAGAACAAGCAGAAAATCTAATAGAAAAAATGAACAATCTCTTCAACCAAATCTTGGGAAAGGAAACAACTAACACAATAGGAATAGAAAGTGTCTTTCGAGTAAAAAAACCTCAAAGGTTCGCAAGGGAAACACCTAGAGATGTAATCGTACGCTTTGAAAAATGGGAAGAAAAAAAACAGATCTGGATAAACCTAAAGAGGAAAACACAAATAGAGTTTGCGGGAGGTAAATTACAAATATTTCAAGATTTATCTCAAGAAACGTTCAAAAGACGACGGATACTAAAGCCATTATTAGAAATCCTCCGGGAGCAAGAAATTCAATACAACTGGGGTTTTCCAGCATGTCTAATAGCAAGGAAAAACGGAATAAGTGCGAGGCTAAGACATGTGGAGGAGATTCCGGACTTTTGCAACAAACTAGAAATCCCCTCCCCAGAACTGGAAAAATACGCAAATAGTCAGGAGCGAATAACGGCAGGAGATGACCTGCAGTGGCAAGTAAATTCAAGGATCAGACATCAAGATGTGGACTCTCGAGGAAATTAATATCTGAGAAAATACCACACAACGGTGCAAGGGGCCTTAGAGTGGAAAGGGGGGGGGGGCTGGGGTTGATGGGATGGGAAAAAAGGAAAGTGAAAGGATTGGCAAAACACAACAAAAATGCAGGGAGAGGGAAACAGGGACTCACGGAGTGGACAGGGGGTCGCCCTATTAGTGCTTAGGCAGGGGGGGAATAGGGTGTCTTACAGAGCTCCGCCTCACAATAAATAGAGCAGAAGGGGCAGAGCGTGCCCCACAAAACAAAGTAAAACGCTCTCAGCTCTAGAGAATATGGGGGTAAAAAACCCATATCAGAAAAAAGGGAGGGGGAGGGTGGGAGGAGGGAAAAGGGAGGGAAGGAGGGTGGGGAGGGAAAGGTCTGAGTCACATGAGTGGTTACATAGGCGCACCTATTTTGAGACAAGAGATGAGGAGACCCCGTGCGTCCGCGGGGTGTCCCCTCCATCCGGTCACCTAGGGGGACCGCGTGGGGGGGAGGGCCGGAGGACGGGCGGGGAAGAAAAGGCACAAGAATGGAAAACATAAACAGCATAAAAATAATCTCATACAATGTCCGAAGATTAAATTCCCCAGGGAAGAGAAACATCATTCTCCGAGAACTAGAAAAAAGTAAAGCAGAAATAATTTTCCTACAGGAGACGCATATAACACAAAACTCAAATGCCAAAATTTATTCAAGAAACATACCAACATGGTATCAAGGAGACTCGCCAATAAGAAGGGCCAAAGGAGTAGCCATCGGTATAGGGAAAAATGTACGTTTTCTAATAGATCAAAGGAAAATAGACCCGGAGGGTCGATATCTATTTATTACAGGAACTATACACGGGGTAAAATATACATTGGCCAATGTCTACTGTCCTAATAAGAACCCTAAAAAATATTTGATAGATATAATTAAAATACTAATGGAATTTAAGCAAGGAAAATTAATACTAGCTGGAGACTTCAACTTCAGCATGGATAATAAAATGGACAGTACCTCAAGAGTAAGGGACAAAGAGGTAAATCAACTAAAGAAATTAAAAAGAACATTATATGAACAGCAACTAATAGACCCTTGGAGAATTCAGCACCCCAGCACAAAGGACTACACATTCTACTCAACAGTACACAAAATTTACTCCAGATTGGATTACATCATGGTCGAACATAGAAACTTGGAAGAAATAGAAGAAACAAAAATAGGCATAATAACCACCTCAGATCACAGCCCAGTAACCTTGAGAATGAAAATAAAAGGAGAAGTCCTTGAAAGGGGTCCATGGAGAATCAACGAAACTTTATTAGAAGACAGTGAGACCGAAAAAAGCATCATAGAAGAAATTAAAAGATATTTTGAGGAAAACGATACACCAGAGGTATCGAAAGCAACAATATGGGAGGCGCATAAATCTGTTATTAGGGGCAAGTTAATAGCCACAGGGGCAAGAAAAAAACAGGAAAGGAAAACAAACATGCAACAAATAATTAAAGAAATTTATGAATTGGAACGAAAACATAAAAATCAAGTAAACAACAAAATCTTTGGCCTACTATCTCAAAAGAGAGAGCAATTAAAAGACTGGATGGAACAAGAAGAAAGGAAGGACTACAACAGAGTAGTACAAGAAAAATATAAATGGGGTAATAAACCAGGAAAATACCTAGCAAATCTGGTAAAAAAAAAGAAGTCTTTGAATTACATTGAGAAGATCAAAAATGAAAAAGGAGAAGTGGTAAATAAAACTACAGATATAGCGATAACATTTCAAAAATACTTCAGCTCCCTTTATGCAATAAAAGGACAGGAAAGTTGGAAAGAAGCGAATACAAGAACAAAGAAGATACAAGAATATTTAAAAAAAGCAAACTTACCAAAACTAAAAATAGACCAACTAGAAGAATTGGAAAAAAATATTATGCATGAAGAGGTAAAACTGGCATTAAAGGAAACTCCCGTAGGAAAAAGCCCAGGACCAGACGGGTTTACGGTCAAATACTATAAAAAATTTGAAGAACAGCTGACTCCAAAACTATTAGAATATATGAATTCCTTAGGGGAAGATGAAGAAATAAGAAGTGAATCGTTACTAGCTCATATTACAATACTACCAAAAGAATGGAAAGACAAAGTTAACTGCTCAAGCTACAGGCCAATATCCCTATTGAACGCCGATACGAAGCTGTACTCCAAGATCCTGGCCACTAGGATAAAAAACTAATCCCACTGTGGATCAACCCGGACCAAACTGGTTTTGTCCCGGGGAGAGAGGGGCGGGACAACAGCCTAAAATCATTATTGATGTTGCACAAGAAGGTGCAGAATGAGACCCCAGTTCTATTCCTGTCATTGGATGCAGAAAAAGCATTTGACAGGGTAGACTGGGGTTTCATGATGGATACATTGCGGCATTTGGGTATCGGGACAAAAATGATGAAGTGGATAACAAATTTGTATAATGGCCCGACAGCAGTCGTAAAAGTAAACGGTAGACTCTCTCCAAAAATTAAGATGCAGAATGGAACACGGCAAGGCTGTCCACTGTCTCCACTATTATATGTATTGGCTTTAGAACCACTATTAGCAACACTCCGCAATAACAAAGAGGTAGAAGGAGCGAAACTAGGAGGAAAAGAGCATAAGATCGCTGCTTACGCGGACGACATCTTGATGTACGTATCCAACCCAAGAGTGTCACTCCCAAACATACTGAAAGAAATTAAAAAATACGGAGAACTGTCAAACTTCAAAATTAATCCAATAAAAACGGAAATATTAAACATAGGTCTAGAGAAAAAGGAAGTTCAGTTTTTACAAAAAGAATTCCCATTCACTTGGGTAAAAGAACTAAATTACCTTGGAATTAAAATAACTCCTAGAGTCGAAAAAATTTATCAGGCAAACTTTATTCCACTGATCAATGAGGTCAAAGAAGAAATGAAAAAGTTAAGAATACAGCCACTTTCATGGATTGGAAGAATAAATATGTTTAAGATGACGATATTACCTAAAATAAACTACAGATTACAGATGTTACCAGTAAAAATCCCGCAGAGCTTTTTTAAAATAATTAAAACAATCCTGCTAAAATACATATGGCTTAATAAAAAACCAAGAATTAATTACACGCTGATCACAAGGAAAAAGGAGCATGGAGGTCTTGCCGCTCCAGATATAAGTAGGTACTATAAAGCCATAGTTTTAACATGAATGTTAGAGTGGACAAATGAGAAAAATGAAAAAAAATGGGTGGAAATGGAAAACACAATAAGTGGAGCCACACTACATAAGAATATTTGGATTCCACGGAAATATAGAATATTGGACACCGACACGCACGAAATAACAAAAAATGTATTTAAAATTTGGGACACCATCCACTTAAAGAATGAATGGAAATATAATTCACCACTATTAGCACTCACAGGATCGAATCTCTTCACCCCTGGGAGGGAAATATTTGAAATCCAAGGAATAGGTAACCCACAACTGAAAGATATCACTAGAAATGGTAAAATAAGAACACGAGTAGAAATAGAAGAAAGGAATGGATGGAAGATGAATGAATGGAAGTATACTCAACTAAGGCACCTAGTAAGCACAATACCACACCCACTGAGAGATGAAACAAAATTAACTGCACTGGAAAAGCTATGTAGCAATGAAACACCATTAAAAAACGGAACATCAAAAATTTATAGTATACTGACAGATTTGGAAGCACAAGAAAGACCAGAATATATAAATCAATGGGAAAAAGAAATGAATTTAAAAATAGATAACCAAAAAGTGGAAAAAATGATAGAAATGGGATATAATAAGGCTTGGGACATGAAGACTATAGAAATGAATTATAAACTAGTATCAAGATGGTATATGACCCCAGTAAGAATACACAGATTCCATCAAGATAGAACCTCCTTGTGTTGGAGAAAATGTGGCCAAATAGCAACGATCACACACATATGGTGGGAATGCCCAATAATAATGGAGTACTGGAAGGAAGTGTTAAATAACATAAAAGAAATAACTGGAGAAGAAATAGAACAAAATATTTGGACTTGCCTCTTCCATATCTACAATAAACCTAAGAAACAATATAGAAAATCAATAATACCTAACCTCCTGAATGCGGCCAAGGCCTTAATTCCCAAGAATTGGCTAAAAAGTGGAAAACCAGACATTAGAAACTGGCTAAAGGAAATAGATTATCACTACAAAATGGAAGGAGGAGAGAAAGGGGATAATAGTAGATGGGAAAGTTGGAAAAACTACAAAGTCTCGGATATTTATTTAGATAGGATAAAAGAAAGAATAGGTGCAGAGCCAAGTGGATAAATAAACAACATAAAGGAACGGACCAGACACAGGGGAGGGGGAGGGGGGGCAATAAGAGGGACTGAGAGAGATTAAGATAATAATAGGGTTTATAATTATAGAAGGCGTTTTGTCGTCGGTTGTTAAAATTTATTTAAGAATATCCCAGAAGGGAAAAATAATAAAGATGTGACGGAAACAATCCACAATGATGTGAAAAAGGAGAAGAGATAAAGTTTGACACATAAAGTTGAAATAATGTCTCTCGGAAAACTTTCGCTGAAGTGGAAAAAAAAAAAAAAAAAAAAACATTTCATATTTCTGATATGTGCCAGCTCACCCATTTACCTGTATGAGAAAGTATTCTGTTCTATTTGTATTGCTCCCTTTTTGTGAAATCCCTGGTGTTCCTACCAGTCCCTCTGCTTTCCTATTAAAACTGACCACGCTAAGCAGGAGAGCACACTGTTGTCAATTCTCTACCTGTGCTGGGAACGCTGCTCTCCTCCAGTGATCAGACTTGTCCTGACACCCCCCCCTTCCTGCTCAGCCACTCGCTGGGAAGCTCAGTGTGCTGCTGCTTCTTCTCCCCCAGCATTTATACTGAGAATAAAAGATTATGCGATCACTTATAAAAAGGGAAAAAAGATGTTTATAGTATTTTTTATAACCATACCCAACTGTTTTGCCTTTCATTTCTATTTTAAACTGAATGGGATGTTTTATAAGGTGAGGGTTTACAATCATTTGGGTTTTCCATGCCGCAGTGGAGCTAACACTCATCTCTATAATGCAATAGACAAAAAAAATGCAGGAATGGGAAAAACCCATTATATTTCCCTCCACTCCTGTAAGGGACTGCTACCTTCCCAGGTGGTATGTGCCTCCTTTCAGCTAAAGAAAACTTTATGAGTAATATGATCTCTTCTGCATTTTGAGTTTACCTTCTAACAAGAGTTCCAAAATAACTTTGAGAAGTTGTGGATCTGGCTTGGAGCTTCCTCCTTGCAGGTTGAATGTCATAAGTATAAAGTAGCGATATGGAGTAAAAAAAAAAACTCATTACCCACACCAAACTACCTACATTATAGGTAGGCTCTTGCATTAAATGAGAGTGCAATTTGTATGGCCAGTTTAAATTAAAAAAGCTGGTGATTTGCCGGTCTGCACTGCATATCAAGGGCACATTTTTGAGTTAATATAACATCACATCACAAGATAACATGCCCTGGATTTGTGCACTGATATTAAATCATATCAGCAAATGTATAGGAAATTATTTTTTATACATGGAAAGTTTGGCAAAAAATGTCACTTGTGCTAATTGGTCAGTCCATTCAAAAAGTATGTTATAGTTGCAGTTAGACTGAATTCATATACATACTGGATTCATATACCCTTCATGGTCCCTAGCAATGGGAAATAATACAGCCTCCATTAGAGTCTACAGCATTCAACACTTGTTAGATTCCCATGCCCCCACCTCTATGGTTCCTTCTTTGGACCTCTACGTCATTAGTGAGTCCTGTAATGATGAAGGGGTCAGAGGATGAAACCACAGTGCATGCCATGGGACACGGGAATCTGACGCTTCCAGAAGGCTTCAGGGCTGGAACGTAGGGGAGGTAAGCTACATGAGACCAAATTGGTGAGTATACTACTTCTTCTATTGCAGCAAACTGGAAGTTTAATTGTGTTAGAGACAGGGTCTCTTTGATAATCCCTCCATACTTTAGAGCCCATTTTAATTTGTGTGGTGCATTAAAGAGGTAGTAAAGAGCAGCTTTTAAAAAAATGAAAAGTCCCCTGCAAGTCAATTGCATAAGGTGCTAGTCTGCATGGCATACTAGCTCATTATGAAATACTTATACTTGCACTGTCACCGCTGACAGGGCTTCCATCGTCCGCCAGGGTTCACGGACTTCGGCTATATGAGTGGCCAGAGCCGTGATGCGGTCACTCTCATGCATGGGCGTGGGAGCCCTCACCTGCTGCACAGAGCTCTGAAGGTACAGCACAGTATGCCGGACCTTCAGGGCGCATGGGCCGGTGACGTCGCTGGCTGCATACAGTGTAACTCTCTCCTAAACACCGCAAGTTTAGAAGATATTCACTGTACATACAGGTAACCCCTCTTATAGGCTTACCTGTAGGTACAGGTTAAAAACATGATTTTACTTCCACTTTAATGCATGTGCACTAACACGCTTTACATAATTGATGACATGGTCCACCTCAACAGGTAAGAGTGTTCAGACCTTGTGCTTGCCCACTCAAGCTTGAGCATTGCATCCTCTAATCCTGTACAAAGTGAAGATAGTGGTAAAGGTGCATATAAAGGCAAAGTGACAGATTCTCTTTAAGAACATATCTAAAAATCCATTTAAAAAATCCAACTGATCTCCATCTGAGGTGTGAGGAGCACAGCTCAAGAAGCTTCCCCTATACAGAAACCCATTGCTTTTCAGATTCATTATACCTTATAAGCTTTGATCCTTTGATTCATATTGCATGTAATTTACTGTAGTATTTTGCTCTTTCAATAATATTTTCCAGGTAATACACCTACCCTGCAAGAAAACCACGTGTTGTAGGTCCTTTCCCAGCTCATTCCATGCTAAACAAGTATAGGTGGTAGGATTCATTATAGTAATGTGCACACTTGATGATGATTTACTCCTGTTGACAATATTATTTTCCTTGTACCAAGTAACATCGGCCTCTGGGTTACCGTCTGCTCTACAAATCAGAGTTACAGGCTCCTGTCCACCTACATTTTCATATCTATGCATTGTTTTATTTTCTGCAAGTCAAAAATATACAACAAAATTATAATTAATAACTATGGTGGACTTTGCTAGAAAAAAAAATGCCATCATTATTGCCATTAAGAAACTATATTTTGTTTTTGATTTTGTTTTGTTTTATATATGTGACTAAGTCAAATACCAGAATACAGTATTGCTTTATACAAAGCACTTAAGTACAAGTGTGACCAGTGGTAGACATGTGCAGAGCAAATAAATTTGTTTTGTTTCATTTTGTTTAAATTAGTTAATTAACTAATTTAGTTTAGTAAAATGAGTTAAAAACATTTTCTGAATTTTTCTCCTAAAGTAACAGCATGTATTTACTTTGGGCTACAATTCCTAAAAGTCACATTAATTAATATGATATAATTTTAATCAGCAGACTTTGGTGATTATATTTTGTCATAAATATATGGGTTTGCACACATTACATAAACATTGTGTTGAGAAAAATTACAGTAGAATGTATCTAATGTATCTAATCCAAATAAAACAATGAAATTAAATATATATCCAAATATGCTACCTAATTAAAGCCCTATCTATCCGAAAAATTATGTAAAATATGTTAGGGTAGACTGCAAACCCTAAGGCCCCTTTTACACTGGAGCGGGAGGTGCGTCGGCGGTAAAGCGCCGCTATTTTTAGAGGCGCTTTACCGTCGTTTTAGCGGCGGTATTCGGCTGCTACGGGGCAGTTTTACCCCCTGCTAGTGGCCGATAAAAGGTTAAAAACCACCGCAAAGTGCCTCTGCAGATAGCAGTAGCAGTATAGCCGCGGTGCCCCATTGATTTCAATGGGCAGGAGCGGTGAAGGAGCGTTTTTTCAGCGTCCTGATAGCGCACCGATCCAGTGTGAAAGCCCAGAGGCTTTCACACTGGAGACACAGCAGCGGCTGTTTCAGGTCAGTTTGCAGGCGCTATTTTTAGCGCAATAGCGCCTGCAAAACGACCCAGTGTGAAGGGGGTCTAAAAGATATAATGTGTTGACTCTTCGTGACCTCATGGACCATAGCGCGCCAGGCTTTTCTGTCCTCCACTGCCTCCTGGAGCTTGCTTATCTTCATGTTCATTGTTTTGATGATGCTCTCTATCCATCTTGCTTTCTGTCATCCTCTTCTCCTTTTTCTTTCCATGTTTCCCAGCATTGGGGTATTTTCCAGTGAGTCTTCTCTTTGCATTAGGTGGCCAAAATATTTCAGTTTCAGCTTCAGAATCTGTCCTTCCAGTGAATATTTAGGGTTGATTTAATTCAAGATTGACTAGTTTGATCTTCTTTCAGTCCACTGTACTTGCAAGAGTCTTCTCCAACATTACAGTTCAAAAGCATCAATTCTTCAGCGTTCAGCCTTCCTTATGGTCCAACTTTCACAGCCATAGGTTACTACTGGAAATACCATAGTTCTGACTATACGGTACTTTGTCGGAAGGGTGATGTCTCTGGTTTTTATAATGTTGTCGACGTTTGCCATTGCTTACCTCCCAAGAAGCAAGTGTCTCTTAATTTCATGGCTACAGTCACCATCTGCCGTGATCTTGCCTAGGAAGATAAAATCTGTCACTGTTTCCATTTCTTCTTCTTCTATTTGCCAAGGAGTGATGGGACCGGCTGCCATGATCTTAGTTTTCTAAGTTTTTCATTATAGTACAATTTACCACAGAACTCACTGCCTATATAAAAATGGTAAATGCCCTTTGCAAACATCAGTGAAATTTAGGATTCAACCTGAATTTGCAGCTGATACCAGCAGATAATGTCAAGTCTAGTGTTAATCCACAACTATTTAGTCCGATATTTTTCTTTACATTTTTTTTTTTAAAGACAAAAACAAAATACCCTCCTTCACCCCATAAATACGGCTTATATGATTCACATCAATGCCTTTCATTCTTACCTGCAGTTGTGACAGTAACTGAGGGAGGATCTGTAATTTAAAATAATTTTAAATTAGAATCCAGGACAAATATAAATGTTATGGATTTGTATTGTTGTTTTTCATAAATTGCTTACTAAAAAACTGCAATTAAAAAATCCACTTTAAAAATAAGGTCTCCTGACCATGTCTAAAACTCATCAAAATGTTGGGGGAGATTTACTAAAACTGGTGTACACAGAATCTGGTGCAGCTGTGTAAAGTAAGGCTCCAGTCACACCTGAGCGTTTCCGAATCATGGGAAGAATCGCCACGATTTGAAATCGCGGTAAATGGTGAGACGCTTGTGCAATGCAATTACTTCTTAATGGCACTCCAACCTGCAATCGCGGCAAATTGCAATGCCTGATGCTGTTACTCAACAGAAGCTCCTGCTCATTTTTGGGTGACAAGTGTTCCACGTTACGATTTGCTGCGATCGCAGCACAATTTATCGCGCAACAATTGCGACAAAATCATGCTGCAATTGGGGTGCCATTAAGAAGAAATGGCATCACACAAGTGTCCCGCAATTTGAATTGCGGGCAGAAACGCAGCAATTATGCCCACGATTTGGATTGCTCAGGTGGAAACGGAGCCTAACCAATCAACTTCTAGGGTTTATAGCTCTGCTTTGTCAGGCTGGAATGGACTGCAGTCCAAAGTGATTAGCGTTACATTTCCTGTTTAAAGCAGAAATTAACTGTATCTGAGCACCACAACCAGAAACACAACTTGATGAATTTTTAATATTCAAAAAATATTCAAAGAAAACTCCCCCATCCATCCATGTCACTATGCTTTATTTTGTTGAGAAATCACGTTTAAAAACACCCACTACCAAATTCTATTAGCGGCCATCTTATAACCAGATGATTCATGTAGCATTTACTTCCTGGAATCCATCTGCCCTTAGAGCAGGCATGCAGGCAGGAGGGTGTGCTTAGCTGAGAAAGCCTCTCCTCCTCCAGATGAAAGAAAAAAAAATGCCCATGAAAACTCCTGGGATGTATGATATCATTTAGGCCAGGAACCGGAAAGCAACTGAAGAAATGTGAAAAAAGTTCAAAACAAGTAAATATAATATACCTTACTATCTGTTTACTTGGGCTAGCTGCATATGGATTAAATAGTTAATGCTAATTAAAGCACTTCTGAAGGCAGAAGAATTTTTTATCTAAAAGCATTCTATGCATTAAGATAAAAAGCTGTCTGTGTTGCTGCAGCCCCCTCAGCCCCCCTAATACTTACCTGAGCCCATCTCGATCCAGCGATGTTGCACGAGAACCTCGGCTGCTCTACACTTTCCCTCCTGATTGGCTGAGACACAGCAGCGGGTACCATTGGCTCCTGCTGCTGTCAATGAAAGTCAGTGAGCCAATGAGGAGAGAAAGGGGACGGGGCCTCTACAGCAGGCCGCTTGCTGTGGGGACAGGAGGGAGGTGCCAGGAGCGTCGGCGGGGGACCAGATAAGAGGAGGATCTGGGCTTCTCTGTGCAAAACCACTGCACAGAGCAGGTAAGTATAACATGTTTGTTATTTTTTAAATAAAAAACAAGACTTTAATATCACTTTAAGAGAGTTCAGTTTCCCTTTAAGCAAGAGACAGAACAAAACCTCTTTTAGTTGGTCATTGGGCGGTCTATCAATCAGGCAGCCTAATGACCAACTAAAGGATCCCACATGGCAAGCTGACAACTCTTCTACTAGTTGGTAATGTCAGCTCATAACAGGAAATGCCAACAGGATCCCCGGAGAAAACATTCAACTTACTTGAAAACTGTATAAGGGGACATGATGCTAGAGATTCTATAGCATAGACATAACATACGAATCACAAAAGTGACTCCAAAGAATTCCAAATAGTTTGGTAGATAAGACAATTCATGTATGTGTATTTCCACATGTGTACATAGCTGTGTGCCTGGAGTTCAGCTTTAAAGTGTTTGGAAACCTTTGACATGAAAAATGAACAATGCATGTCCTTCTGTAGTGTATACTTGCCTCAATTCTAAGTATCCATTCTGATTGCCAAATCCATGATATCAAGGGGGATGGGGAGGAGCGCCTCCTGCACACATCCTGTAATTGACAGCTTTAGCTGAGTATGTTTCCCTATGAGATGGTGTAGAGGGGAGATGTGTCCATTCCCTCCACTCAGGTCTCAGATTACACTCAGCTCTCCTCTCTGAGCTGTACAGTGAATGACATGAGATCCCCACCTTCTAAAGCTCAGAAAAGCTGTTCAAACTGTATACAGTGCCTTGAAAAAGTATTCAAACCCCTTGTCATTTTCCACATTTTGTCATTTTACAACCAAAAATGTAAATGTGTTTTATTGGGATTTTATGTTATAGACCAACACACATTGGCACATAAATTTGAAGTGGAAGGAAAATGATAAATGGTTTTCAAAATATTTTACAAATAAATATGTGAAAAGTGTGGCGTGCATTTGTATAGCGCCCCCCGAGTCAATACTTTGTAGAACCAATTTTCGCTGCAATTACAGCTGCAAGTCTTTTTGGGGATGTCTCTACCAGCTTTGCACATCTAGAGAGTGAAATTTTTGCCCATTCTTCCTTGCAAAATAGCTCAAACTCTGTCAGATTGGATGGAGAGCGTCTGTGCACAGCAATTTTCAAGTCTTACCACAGATTCTCAAATGGATTTAGGTCTAGACTTTGACTGAGCCATTCTAACACATGAAAATGCTTTGATCTAAATCATTTCATTGTAGCTCTGGTTGTATGTTTAGGGTTGTTGTCCTGCTGGAAGGTGAACCTCCGCCCTGGTCTCAAGTCTTTTGTAGACTCTAACAGGTTTTCTTCTAAGATTGTCCTGTATTTGGCTCCATCCATCTTCCCATCAACTCTGGCCAGCTTCTCTGTCCCTGCTGAAGAAAAGCATCTAGTTTTTAGTTAGCGCTATCAGAGTAAAGGGGGCTGAATACAAATCACACTTTTCACATATTTATTTGTAAAAAATGTTGAAAACCATTTATCATTTTCCTTCCACTTCACAATTATGTGCCAATTTGTGTTGGTCTATCACATAAAATCCCAATAAAATACATTTACGTTTTTGGTTGTAACATGACAAAATGTGGAAAATTTCAAGGGGTGTGAATACTTTTTCAAGGCACTGTACTTTGAGCAGATGTATTGAAGAGGGGGCTGTAGATAAACAGGTACAACTTGTAGGAGGAGGATTTGTTTATTCTCTGTGTATTACCTGAGGCTAATAACTTCACTGGATATATGTAAGGGTTTACTACCACATGATCGTCCAAAGCTTTAGTGTGCTAATGTGAGCTTGAAATACTATCATGAGTTCTTTTCTCTCATCATAGCAATGTAGCCATTTCCAGTGTTACAGGAATAAGAACAAATAACATTAGTGTACAGTGGACTGTAGACTTACAACGAACGTTAAGTTTCCTGCGTTTAGAGAAGACCTTTGTCCCATTCTGGAAGGTCACCCTGCAGGTCACATTTGTCTGGTGGTCGCTCTTTGATGGGGTAAATTTTACAAAAGATGAATTATTCCAGGTTCCGTTATGATCACTCTTCATCCATTGAACATTTGAAGATGCTCTATTACAATTACCAGGCGGTATACATGTCAGATTTGCCTCCTCACCTGCGATCAGTTCTCTGTTCGTTATGATTTGAGGATTGTCTTTAAGATCTGTGTATTATACAGGACATGGTGAATTGTAAAACAGCTAACTATTTACATGCTAATCCTAAGAAATGTTACTGATTTATTTGCAATCATACAATAATAATATATAATTGATAGTTTGGGTTTAATTTAGATCACTAGATGAAGAAACTGAAATGATGATCTTAGATAAGATCTTAAAAAATATTCTCCTAATTGTCAAAGTGTATGTAAACCCTAATATTGAACTCTTATGCCTCGTACACACGATCGGACTTTCCGCCAACAAAACCGTGGAATTTTGTCTGAAGGGCGTTTGCTCCAACTTGTTTTGCATACACACGGTCACTCAAATGTTGGCCAACAATTACAAACGTACTACATGGTTTTTCAGCTCTTTAGCGCCACCCTTTGGGTTCCTTCTGCTAATTTCGTGTTAGTAGAAGTTTGGTGAGTGTTGATTCACGCTTTTCTTTTCACGCTTTTCATTTCGTGCTTTTCAGTTCATTTCTGAACAGCCGTTCGTCAACCAGCCATGTTGTGGAATCGGAAGAGATAACGTGTTATTTATTATTGGCCTTGGAGTTATTGCTTTGACATTATTTTTTTGGTTGAATAATAATGATTAGATTTGGTATATTTTCTATATTTTTGGATGCATAGAATGCACTTTTTGGGTAAGTTCTAATGGCAGATAGCATGTCTAATTTTATTTGTTTTCTTTTTTTTAATGCACAATAAATAATTTGTGCAGAATAATACTTGGCTGTGTGTTTTACTTCAAATGACAGTTTGGGAGTAGGCAGTTACATTTTAAAAAATACAATGGAAAATTAACAAGGGACACCAACATAGTTGTATCTTTGATCTTAAAAACTACAGGATAATGGTGTTGTGGTAACTTGCCCAAATAAAAAAAAAGCATAATAATATTCTTGATATCACTAGAAAAAAAAGCCTTTGAAAATGTGTTTGCAATAACTCCATCATTATCACCAGCAAAGCAGCTTCATTATTATCCCATTAAGAAGAAGAGAATTGTGCGCTGCATTTGGAGATTTCATAATTTGCCACGTCACAAATGTTAATTCTCCATTATGAACGCTAGTTTACAAGACCGACCGCTTCTGGCTCGTCCTTGCTTCCAAGCATGCGTGTTTGTACTTTGGACTTTTGTCTGACGGATTTGTGTACACACGATCAGAAAATTCTACAACACACATTTGTTGGCGGACAATTTGAAGACATGCTAGCCAACATTTGTTGGCGGAAAGTCCGACAACAAATGTCTGATGGAGCATACACACGGTCAGATTTCTTGTGTCACCTCAAGGAGCCCCCACCCCAGTTCCTTAATCACACTACAGAACAATTACTCCATTTTGCTGTAAAGATGAGCAGAGGGAAATGGATTTAGTAGCTTAAACATGTGGCCAGGGCTAATACCAAATCTCTCAGTCCACAAAAGACATGATCTAGTTCCAAAAGGGAAATGAAGATCTGAGTGCATTTCTAGCAGGTATTTTTTTTTTTCCATATATGCAAGGACAGGGAATGAGCCAAGTGATTTGGGTGAAATTGATACCATTGCAAAATCATTCATATCGCTTTCATTGCAATTTATCTGACTCTGATTTTGCAATGTGGGCTGCTTAGGCAAAATTTACTTTAGAGCTAAATTCCAGGAATTCAGCCACTTTGTAAAAAGTGAAGGCAGACTTATGCCGCGTACACACGATCGGACATCCTGAAAACAAAATCGTGGAGCAGCTATGCCTGCCTCTCCCCTCTGCTGCCCATTCACAGAAGCCTTTGTATTTTGTGAATGTGTTGACATAATACCAATTCTTCTAAACTGGGCAGGAAGAGGGAAGGGGTGGGCATGGCAGCTTCAGTGTCTCTCCTGTTCAAGATGCAGAGCTCAGAAGGATCAGCTTTCTTCTTGCAGAACTACACTACTACTACAACACTACATAACTGTCTTCCAGGAGTACTATAAAGCTGTCAGATATATATAATAGAGCTAAGCCCAGGAGGTGTTATGCACTCATTGGAATTGATTTACTAAAACTGGAGAGTGCAAAATCTGGTTCAGCTGCACCTGGTAGCCAATCAGCTTATAACTTCAGCTTGTTCAATTAGTTGTATAGTGCCTGTAAAATGCCTCTCCTGTGTCTCCAGTGTGAAAGTCTGAGTGCTTTCACACTGGAGCGTTGCGCTTGTAGGACGGTCAAAAAAGTCCTGCAAGCCACATCTTTGCAGCACTATAGGAGCGCTGTATTCACCGCTCCTAAAGCGCCCCTTCCCACTGAAAACAATGGGGCAGCGCTGCCAAACCGTCGGTAAAGCGCCGCTGCAGCAGCGCTTTGCGGGCGGTTTTAACCCTTTTTCGGCTACTAGCGGGGGGTTAAAGCCACCCCACTAGCAGCTGAATAGCGCCTCTAAAACAACAGTAAAGCGGCGCTAAATATAGCGGCACTTTACCGCTAGTGCCTGCTCACTCCAGTGTGAAAGTAGCCTTAAGCTTTGACAAAAAAAAACTGGAAGCTGAATGGTTTCTATACACAGCTGCACCAGATTTTGCACTCTCCAGTTTTAGTAAATCAACCCCATGGTGTGCCTTCATTTTTTACAAAGGCTAAAGGCCTGGAATTTAGCTTTTCTCTTTTCAATGGCTTTTATTGGTAATTTTTCAACAATAACACAAAAGTGAAATACATTACGATAATCTCACTTTGGTCCAGCATATTAAAGTACTAGGTGCATACAAGAAAAAAAAGCAAAATTAAACAGCCCAAGAACTCTTGGACCTATGGGTGACTTTCCATTCATTGATCAGGTAGTTAGGTCACTGAAGATATAAAATCTGGGCAGTAGACAATAAACCTGAGTATCATATGCATCATCCCCAACAAGGGGAACTATTGAAAAATTAGATAACCGAGAAGAAATAATAAGCACAGGGCAATCTATGTTTAACTTAGAACATATTATTGACTGCAGCCTGTTCAATTACTTGGACTCCTGCAAGTCCTTCCACTTTATATTTAGTGACTAGGTCACTCAGGACCAACAATGGCTTAAAGGTTTAACCATGTTGTAGGAAAAATGGAAAATGGAAAGAGAGTAAAGGAAGATAATGGGGGGGGGGAGGGGGGAGGATTGGGTAAGAAAAGAGAAAATCTGTAGAGAAAGCAGTGAGAAAAGACAAGACAAAAGTGTAATGCCATGTACACAAGACCGGACTGGTCCGACAGAACAAATCCGTCGGACAATATGACCGAGTGTGGGCTTCATTGGACCTTCAGCGGACCTTTTCTGTCGAAAATCAGACGGACTTTAGATTTGGAACATGTTTCAAATCTTTCCGATGAACTCGAGTCTGGTCGAAAAATCCGTTCGTCTGTATGCTAGTCCGACCATCAAAAAAGGACACAAGGGCAGCTATTGGCTACTGGCTGTGAACTTCCTATTCTAGTCCGGTCGTATGTCATCACGTTCAAATGAACAGACTTTCGACCGGACTTTAGTCCATTCATGTGTGGGCAAGTCCGGTCGTTTGAAAGTCTGTTGTAACTCTGTCAAAAGTCCGTCAGAAAGACTGTCAAACCTTTGATGCTGAAAAGTCCGCTCGTGTGAACGCGGCATTAGTGTCTAAGTACCAGGCTATGGCCCTCCTATGTAGGATGCTGGTGTCTCTCCCTCCATATTAGGGGGATTCTGACAGGTATGCTATCTATGGATTCCATGTTTTCTCAAAGTAGGCTAGCTTGTCCCGATAGATAGCCACCATACATTCATTGATCATGTTCCATGTCAATTTTGCCTTTAGGAGTTCAAAGAGGATCATGGGCAACCTTCAGGATCTCACTATGGATATCCTAGCTGCCATAAATAATAAATGCGATTAGGCGTCTCACATATCCCCGGATCCCCTCCACTGGTTTCCCCAGAATAGCCTGCTGTGGAGACTTTGTTAGATTCACTTGAGTGAGGGAATAGATAAAATTGTATACGCGGATCCAAAACTGCCTTACTTTGCTGCACATCCACCAGGTATGGAGGACAGTTCCCCCTTGACCACAACCATTAAAGCACTTGGAGGAGGTCCCCTGGACAGCAGGCGCTCAACCCCTTAGTCTGCTGCAAACAGTGTGTGCAGGTTGTATTTAAACTGGCTACTCTGTATTTAGCTTCTGTCAGGCTGCACAAGGAGCCCTGTATCTCTGGAACCATAGATGATAGGAGCCCCAAATTGACCAGTGGTGGGGTAGGACTTCAGCTACCTACCCCCCAAATTTGGGGTCTCTGTGATCCCTGGTCACCGAGCTATGACCCTCGAAGTCAATCGTGTTTTTTTTATGCTCATGGATCTGCCTCACCTGCCTCCCCTGACTGCTATTAACACGCAGTAAATCATATACTAATGTGAGGCATGGCAACACAAAATTGACAATAAGGTCTTTTGTAGTACTATTCATTTTCAATAAAACCCCAAAGTACCTTCTGTGCTCTTGTGGAGCAGTTTGAGTTTTAAGTTCTTGCTGTAATACATATGTGCAGCTGCAAAGAGGTTGCACATATATGTTAATGGGTGGCAGAGCATTCTGTGCTGAGACCACTCTCACCAGGCAATCCCAGCACAGTTACCAAGCTCTCAAAGACATCTATTGGTCTGGTGGGAAGGCTCCCAATCATATGACTAGCCAAACACAGTGGTGACCTGTTGGTCTAATCCTTCCCATGCCCCAGTATTACAGACTCTATTAAAGGGTCACAGGGGGGTCACAGGGGTTGGGTGGGAAGGGATTAGGAACAAAGAAACAATAGGTCAGGTCCAGTTCTGGATGCACTGCATTTTGTCAGCGGCTCATTCAAAAGTCACTCATGTATGCAGTAATGTACTGCAATGCACCACAATTTTGAAAGAGGGATTTTAGAGGTTTAGTAGCCTACAATAGTAGCCCAGGTTTAGTAGCCCAGGGTCTTAGTGTCTTAGAGCATTTTAATCATACATCATGAATAGATATACCGTATATATTTTTTTTATATAAAGTTGAAACTGTTTCAACCTGAAAGACCAATCTAATCAAATATTCCTCAATATGAGTGGTGTAAAAGGTATGGAGACCTTTGTAGTACATAACTAGAGCTACTGTAAATCAGCTAGATCTGGCAAGATTGAGGCCATATACTGTAGAGCTATAATAACTGTTTTCATATGGAAGGCTCAGACTTGAAAAAAAAATGCTCAAATATTTGTAATGTACAGAGCAGGTTGGAGAAGAAATGTTTTCTTTCTCAACAAAACTGAAGATTATCAAATAAAATATAAAGAGAAAAAATAAATAATGTTTTTTTTTAATTCAATTTTGTAAAATGTTGGATTCTGACTTAGAAATGTGAGCAATCAACATCTGCTGTAGGTAGTATACACAAGTATACCAGTCACTTTTAAATATTCAGTATTTTTTTTTTAATAGGAATATTTCATTGGGCCTGTCTTACTTTCCTCAAACTGGAAATGGTATGACCCACTGTCTTCTCTGCATTACAGCTTACTAAAATCTGTGCAATGTACAGAGCTGATGGGAAAAGGACTGTCATTTCTCTAAACTAAACTGGGGCATTACTTTAGCTAAACTAAAAGAAAACATTTACAGTGGCTTTTTAAATGATTTTCAGAGCTTACAAAACTTTGGATTCTGACTTACAACATGTAAAAATGTAAAAAAGCCTATAGTACATCATTCATACAAACATACCGATAACAGTCAACTTTACGGTTGTTTTTTCCATATAGTTATATTTAATCCGGCTTGACTCATTTTCTTCAAACCGGAAATAGTATGACCCAGCATCTCCTTTCCTGGCATCAGTTATGGTCAGGGTACAATCTCCATTGTCTGGATTTCCCACTACATGAAAGTTTGGTTTTGTACTCTTCCTGGATTTATTACTAGAAGTAACATTGATTCCATCAGAAGTTCTCCATATGCCAGTAGAGTTTGTAAATGTTTTCCTGTTATCAGCAGTGAAGGTACATGGAATGGTGACACATAGACCCTCCTGCACAGTGACACTGTTGTTCGTTTGGATAGAATATCCGGGGTGATGACCATAAATGACACCTACAGAAAAAAGAAAGTTCTCTAAATAGAGACTACAAGTAGTCTTGTTTAACAAACATAATATTTATTAAATAAAAGATAATCTAAATAAATTATAATGCCGCGTAAACACGGTCAGACTTTTCGGCTACAAAAGTCCGACAGCCCGTCCGACAGACTTTCAACAGACGTTCGATGGACTTTTGGCGGACTTGCGGCAGACTTTCTAACAAACAGATTTAACTGCATACAATCACACAAAAGTCAGAAGGATTTGTACGTGATGTCGTACACCAGACTAAAATAAGGAAGTTGATAACCAGTAGCCACTAGCTGCCCTAGCGTGGTTTTTTGTCCGTCGGACTAGCATACAGACGAGCGGATTTCTGGGTCCGGCGGAGTTACGATGTAAAGATTTGAAGCAAGTTCCAAATCTAAAGTCCGTCAGATTTGCGACTGGAAAAGTCCGCTAAAGGTCCGGTGGAGCCCACACACGATCGGATTGTCCACCGGATTTGGTCCGTTGGCGTCCGTCGGACCAGTCCGGTCGAAAAGTCCGACCGTGTGTACGCGGTATAAATGTTTCTTTTATATTTTCCTGCAGTATGCCCCGTTCCTGTCCCATTTCATTTTTTATACAGCACTGTATCTCCTTTTGCTATGGCACCGCCAAACAGGTGACCCTAAGTCCTGAGAACAGGGTCCTAGCCATGCAGTTTTCCCTGACAGATATTATCACACATAGATGGTCTCTATCTTGTAGACATGTGCAGTTTGTTTCATTCTGAATTGAAATTTGGATGAATTTTTGTTTTTTGAAAGTGCGGATGTATCCACATTTCCGAATTACAATAGTACTGAATATAAACAAATCCGAAATAACGAAAACAAATTCGGATGAAATTAAAATTCAAATAGTTTTTAAATAGTTTTCGAATACTTTTCAAATTCGAATAGTTTTCAAATTTGAATTTGAAAAGTTTTAGATTTCGAATAGTTTTAGAATTTCCAAAGAGAATAAAAAAGAATAGAAAATAAAGAAATATAATAGGAAAAAACAGAATAGAAAATAATATAACAGAAAAAAATATATATAATACGAGTAAAACAGAACAAAATAGAATAGAAAATAAAAGAACAAAATAGACAATAATAACATAGAAACAAATAGAATAGAATAGCATAACATAGAAAGAATATAACCATTTTCTGAAATTCAAATTTCAAATAGAATAAATGTGAATAAATAATTAAAGAATAGAATAGAAAATAATAGAATACAAAAAAAGAATATAATAGAATAGAGTATAATTGAATAGAAACAAATAGAATTAAAAAAGCAATAGAATATTCTGTTCAAATTAGAATTGATTCTATTTGAATTTTGGAAAATGTTTATATTATTTCTATTCTATTCTATTCTATTGTTTTTTTAATTATATTATTTTTCTATTTGTTGATTCTTTTCTAGTCTATTATTTGCTATTCTATTCTTTTCTTTTTTTATTTCTTTTATATTCAAATTCAAATTTATTCTATTCAAAATTCGAATTTTGGAAGATGGTTATATTCTTTCTATTCTATTCTGTGTTTTTTTTCTATATTATTCTGTTATTTTCTATTCTATTCTAATCTATTATTTTCTATTCTATTCAAATTCAAATTGATTCTATTTGACTTTTGGGAAATGGTTATATTCTTTCAATTCTATTATATTCTATTGCTTTTTTAATTCTATTTGTTTCTATTCTATTATACTCTATTTTATTATATATTTTTTTGTATTCTATTATTTTCTATTCTATTCAAATTTCAAAGATGGTTATAATCTTTCTATTTAATTCTATTCTTTTTTTTTATTCTATTCCTTTCTATTCTATCACATTCTATTCTGTTCTTTTATTTTCTATCCTATTTTATCCTCTTTGGAAATTGGAAAACTATTTGAATTCAAAAACGTTTTAATTTCGAAAACTATTCAAATTTGAAAACTTTTCGAATTCAAAAACTATTTGAAATTGATTAGAAAACTAAACAAATTTATGTAAATAACGAATCAAAACAATTTTTTTTTTTTTCATTTTGCACAAGTCTACTATCTTGTGTGATGTGCCAGCTTTAGATACGGCCAAGAGGTCTACTTGTATGAGGGGGTTATTGCTTTGCTCCTATTCTTAGCAGCACTGCAACAACAAAAGCCAAGGAGGCCACATGATGGCAAAACTCAAGTAAGTATAAATAATACATAAGTGTCATTAATCTCTACTTAAGAAAAGCATTCTATTCTATTCTAGTATGTATTCTTAGATAAAAAAAGTCCCTTCTATTGCTCTCAGCCTCCTCCCCAAAAACTCCAAATACCTTTTCTTTTATACTGTGATCTGACTTCCTATTAGACGGTGGCTAGGTTCAATCTCCATGTCTCTACTGTATCTAGGAACATAGCTACCCTCTCTTGCTTGCTCACTGGCATGACTGTATGTAGATTATACAGGAAGTGTCTAAACCAGCCCACAGACATGAACTGTGGGGAAAGCAGACTGGCTTGCTGGGTGGTGGATGGCAGAACAGATCAGCCAAGGAGTTATCGAGAGCTTCAGGTGGCTCAGTAGGAAGAACCAATGAAAGACACAGAAGGTGTTCTGAGTTCAAATCCAGATTCTAACACATAAAGAAAGACCAATGCTTCTGCTTTGTTCTGTCACAGAAAACCTGTGCTCTGTGAATCCTATGTAATACAGGAACTACTGAAAGGCTTCAAGCTATTTTAGAATGGGTGTATGTGACATGAGTCACTTTGGGCGGGGGGAGCTGTGGAACCTAGCCTACCTTAGAGAGGTTGGGAAACCCCTGTCTTGGCTCCCCATGCCCCACTTATCTGTAAGTGACCCTGTGACTATTAGGGGCACAGGGTGACCGAGCAAATAATGGACAACTACTTAATGGACACTAAGTATATGGTTTGGATTACTTCAAATGGGACAGTAATATTTATCACCAATATCCCTCAAGAAATACATGAAGACTATTCCTTGTTTGTTTGATTCTGAACTATACATGTTAATTGATAGAGCTGATCACATTGGCCTCTGTTCCATGTACTCCAATGTAGGAGCCGGACAGTCTGCTACTGGGGTCTCCTGCTATTGTCTGTTTAATAAGGTGTTCTGTATTTATACTAAGGATAATGTATAATGTACTTTGTTTTAGCCTTGTTGCCAGGCATTCTGGTCACCCAGGCTGGTTGAAGTGCTGAGTTAATTAGCATGTTCATTATATCATTTTCAGCTAGTATTTTCTAGAGGGGGGATTAGCCATGAGCCAACCCTACCTCGTTATCTAAACCATTGTGTGATGTTTTGGGTAAATATTTGGGTTATTGTTCATGTGGGGACTGACCTACTTTTCAAAGGTATAAAAAGCCTGTGTTCTTGTTCAATACACAGCTCCAGTTTTGCAGCTGAGATAGTCGCGTCTAGTTCTTGGTTGCAATATGCAGCTATAATATCTGATTTCTATGTTCAGACTGGAGGAAGCGTTATACTAATGGAAGCACTCAAGCAGAGTGTGGGACAGTTCCATCACAGTGTATAAATCAATGCTTCACTGATCTAAAATCTTTCACATTTAATACATCACATGTACCTTTCCAGAGCAGGAACCAATGCACTACCACCATCTGCAGCAAGATCACATCTCTCTGATGATGCATCCTGACCATGAGAACAACTTCAGCTCTGTACAAGATCTGTAAACTAACCAAACAGAGTCAAATATGGGAAAAGAGGAAATACCTTTTCTTAGTTCTATGCCTTTGCTTAAGAAAGTCCCATCAGTATTCAGCAATTCCAGGAGTGTTGGATGTCTGTGTACCCCTCTGTATGCTGTGGTTCCATCCTTCAGACTCTACATCACTATTGAGTTCTGCAGTGACATAAAAGTTTGAGGGAGGAAGAAGCAGATGCAACAAGGGACCCCGGCATCCAACACTCCTGAAATGAATACTAAATAGTCTTTAGGAGGCTGTAGCACTAAAATGGAAGAAAGATGGAAGACATAGCAGCTGGAGTAGTGAGTATAATACTTCTATTCTTTCAGGGACCTGGATATAGCAGTAATTTGAGCCTTGGCAGGGTGAGTTTAAAGGCATTGTAAATTTCTAAATGTTTGTGTTGTTTTAACTAGGTGTTAGTGTAGTTTTACTCTGTTGTTTGTTTGCCTTACTTTGTAATGATTATATACAGGAAGTCGCCCTGGGACTTTAAGCACAGTCAGCCACTGAGTAATAGAAGTAAATACAGTATAAATATTTATTCAAAGAATGACATACATACATGGGTAATGTAAACAATTGCTAAGCCAGCAAAATTGCACATAATGAGAATAGTAAGAATAACATTGACACATAATTGTCATACAATATGCACTAGCATCAAGAGAACTGACACATTTCGTGAGACCATAGCTCGCTTCCTCTGTTGTAGATGGGTGTATGATGTATCTAAGTAAACAAAAAAATATGTGACACAGTGAAGGATGTTGAAGGCAACTGTTAGAAGGGGCCTACACCCCATACTCACCAATTGACAAAGCCAGAGTGCCAATGACTAGGTTCCCCAAGGGAACTTAGTCATAGTCACATAATGAGATTAGTTGCATATAATGAGAATAGTAAGATTACTTCCCCATCACTTCCCCATTGTTTGTTGTTCACACTTACCCTTGGTTTTTACATCCGTTCCATCATGGGACCAGGTCAGTTTGTATATGCTTTTCACACAGAATCATACAAACTTTGGCCATTTTTTCGATTTAGTTATTATTGATACCTGTATTTGTGTTATAGCTTATATGCTTTCCCATCTACAACTATACTATAAGTCCATGTTTACTCTACTACTTTTTGGCATATATTGATATATGTATTTGTGTTACAGCTGACACTGACCCATTTACATACCGAGACATCTGGGGTCACATACTTTCACCCATGCCGTGTCTGCAGTCCGATTGTTCTCTGGTTGTGGTTGTTGGTTGGCCTCTCCCCCTCAGCTCCCATGCTACACATCTGTTGCTGCCGTCCCTTGGGGAACCTAGTTATTGGCACTCTAGCTTTGTCAATTAGTGAGTATGGGGTGTAGGCCCCCTCTACCAGTTGCCCTCAACATCCTTCACATCCTTCACATCTACCCCTGAGGAAGCGAGCTATGGTCTTGCAAAACACGTTGGGTCTCTTGATGCCAGTGCATATTGTATGACAATTATGTATCAATGTTATTCTTACTCATTATGTGCAATTTTGTTGGCTTAACAATTGTTTACATTACCCATGTATGTATGTCATTCTTTGAATAAATATTGATACTGTATTTACTTCTATTATTCAGTGGCTGACTGTGCTCACCTCATTTAAAGTCCCAGGGCAACTTCCTGCATATATTTGCTATGTTTAGGGACTGAGGTGTGTCATTGGTGACACCAGACCTTTCTCTCTTTCTTACTTTGTAATGGTAGGCTCACATGTTGTGCCTGCAGTTTGTAGTGTCACAGTTGATAATTTCCCATATGTTCCTGTATTCATTCAACTAGCTTGTCCCTAAGGATAGACAATTACTTGTTCCAGGTCACACAGCATGCCATGCATGCTTCACCATTTCCTCTGTTTCAAATCTTATTACTATTTAAGTCTCACCTGCAGTGTACTAGACTGAGAGACCCCGAAACTAGACATGTGCGGTTCGTTTCATTTACGATTTAATGTTTGGGCACATTTTATGTTATTCAGAGATTCGAATATATGTGAATACCCAAATTACAATATAAACAATTTTTACTGAATGCTCCGAATAACATAACAAAATTTTGGAAATTCAGACTGAAATTCGAATCGAATTTTACATTGAACTCCAGTCAAATTCTAACTACACATATTGCAATCAAAGACTGTATCATTTCAAAATAATGCTGTTTTGGTTAAGCCAAAGGTGATTTAAAGAGTCATTGTAATTATTTGATGAAGATTTTTCTTTTGTTTCTTCACTTTGCTGCATTCAAATCGAAAACAATATAACATTTTCGCTTCAACCGTTTCGTAAATTTCTTGATTTGAACGTTTCAAATCAAAAAAAATATGAGTTTTGAATACGAATTGAACGAATCAACCAAACTAGATTAACCAATCAAAACGATAGTAAACTAAACAAATTTTTTCGTCATGCACATGTCTACGGCCAAAACTGTGAGATATGTCATTTACTCACAGCAAATGTCAGTTCTCACACTACAGACAGAGGTCATATATTAGCCGTTGCTGTGGCATGCGGCATGCCTCATGTTTGCACACAAACAGACATTGCTGACACCAGGATGTGAAGATTTTCTCTACTTTAGGATGTGTGTACAGGACAAAAAAAAATACACAATGAAACTATATTATTAAGGTACATCTCACTGTATGTAGATGAAAAACACAAGGTGTAGTTAGAAAAATATAAATGCATTTAAGTCCTATATATACTAATAAGCTCCTTGCCAGTAATTGGTTATTAACCAATTAATACCCCAAAAAGAATGTAATACTTGGCAGCCAATAATAAAGAATTTGTGAAACACAGTCAGACTTATAAGGAGGGCAACACATGGTGATAGATGCACAAAGACATTCAATTAAATTAACAAGATACTGGTCTATATATGTCAAAGGTTTAGCTGTATCTTCTCTTGTAGGGCTCAGCGTCCAACAATCCCAAACATGTATGTACTACATTTCATTAGAATCACTTAGGTAACTCAAAAAAAAACCCCCACAGACGAGGAATTTACAATAATTATAGCACTGGTCATATGTATATACCATACTCTTGCAGATACAGCATTATTTTCACTTTCCTTTTATTTATTTCCTAATTTTTTCTGTTTATAAAATCACCAATAAAGATAGCTATGCTATACCTTGTACTCTATACAATATATACAGTGCCACAATTCATAGAAATCCAACATTAATGTGCTAATAGTTCATCAAAGTGCAAAGTGTTTCAAATAAAGTGCAAGAGTGTAGACAAGGGTACAGATTAACTTTGTGATGACACAAAAACAGGAATACTTTACGGCACTATGTTCCCAGTCTCTTACAAATACAGTAAAAAGAAAAAAGTTGAAGACAATAGTAAGAACCTGTTTTTGAACCGTCTTTTAACGTATTACAGAGGTCTTCCAACAACAGCTCATGGGCCACATCTGGCCTGCTACACGATTTTATTGAGACTACGGCTAGGGTCGGCGGTTTATCCTTAATGTGCACAGCTTGAGGATTAAAGCAGAGTTCCAGACAAAAATAGAACTAGGTCCTAAACAAAAGATCACCCTTCTCGTTTTGGATATTGTTTATTTTTATTTATTTTTTTCTATTTGTTTTGTACCTTTTGAAGTGTACAAATGTATACCTTTGTCCTAACGCCGCCATGGCGAGGTACATAATTTCTGCATCTGGATCAGCCCCCCCCCCCCCACTGCCTTCTGGGACCTGTGTGTTTCCTAGAACACGACAGGGCCAGTCTTAAAAAGCCCAGCATGATTGAAGGCTTCACTGCCGGCTTCCCTTAGTTGCAAATGCGGCTCCTGCACCCGAGCCGATGGTCGAAACGGCTTCAGGGGGCCGACATTGCGGGATCCCTGGACAGGTAAGTGTCCTTATATTAAAAGTCAGCAGCTATATTATTTGTAGTTGCTGACTTTTACATTTTTTTTTAGATGCTGGAACTCCGCTTTAAGGTCAGCAAAGGCTGCCTATAGTCTCCATCTCAATGCTCCCTCAGGTAATGGGTGGTTTTGATGGGTAACTAGATATAAAGAGGACTCTGAAGGCGACCAGATGTATGCCCACAAATATATGTAAAACATACTATGCCCCCTCATACTGAAAAGCGTGGAAACCCCTGACATATTAGATAACAAGAATATAATTCCTTTTACTGAAAAAAACATACAATAGTCATGACAAAGGAACACACTGTCCTCCATGATTCTTTAATGATTCTTTAATTTTAAAAAAATTGTAAGTCTAAACTGTAAAAGTTGTTTTTTGCTTTCACCAGTGGAGTCTCATTCGGATTCATCTAAACATCTCCACCCCACTCCTCTGTAGCCAACCAGCCAATAAAGGGATTTTCAATGTTGCATCTAACAAACTTTAACACTATAAAAATGTCTTTAATAAATAGACATACCTGGAGTCTGAGGGCTTAATCTGCACTGTGTGATTAACTCCGTCAATATAATCATAGTCTTGGTACTGGTCTTAGAAAATATGCAGAATGCATGTCCTGTGTATACCCAAGAGTGGCAAGCTGGTTATTCGCACGCTTATACATCAGTTCTTTTTTTAGACACTGTATGTTCCCCTTTTTTACCATTTCCCCTTCATGTTTCTAAGTCTGTATCAGTTCATCATGCTGCAACTTCCTGCATACTTTTACACCGAAAATACATCACAAATGAATTTTCCTGGTTCATATGTTTGAAATGACAATGACTGATTCACCAATGGTCAAAGTCATATTTACAGCTTTATAAACATATCCCATAATAATTGAATTATTTGATTGTATCAATGATCTCTCTGCAATTTCCTGCATACTTTTATATACACTGTATATATAAAGTCTGTATGTTTTTTTTTTTATGTCAGCTAGATTTTCATCTTGATCAAAAATAAATGAGTAAAGTGTATATAAAACTAGAACTTTTTTTTTTTTTTTTTTAAGAAAGGGTTACACATATTCCGTCATAATTTTATGCCTGTCTGTGTCCCCAGACAGTTCTTTTGACCCTTTCAATTTGTCTTGGGGGCTAATGCCTTACATTGAAAGTGAGGAAAAACTCAAAATTATTTAGTTTGAGAGGGGATTTCCCTCACTTTGGAGACATTTCCTCTCACTTCCTGTTGTGGAAGTAAACGGGACACCAAAAAAATATTTATTCAGAATGCTAATTTGTAGTCCTGTGACCCTCCAGGTAATTGACCAAATCTGGTCTCCAAAATAGTATATCTTTGCAAATGATCAGCTGCTAACGTTACGCATGTCTCATAATCATGCAAAATAGTTAAACCAAATTGTACACACGCTGCGCTTATCAAAATAAAAAAATAAGACATTTCCACTAAAATATTAATAAAGTGATATTGTGCCTAACATATACAAAATCTATTAACAACTATTATTACTATACTATACGTTAATGTGCAATAAATTTCAATGAATGAATAAATAGGTAAAAGTGCTCCAATAAGCCTGTGTATTGCAAATATTCCACAAAGCTTGTGCAATTTTAAAACACTAATAGATAATTCAACACAAACATCCATGCGATTTAATGTTGCATCCAAGCATATCAGTACTGCATCTATGCAATATGGTGTTAATGCAATGTTCGAACAATAAAAAGTTAAAAAATACAAAAAAACGCATCCATGCGATTTGGTGCTACATTCATGTGATTCTATTCAATTCAGTGCTGTGTTGCTGTGCAATGATTAAATTAACAGTCCGATTTAGTGTTGCATCCATGCATTTCAGTGCTGCATCTATGCAATATGGTATTAGTGCAATGTTCAAACAATAAAAAGTTAAAAAATACAAAAAAATGCATCCATGCGATTTGGTGTTGCATCCATGTGATTCTATGCAATTCAGTGCTGTGTTGCTGTGCAATGATCAAATTAACAGTCCACAGATCTTCCACAATCCATTCATGTGTTATGGTATCGAACATGCGTAGGGGAAGGGGACAGGACGGAACGTTATACATACAACCTGTTGGGACAGATTAGCACGCCACCCCATACCGGCCGCTGTTGCCCGTTCGTCTCTACTGTTTTAGTGTGGCGCCCTTAAGTGCCTTGTTACTGTGAGTACCCATTGCGGGATTTGTTTATGATTTTAATAAATTTAGTACATACTGCACCATGAAGTCCATTTTATGTTGATATTTTGAGGTACAAACGGGACTGCTGTGAGGAACAGAGGCACCAGTGCAAATCTATCCAGGACCCGGCATATAACATCGAACCCAGAGAGGTCCTAAGGTGCATTCTGACCAAGCTTAATTGCAAGGTCGCACGCCCTAAGGTGAGGGGCTATCACCTGGGGGGGAGCACTTGTATGAGCGCACAGCACTTAAGTTTGTGTTCACCATAACACATGAATGGATTGTGGAAGATCTGTGGACTGTTAATTTGATCATTGCACAGCAACACAGCACTGAATTGCATAGAATCACATGGATGCAACACCAAATCGCATGGATGCGTTTTTTTGTATTTTTTAACTTTTTATTGTTTGAACATTGCACTAATACCATATTGCATAGATGCAGCACTGAAATGCATGGATGCAACACTAAATCGGACTGTTAATTTAATCATTGCACAGCAACACAGCACTGAATTGAATAGAATCACATGGATGTAGCACCAAATCGCATGGATGCGTTTTTTTGTATTTTATTACTTTTTATTGTTCGAACATTGCACTAACACCATATTGCATAGATGCAGTACTGATATGCTTGGATGCAACACTAAATCGCATGGATGTTTGTGTTGAATTATCTATTAATGTTTTAAAATTGCACAAGCTTTGTGGCATATTTGCAATACACAGGCTTATTGGAGCACTTTTACCTATTTATTCATTCATTGAAATTTATTGCACATTAACGTATAGTATAGTAATAATAGTTGTTAATAGATTTTGTATATGTTAGGCACAATATCACTTTATTAATATTTTAGTGGAAATTTCTTATTTTTTATTTTGATAAGCGCAGCGTGTGTACAATTTGGTTTAAAAAAATATTTATTAATTCTTTCTAAAAAAAAAAGTTTAGGCATTTGCTATATTTTTTAAAGAATTCCACTGGTGGGGCTTGGACTGTAAAGGATCAAATAGTCCAATAGCCAAAGATATTCCCTTTTTTTAAAGGATAACTAAAGGCACAATTTGTCTGGTGATCCTGGTGATAACAAGGGAGTCCCTCAACTTGAGGGGATTTCCTCTTACTTTTTGTTTTGGCTATGGGACAGGAAGTGAATGGAAATCTGCAAAAAGAAAACCTGACAGATGTTATATCCCTCCCCTACTCTATGCAAAATGAAAAAAAAAAGTTTTGCCTTTAGTTCTACTTTATGAAGGATCTAGGCAAAAGGACACCACAGGGCCCCATAGCTCTTAAAGGGCCGTCTTTAATATGGTTTGGACCCCGGGCAAACATTTTTTTTGCCCCCCCCCTCCCCCCCCAATTCAATTTTGACTGAAACCTGCACTATAAAAATAAATTATGCTGTGTGCAGTCTCTTATTATTACCTTATAATAAATGCTTATATGTTGTAGCGTTCAGTAGTAAAATGCCAGACTCCCAAACCACTCTTTTTTCCCCCTCATGTTCCAGTCATGTACACTGCTCTATGCACATTACCCATCCAATAGTCCATCTTAGGAGTGAGCAAAAGAGGGTGGCTACATTCCTTCACATAGTACAGTAGGACCATGAAGAAGGAACTCATACATCCTCTAACAGAAAGTCAGATCATAGCATCCATAAAAGGGAGATTTGGAGGAAGCTGAGAGCAAGAGAATGATTTTTTTTTTTTTTGGTTAAGAATATAATGTATATACCAGGGGTCTTGAATTAAAATTTATGGAGGTCTAGTTGTTAAAATATTCATTAGTCAAAGATCTGAATATCATGTTTGTACTATAACATCTCAGCAGTGTTTACATCACATTCGCAGACCCCCTTCACAGCAGTCCCATAGTGTCCTCAGTTCCTCTTCACATCACAGCGCCCCATTACATTGCAGCCTCTTCACATCACAGCGCCCCATTACATTGCAGCCTCGTCATATCACAGCCCCCATTACATTGCAGCCTCGTCATATCACAGCCCCCATTACATTGCAGCCTCATCACAGCGCCCCATTACATTGCAGCCTCTTCACATTACAGCGCCCCATTACATTGCAGCCTCGTCATATCACAGCCCCCATTACATTGCAGCCTCGTCATATCACAGCGCCCCATTACATTGCAGCCTCTTCACATCACAGCCCCCCCATTACATTGCAGCCTCGTCATATCACAGCCCCCATTACATTGCAGCCTCGTCATATCACAGCCCCCATTACATTGCAGCCTCGTCATATCACAGCGCCCCATTACATTGCAGCCTCGTCATATAACAGCGCCCCATTACATTGCAGCCTCGTCATATCACAGCGCCCCATTACATTGCAGCCTCGTCATATCACAGCGCCCCATTACATTGCAGCCTCTTCACATCACAGCCCCCCCATTACATTGCAGCCTCGTCATATCACAGCCCCCATTACATTGCAGCCTCGTCATATCACAGCGCCCCATTACATTGCAGCCTCTTCACATCACAGCCCCCCTTTACATTGCAGCCTCGTCATATCACAGCGCCCCCATTACATTGCAGCCTCGTCATATCACAGCGCCCCATTACATTGCAGCCTCCTCATATCACAGCGCCCCATTACATTACAGCCTCTTCACATCACAGCGCCCCATTACATTGCAGCCTCGTCATATCACAGCGCCCCATTACATTGCAGCCTCGTCATATCACAGCCCCCATTACATTACAGCCTCATCATATCACAGCCCCCATTACATTGCAGCCTCGTCATATCACAGCCCCCATTACATTGCAGCCTCTTCATATCACGGTGCCCCATTACATTGCAGCCTCGTCATATCACAGCCCCCATTACATTGCAGCCTCTTCACATCACAGCCCCCCATTACATTACAGCCTCGTCATATCACAGCCCTCATTACATTGCAGCCTCGTCATATCACAGCCCCCATTACATTGCAGCCTCATCATATCACAGCGCCGCATTACATTGCAGCCTCGTCATATCACAGCGCCCCATTACATTGCAGCCTCATCATATCACAGCGCCCCATTATATTGCAGCCTCGTCATATCACAGCGCCCCATTACATTACAGCCTCGTCATATCACAGCCCCCATTACATTGCAGCCTCTTCACATCACAGCCCCCCCATTACATTACAGCCTCGTCATATCACAGCCCCCATTACATTGCAGCCTCGTCATATCACAGCCCCCATTACATTGCAGCCTCATCATATCACAGCCCCCCATTACATTACAGCCTCGTCATATCACAGCCCCCATTACATTGCAGCCTCGTCATATCACAGCCCCCATTACATTGCAGCCTCTTCATATCACAGTGCCCCATTACATTGCAGCCTCTTCACATCACAGCCCCCCCATTACATTACAGCCTCGTCATATCACAGCCCCCATTACATTGCAGCCTCTTCATATCACAGCCCCCATTACATTGCAGCCTCTTCACATCACAGCCCCCCCATTACATTACAGCCTCGTCATATCACAGCCCCCATTACATTGCAGCCTCGTCATATCACAGCGCCCCATTACATTGCAGCCTCGTCATATCACAGCGCCCCATTACATTGCAGCCTCGTCATATCACAGCCCCCATTACATTGCAGCCTCATCATATCACAGCCCCCATTACATTGCAGCCTCTTCATATCACAGCGCCCCATTACATTGCAGCCTCGTCATATCACAGCCCCCATTACATTGCAGCCTCTTCACATCACAGCCCCCCCATTACATTACAGCCTCGTCATATCACAGCCCCCATTACATTGCAGCCTCGTCATATCACAGTGCCCCATTACATTGCAGCTTCGTCATATCACAGCCCCCCCATTACATTGCAGCCTCGTCATATCACAGTGCCCCATTACATTGCAGCCTCGTCATATCACAGTGCCCCATTACATTGCAGCCTCGTCATATCACAGCCCCCCATTACATTGCAGCCTCGTCATATCACAGCGCCCCATTACATTGCAGCCTCGTCATATCACAGCGCCCCATTACATTGCAGCCTCGTCATATCACAGCGCCCCATTACATTGCAGCCTCGTCATATCACAGCGCCCCATTACATTGCAGCCTCGTCATATCACAGCGCCCCATTACATTGCAGCCTCGTCATATCACAGCCCCCCATTACATTGCAGCCTCGTCATATCACAGCGCCCCCATTACATTGCAGCCTCTTCACATCACAGCCCCCCCATTACATTGCAGCCTCGTCATATCTCAGCGCCCATTACATTTCCACATTATAGTGCCCCTTTACAGATCACAGCGCCCCTGTTACATTAGAGTCCCCTTCATGTCCAGGGCTGGACTGGGACAAAAATGTGGCCCTGGACTTCATCCAGACTAGCCCAGGGCATAACGCATCAGGGGACAGCACAGCAGGGCACAGGACACAGAACATCATGACACAGCACATCAGGGCACATCAGGGCACATCACATCAGGGCACAGCACATCAGGGTACAGAGCCCAGCACATCAGGGCACAGGGTACAGCACATCAGGGTACAGAGCCCAGCACATCAGGGTACAGGGTATAGCACATCAGGACACAGCACATCAGGACACAGCACATCAGGGCACATCAGGGCACAGTACATCAGGGTACAGGACATCAGGGCATAGGTCACAGTACATCAGGGCACACGACATTGGGGCACAGCACATCAGGGCACAGTACATCAGGGTACAGGACATCAGGACACAGGTCACACGACTTTGGGGCACAGCACATCAGGGCACGGGGCACATAGCACATCAGGGCACATCAGTGTACATTGGGGCACATCAGGATACATATTTTTAAATAGTTTATCCTATGCTGTTTAACATAAAAACTCCTTCCTGCACTTGCTTCCCTATCCCCACATGGGGGATTCAGACACCCAGGGTAGACATGTGCAATTCTTAAGTTACAAATAAGGATGAGCCGAAGACCCTCCAGTTCGGTTCGCACCAGAACATCCGAACAGGCAAAAAATTTGGAAGAACACAGGAACACCATTAAAGTCTATGGCACACGAACATGAAAAATCAAAAGTGCTCATTTTGAAGGCTTATATACAAGTTATTGTCATAAAAACTGTTTGGGGACCCCGGTCCTGCCCCAGGGGACATGTATCAATGCAAAAAAAGTTTTAAAAATGGCTGTTTTTTCAGGAGCAGTGATTTTAATAATGCTTAAAGTGAAGCAATAAAATGAAATATTCCTTTAAATATCGTGCCTGTGGGGTGTCTATAGTATGTTTGTAAAGTTGCGCAGTTTTCCCGTGTTTAGAACAGTACCACAGCAAAATGACAGTTCAAAAGGAAAAAAAGTATTTTAAAACTGATCGTGGCTGTAATGAATTGTCGGGTCTCAGCAATATAGATAAAACTCATTGGAAAAAAAAAAACGGCATAGGTTCCCCCACAGTCCATTTCCAGGCCCTTTCAGTCTGGTATGAATATTAAGGGGAACCCTGAACCAGAAATTAAAAAAATAATTGTGTGTGGGTCCCCCCCCAAAATCCATACCAGGCCCTTCAGGTCTGCTATGGAAATTAAGAGGAACCCTTCGCCAAAGTTTAAAAAAATACCAGATCCTTATCAAAGCACGCAACCTGGCAGGCCACAGGAAAAGAGGGGGGGATGAGAAAGAGCCCTTCCCTCCTGAACCGTACCAGGCCACATGCCCTCAACATGGGGAGGGTGCTTTGGAGTAGCCCCCAAAGCACTTTGTCCCCAAGGTGCATTGCCGGTGGTTGTGGGGGTCTGCGGGCGGGGGGGCTTATCTGAATCTGGAAGCCCCCTTTAACAAGGGGACCCCAGATCCCGGCCAAAACACCTTTGCCCCATGGGAAGCTCACACTGAGTCACGTTTTTTCTTGGTGACGGTTCTTATATAGCTGAGCGCGGAACCACCCGATGATGTAAACGGGTGACCCTGCCTCCCCTCTGACGCCTGGTAACATCAGAGGAAGGCGGGGTCACCCGTTTATGTCACTGGGTGGCCCCGCCCTCAGTTATAAAAGAACTGTCACCTGAGAGGACGGTCAAATTGGCGAGTGCCTTCCATGGAGGCGGATCGGTGGCGGCGTGCAGGGTTTTTTTTTCTTTTTTGGTCCATCGGCGGAGCAAGAGAAGAAGAAGAAGACTACGTGGGACATTTTTATTTTTTTATTTTTATAAAGGACTTGTCCCCAAGCCGTGTCTTGTCATTTTTACCATTTTCACACTTTTTTTTGTGAAATGGTAGGGGTACATTTGTACCCCGTTACCAACTAACACAGGGGGGCCGGGATCTGGGGGTCCCCTTGTTAAAGGGGGCTTCCAGATTCCGATAAGTCCCCCGCCCGCAGACCCCCACAACCACCGGCAAGGGTTGTGGGGATGAGGTCCTTGTCCCCATCAACATGGGGACACGGTGCTTTGGGGGGCTACCCCAAAGCACCCTTCCCATATTGAGGGCATGTGGCCTGGTACGGTTCAGGAGAGGGATGCTCTCTCGTCCCCCCCTCTTTTCCTGTGGCCTGCCAGGTTGCGTGCTTGGATAAGGGTCTGGTATGGATTTTTAGGGGGGGACCCATGCCATTTTTTTTTAAAAAATTGGCGCGGGGTTCCCCTTAAAATCTATAATATTCAGGTCTGGTATGGATTTTCAGGGGTGCCCCAATGCCATTTTTTTTAAATTTTGGTGCGGGGTTTGCCTTAACATCCACTCCAGACCTGAAGGGCCTGGTATGGAATTTGAGGGGACCCCCACGCAATTTGTTTTTAAATTGTGGTTCGAGGTTCCCCTTAATATTCATACCAGACCCAAAGGGCCTGGTAATGGACTGTGGGGGAATCCGATGCCGTTTTTATCAATGACTTTTATGTGTTTTGCCTGGACCGACAATTCATTGTAGCTGCGAGTACTTTTAAATGACTTTTTTCCTTTAGAAATGTCATTTTGCTCTCGGACTGTTCTAAACACGGGATACATTCGCCACTTTACAGGCATACTGTAGACATCTCCCAGATACAAAATTTAAAGGAATATTTCACTTTTATTGTTTCACTTTAAGCATAATTAAAATCACTGCTCCCAAAAAAACGGCCGTTTTTAAAACTTTTTTTGCATTGATACATTTCCCCTGGGCAGGACCCAGGTCCCCAAACACTTTTTATGACAATAACTTGCATATAAGCCTTTAAAATTAGCACTTTCGATTTCTCCCAAAGACTTTTAAAGGGTGTTCCGCGGCTTTCGAATTTGCCGCAAACACCCCAAATTGTTCGCTATTTGGTGAACTGGTGAACACCCAATGTTCGAGTCGAACTGTGGAGAACTGGGTATGCAGTTTGAGCGAAAATGCGTCTCCTGGAAGAAGACAAAACTAACATTTTATTTATCAAGAAAATGTAAAATGTGTGATCTCTTTGATGGGGAGTTCAGTCCCCTTGCATTAAAAGAACAAATTTTTATTGAGCTCATGCCTAGGGAAAAAGAAGGGAAGGGAAGATGATGAAAAAGAAAAAACCCACTAGCTTAAACCCCCTTACTAACTGACTCCATTGAGTCTAAACTTACTTACTAAGTTCCCTATGTTGGGAATATAGAGAGACCTCCCTAAGATTGGTCCCGTCCAGCCCAGATTTTAATGCATAGAAATAATTTATATAAATCCTAACTTCCATCTTATTTATTTTGTTTATGAGAGAGAAAGAGCAATCGGGAAAAAGGAAGAGAAAAAAAAAGCAAAAAGAGGAAGGGAGGAGGGGAAGGGTAGAGTAGAGGAAAAGAGAGAAAAAAAAAAAGGGGGGGAAGACCCGCACGCACCTCTCAAACATAACTAACATGCTTAATATTGAGGTGAAAATTAAGTGCATCAGTGATACAATATAACCTGTTGCAAAAACTCACCCCACCCCTTCCCCCCACCCCCCAATACAATCATTTAATTCCCCTTTAGCCCCTCTGGGCTGATATACGAATGTGAGATAAAGTAAGGGGTAGTACTTTAATAATGACTACCCAAGAATTGTCCTCCTGTGATATCTAGTGCAGGTGATGAGCCAACCCCACCCCCCCCCCCCCAAGTGAAAAAAAAAAAATAGTGGTGTGGGTTGATATTGAGTTACCCTATTGTGTCTAATATGTGTGCACTCCCTATAACCCCTAAACTGCCTATGTTGGGGGGAGGCGGTTACCGTAGGGTCCCCCCCTAAAAAAAAAAAAATGACACTTCATGTACATCCACCTTAAAGGAGGGGAGAAAACAAAAAAAAAACACAACCCTTTGTGGTGAATATATATATATATATAAAATAATTTTCGTGTACACCCACCATAAAGGAGGGAAAATGCAAAAAAAAAAAAAGAGAAAAAACCCCTTTGTGATAAATATAAAACTAACCTCTCCCTAATTCAGGGAAAACAGCAAAAAAAAAGGAAAGAAAACTCGCAATACCCCTTTGTCCTCCACCCTCTCCCCCCCTCCCCCCTATCCAAGTCCCTGATTATCTTCTCATAGAGGTTCTTTCTGAAAAGTCCTGAAAACTTTGCGGCCATTAAGGTAGATCGATTTTGGGCAGCTGAAGCTCATTCAAAAAATCCGGAAGGTCTGCGATGTCCCTGATTATTATTTTCTGACCCTTATGCTGTACTTTAATTTGGAAAGGGAATCCCCCTCTATATGATATCTCTTTTTCTTTAAGCGCTTCCAAAAGTGGTTTTACTGCCTTTCTCAGAGTCAAGGTGTACCCCCTGTAGATCCCCTTTTGGTTTTGTGTACTTGAGACCCTTTAGGTGGCATATTATAGTCACTGCACCTTATCTATATATAAAGTTATAGATCTCACCTTGATCCATGTTTTTGCTGCCTTTAAACCCCTTCCCGCCGAGCGTACGCAGATGTGCGTACTCAGCTTTCCGGGGTTATACCAGGATGATGCCCGCAGCTGCAGGCATCATCCTGGTACCGTTGTTTAGAGCCGGCGATCGGCTATCCGAGTATAACAACTGATGCAGCTAAAAGCCGCTCGCCTGTTATACCGGAGGAGTGGGAGGGGACGTCCCCCCTCCCGCCGCCTCCCGCCGCTCCCGTTCGATCGGGAGGCCCAGTGGCCAATCGGCTGTCTCCAGCGGCTGGGGGCAGGCTGGAACGAAGCTGTGGGTGGCTTCATTCCAGCCTTCTAATTGTAAACACGGAAGCGACGTCATGACGTCACTTCCCGTTTACTCGGCTGCCAATGGCGCCGATTTAAAAAAAATACACAGTATTCAGAATCGCCGTTTTCGGCGATCTGAATACTTCGAAGTGCAAAGGAGGGATCGGGGGTAGACCCCCGATCCCTCCATAAAGAGTACCTGTCACCACCTATTACTGTCACAAGGGATGTTTACATAAAAGTCATCAAAATTTTTTTTAACACAATTTATAAATATATAATTAAATAAAATAAATAAGAATTTTTTTTTTTTAAAGCGCCCCCGTCCCCGCAAGCTCGCACAGCAAAGAAAACGCATATGGAAGTCGCGCCCGCATATGTAAACGGTGTTCAAATCACACATGTGAGGTATCGCCACAATCGTCAGAGCAAGAGCAATAATTCTAGCACTAGACCTGCTCTGTAACTCTAACCTGGTAACCGTAAAAAAAATTTAAAACATCGCCTATGGAAATTCTTAGGTACCGTAGTTTGTCGCCATTCCACGAGTGCGTGCAATTATAAAGGGTGACATGTTTTGTATCTATTTACTCGGCGTAACATCATCTTTCACATTATTCAAAAAAATTGGGGTAACTTTACTGTTTGGATTTTTTAAAATTCATGAAAGTGTCCCTTTGCCCAAAAATTTGCGTTTAAAACACCGCTGCACAAATACCGTGTGATATAAAATATTGCAACAATCTCCATTTTATTCTCTAGATTCTCTGCTAAAAAATATAATGTTTGGGGGTTCTAAATAATTTTCTAGAAAAAAATATGGATTTTAACTTGTAAACACCAAAATTCAAAAATAGGCTTAGTCATGAAAGGGATTTTATATGTTTCCTGCAGTGATGATTCACTTGTCGGGTCTCTTCACCCTCTCTGCACCGTCCAAACTGTGTTCCCTGCGCTGTATACAGTGGGGGGAGGGGGATCTCCAGTTGATCCGTTCCCTCGGTCAGACATGGCTCGAGGGATACCTCGTACATGTCTAGCCCCAGCTGTCTCGAGGGATCTCCTGTCCAGCTACTCCCCTCCTCCCCTCCTCCAGCTAGTCAGTGAAAAGAGGCTGTGACAGGCTACGGACCGGGTACGAGCTTAGCGATGTGTGGCGATGTATCAATCCCCGTACTTTCGGCTGTGTGCTGCTCTGGATGCCGGTACTATAACCAAGCCGACCTGGAGAGGTTGTGAAGCGGGTCTGCCGGTCTGCAGTGTTTGGCAATCGGCATTCGGCGTTCAACTCATGCGCTCTGCTCCTCCTGCCATACCAGCTGTTGCTCCCGTCTTCCACCTTCCGACATCTCGCTGTATCGGGCAGCTCTGCTTACTGGAGTGCTTACTGGGGTCTCGTCATGCATCCAGGTGTAGGGTACATGGAAGTTAATTCGGCTGCATTCCTGAGCTTAGAGGAGCTACCTCAATGCGTGGCCATCTTGGTCGGTCTCTCCGCCCCCAACCTGTGGGACTTGATTTAATACACCATTTTTCACATTTATATTATATTATTGTTTGTGATAATTTATTACTGCGTAAGATCACTTGTTTATTATTATTTTATTATCTGTGTATTGTGAACACAAATAGGTTTTGCAGCTAGTTTTGAGTTTCTGATTATCACAGTTTTGTGTATTCATTCACATTTTCAGTATTGGTTTACTTTGTAGCTCGAAGGACCTTCATTTAGTTTTCATATAGAGCTAAAATAACTGTTTTCATCTGGAAAGCTCAAACATGTAAAAAATATGCTTAGATATTTGTAATGTACAGAGCTGGCTAGAACAAGATTGTTTCCTTCTTCAACAAAAGTGGACATTACCAAATAATAAAGTCTAAAGATAAAAAGAAACATTTTTATAATTATTTTGCAAAATTTTGATTTCTGACTTCTGAAATATGGAAATTGATCAACATCTGCTGTATGTAGTTTGCACAAATGTACCGGTCACATTCACCTATCTTTCAGTTATAGGAATATTTAATCAGGACTATCAAACTTTAAACCAGAAATGGTATGATCCACAGTCCTATCTGCAATACAATCTGCTAAAATCTTTGGAATGTACAGAATTAATGGGAAAGTGATTGTAATTTCTCCAAACTGAAAAGGGCATTACTTTAGCAAAACTAAGAAAAAAAAGTTATAATCACCACTATTAAAAAGCATAACATTTTGTTGAGTACAAAATATTGAAAAAAGATAAAAGCAACTAGTAAGAGATATATTTGCTGTCCCATATATTGATCTCAACTACATCTTGTGTTTAAATGCTAACAGACCAGACCCTTTAGTTTCATTCATAATACGTTGCTTCTTTAGGAGTCCTTCAAAACTAGGGATATATATATATATATACCCTATATTGCCAAAAGTATTGGGACGCCTGCCTTTACACACACATGAACTTTAATGGCATTCCAGTCCATAGGGTTCAATATTGAGTTGGCCCACCTTTTACAGCTATAACAGCTTCAACTCTTCTGGTAAGGCCGTCCACAAGGTTTAGGAGTGTGTCTATGGGAATGTTTGACCATTCTTCCAGAAGTGCGTTTGTGAGGTCAGGCACTGATGTTGGACAAGAAGGCCTGGCTCGCAGTCTCTCTAATTCATCCTAAAGGTGTTCTATTGGGTTGATGTCAGGACTCTGTGCAGGCCAGTCAAGTTCCTATACCCCAAACTCGCTCATCCATGTCTTTATGGACCTTGCTTTGTGCACTGGTGTGCAGTCATGTTGAAACAGGAAGGGGCTATCCCCAAACTGCTCCCACAAAGTTGGGAGTATGACATTGTCCAAAATGTCTTGGTATGCTGACGCCCTAAGTGTTCCCTTCACTGGAACTAAAGGGCCAAGCCCAACTCCTGAAAAACACTCCCACACCATATGGGAAAGTCTCCCCAGTGGGGTTTTTCTGCAGCAGAATTACAATCGTTGAGGGAATGATTTGAAAAAAGTTTTTTATTTTTGAAAAAATGGCAACATGGCATGAACACATAAACATTTTAAATATGAGATCTGGTCAGAGATATATAGCACCATTCAAATTCTACAAAAATGGTGCTATATATCTCCGACCAGAGCTCATATTTTAAATGTTTATGTGTCCATGCCATGTTGCCATTTTTTCAAAAATAAAAAAACTTTTTTCAAATCATTCCTTCAACGATTGTAATTCTGCTGCGGAAAAAACCCACTGGGGAGACTTTCCCATATTGTAACCCATTCGGGTAGCATTTATATCACTCATGTTCATGTGTCCTTCCCATGTTACACTCCCACACCATAATCCCCCCTCCGCCCAATGATTTGGACCAGTGCACAAAGCAAGGTCCCTGTGACGCTACGGGGAAGCCATAGGTATGGGGTTACCAAGGGACATCACCGGGTGGCCCCGCCCTCAGTTATAAAAGAACTGTCACCTGCGAGGACGTGTCATACGGCGGGTGCCTCCCGTGGAGGCGGGTCGGTGTGGCTTTTTTTTTTTTTTTTTTATTCTTTTTCGGTCCATCGGCGGAGCAAGAGAAGAAGACTTTGTGAGACATTTTTATTTTTTTATTTTTAATAAAGGACTTGTCCCAAGCCGTGTCTTGTCATTTTTACCATTTTGATACTTTTTTTGTGAAATGGTAGGGGTACATTTGTACCCCGTTACCATTTCGAACAGGGGGGAGGCTGGGACTTTGAGGTCCCCTTGTTAAAGGGGGCTTCCAAATTCCGATAATCCCCCCACCCGCAGACCCCCACAACCACCGGGTAAGGGTTGTGGGGATGAGGCCCTTGTCCCCATAAACATGGGGACAAGGTGCTTTGGGGGGCTACCCCAAAGCACCCTCCCCATGTTGAGAGCATGTAGCCTGGTATGGTTCAGGGGGGGGGCACTCTCTCGTCCCCCCTCTTTACTGTGGCCTGCCAGGTTGTGTGCTCGGATAAGGGTCTGGTATAGATTTTTGGGGGACCCCCACGCCATTTTTTAAAACATTTTGGCGCGGGGTTCCCCTTAAAATCCATGCCAGACCCTTCAGGGAGAGGGACCTCCACACCATTTTTTTTTTTTAATTTTGGTTCGGGGTTCCCCTTAATATTCATACCAGACCCAAAGGGCCTGGTAATGGACTGTGGGGGAATCCCATGCCATTTTTTTCAATGACTTGTATGTGTATTGCCGGGACCAACAATTCATTATAGCCGTGAGTACTTTTAAATGACTTTTTTTCCTTTAGAAATGTCATTTTGTGCAGGGACTGTTGTAAACATGGGAAACATGTGCCACTTTACAGGCATACTATAGACACCTCCCAGGTACGAAATTTAAAGGAATATTTCACTTTTATTGTTTCACTTTAAGCATTATTAAAATCACTGCTCCAGAAAAACATTTTTAAAACTTTTTTTTGCATTAATACATGTTCCCTGGGGCAGGACCCGGGTCCCCAAACACTTTTTATGACAATAACTTGCATATAAGCCTTTAAAATTAGCACTTTTGATTATTCATGTTCGTGTCCCGTACACTTTAATGGTGTTTGCATGTTCAAACAAATTTTTTTGCCTGTTTGCATGTTCTGCTGTGAAGCGAACCGGGGGGTGTTCGACTCATTCCTACTGGCGATTGTAAATGTTTTTTTTTTCTGTTCAATGGAATAAAAAAAATTATATATTGGTATATTTTGTATAAACCTTCAGAATCACAAGAGACTCAACGATTGAAGTTCAAGCAGGGATTTGTATAATACAAATATTGTTGAATCTTGGCTATCTGCTTTGGTTGGATGTCTATAACCCTAAAATGTACTTTGCCCATTTATGACCAAAAACGGGTTGGTTTATAGACCAATGGTAGCTTTCATTTGCAAATCTACATCTAGATTTGTTTGCTTTTTCAAAATCCTTTTTTCCTGCTTGGCTCTGGGCCAGACATTCCAAGGCTATGGCAGGTGCCAGCACTGGGTGGTATGATAAATGGTAGCCCTCTGTACAGTAGGTTCTGCAAATATGAAGACATGTACCATACCCAGCAGACAAAATGTGGCATGGGTGTAGAAAGACGAACTGAATTTCAAATGTGTTAATAATTACAATAGTTTTTATTAAGAGACATAAACCAAACATGAAATGAAGGCATAAAATGTAGCGATCACAGATTTTAAAAAATGCCATTTCTAGAGCAGCAAAAACATTACATAGATATAACAGGAACATGTACAGAGATGGTGTAGTTCAAAGTACATGCTATTGTTATCAAATAGGTATTCCATCACACAGCATAAACAGATCCCATAAGGTTCTTGGTCCCAGATTGGGACCACAGCAGAACAATACAATCCATAAAAAAAAGAAAGAGGAATTAAAAGAAAAAGAAAAAGAACTAAGGAAAAGGAAGCACAAGGTGAGTGGTCAAGCCTAGAGGTCTCGTGTATAAAATAAGGCTAATTAAAATTTGTCATCCAAGGGAATCTTCATGTATGTGGCCCAGGAAGTCCATGTTTTGGTAAGCTGTTTAACCTTGTCAAGTATCTTGCTGGCTAGTTTTTCATGGGTCATAATCCAAAAGATTTCATGCTTGTTATGAGCCACGGAGACAGACTGTGTTTTCCATGCTCCAGCTATTGTGCATTTAACCACAAAAAAACATGAACAAGGCTAATCTTTGTTTTCTGGGGGAGATGCAGGGATCAGTTCATTTAGCAAAGCATACTGAGGTTGCTGTGAGATAGCTATACCTAAAACTCAGTGTATTAAGTGAAAAACTCTATCCTAATAACCCCAGTGGGGGCACTCCCACCAAATATGAAGTATAGAAAGGTTACATGCTCAAAAACAGTATGGTGATGTGCTCCAATGCATTTTGGCTAGGCGGGCTGGGACAAGTTACCACATGGTGAGCACTTTTATATTTGCTTCAATTAAGGACATATTTAAGGTTCCCTGGTATGAAAGATCTTGTCAATTTTGCCAGGTTCCAATATCAGAATCAGTGGAAAGGTCCCTGTCCCAGTCTGCCATGTCAGGTCATTTAGGGACTGAAGGGGCGACCCATAATTCAAAGAAATACCTCTTCTCAGGCCTTTAACATTGGAGCACTTTTGTTCATAGGGGAAAAGGGATACCAATCACAAATTTATGGATTTTCAAAAATGGGATAACTGGTGGAACCAGTTTTAGTGCGAGGAATGCACAATTTCGAGATACAGTTTTGTAAAGTTAAGGGTACTTTAGAGGTGTCCACTTATTTTCTATGTGAACAGCCTTTATCCCTTTAGTAAATAAATCTACTGCATGAAACTCCAAGTATTCACTCATAATATCAAAATAAACACAAGCCAAAACCTAAAATGTCAAAAAGCATAATTTTATTATAATAATAGTTTTCAGAACCATCATAAAGTCATGTTAATTATTTAACGGTATCATGTCATAATAGTAACCGTGAAAGTATATAAAAATAAAAAGCGGTACAGATTAATCAATAACTGTGTTTTTTACTATTGTTATAAAATAGATATAGATAGTGTAAAAGCTACAGTATATACAAATAAATTCATTATATGCGTTGCTGTTATTAGAAACATATAAGACATGGAATAATCTCTCAATCTGGACAGCTGTTCTGGTGACAACAGTCAAAGATTAGATTTCTATTCATTTTGGGGGGAGATTTACTTTACCCTTACTTGCTGTTCGATATTTAGAGCAGAAATTGGGGTCAAAGCTCTCCTGCAGGAACACAAACCTCAGAAAAATAATGTAACAGATGTGCCTACATTATCCAGACTATATGCTGCAATTCTACTTCACTCTGTTGAAAACTTAATATATGAACATTGAGTTGTCTTTATTTGTGGGTACCATCATCCCACAGCATATAGCTATGGCTACAAACTAAAAATAAAGGGACATTCAGAGTACACAGATTCTGCTACTACACAATTGTAACTTAAAGAATACATTTTACGAGAAGCTTGGAGTCCCTGGGTACAATGGTCTAATGCTGCACCAGTTTAGAAACTCTACCAACTCTATGTTACTAATTTCTTGAACGAGCAATAAGTAAGTTAAACTCAGTTCTAATATTTGATAAGTATACTACTGTTCGATCTGCCGGTTTGTGTTGCATTTGTTACAATATGATTTTTTTTTATTAATCAGACTTGATACATGGGACATAACATTACACAATAGTGGTTGGTTATAGAGATATTGTCAGTTTTTGGCTTGAGTAGATTTCTCAAACAAATGCTGTTTTATACAATGGGGGTAGATATCATTGTTGTATTCAATTGACAGTTCAATTAACAGGCTATTGACTCTATAGCTACAGTAAACAAGTAAGACATTACTTGTTTGGGATTCTTTCAACTTTCAAACTGAAAGAATGGCTGTTAAATTACTGTCTTGGTTTGAGTAGACAATGGTACGTAGATACCATTTTTGTACGTAGATACAGTTTTCAACAGTCCTTTGTTTCTACAACTACAGTAAACAGGCATGTTTTCTGTTGTTTGATAACTAACAGCCTGACACATAAAAGGGGTGAGTAGGGAGACACACACACACCATCATGCTTTGAAGATCAGAAGCCGCCACTCATGATACAAGAACAGTGCCTAATGCTCCCGAAAAATCTTGCCAATGGAGATCATGAACATACAGTAACAGAAGATAAGTAACTTTTAAGTGTATTTGTACTATTATAGACCATAGGCTGTTTCGTTTGCTAGGCATTTTGCTTGTTATTGATATCTGTTAGTCTTGTATTGTATTCCTAAGATTGTAATAGTTTTGTATGTACAGCATCTTTGTATAGTAAAAGCACAATTTACACACTACAGAAATCTCAGCTTCCTTGCTTATACCACAGAGTAACCTTGCTAGATAGACGCAAGCAAAACATTTGGGGGCTCATGCCATGGTCTGTGCTATAGTTCAATTGAAGCAGACCTGTTTTTTCTGTAGTGTGTTGTGTAGCTTGTGCTAGGTAAAATGCTGCGTAAGCTGTTTGGGAAAAGCAAGGCTGCAGAGGGTTCTGGTGAACAGAAGGAAGTGTGCAGCTTACCTATCTGGGCCAGAGACAATGAGTGGGAGCCTCTTGCCAAAGAATTTTTGAAGTATGCTTCTCCCTTGAACCTAACTTGGGGTGATAAAGTCTCAGATCATTTTGTAGATTTTAGCCTTAAGGGGTTGGATTTAAGTAAAAAGGAGAAGAGGACAGTGTCCACAGTGGGCTGGTATCTCCTTAATGCTATTTACACTGAATCACAGAAAAGGGAGAAGGCAGAGGCAGAAGTTAAGGTATTAAAAGACCAGCTAGCAGTTGCTTCAGAGTGTGTGCGTTCAACTGCTAGTTGGGCTGATGAATTGCAAGAGAGGTGGGCAGCCCTCATGACCAAATCAATTAATGCCTTAAGGAAAAGAAAGGGCCGTAAACCTGTTAGTAAAGCCAAGGTACGTGCCATTGTCACATCCCAAAATTGGGATTGTGAGGATGTGCTTTCCTCAAATGATAGTGAGGATGAGGAGATAGAGTTTGATATTTCACATGATGATCTGCTAGTGCGAAAGAAAAAGTATGCCAGACCTCTCATTACTAAGCATAGGAAACGGCAACATGATAGAGAGGATATGGCAGATGGGGAGGTGCATTATCACAACCCCAGAGATGTTGAATTTGAAGAAGTACGGGAGTTTACACAAACTGAACTCCATGAGCTGGCAAAACAATACAAACAAAGGTCTGGGGAACCCCTAGTGAGGTGGCTCTTACGCTTATGGGATGAAGGGGCAGACAGTGTTGTTTTGTCAGGTAAGGAAGCAGTGACTATGGGAGTGTTAACCCATGATCCACAATTGCATCAGGCAATGCGAAAAGCCCGAGAGTTTAGCATGAATTTTTCACTGTTAGACCTCGTGAGAGATGGAATAGTCTGAGTATATGCTAGTCCTACTGACCTGGAAAATACCTACTCATGGAGAGCAATAGGAGAGGGTATTTCCAGGTTACGTGAGATGGGTTGTATAACAGGATTAAATACGTTTCCAGAATGGATGGGTTCAGATATGGAACCCTTTACATCTGCTCTGCGCTCTAAGCTGATGAAGTCTGCGTTATTTAATCTCAGGGCTCCATTATTGTCCTTGTTTGGAGGCCTGGGATTAAACAGCAAGATTCATGAAGCCACTACACTTTTAAGCCAGTTGGGGGAGCTAGAGGAGACTAAAACAAAACCTGTCAGGGCAGTAGATAAGGTCAAGGCCAGACAGGAAGAATACAAGCAGAAAAGAACAGAGAAGAAAGGGAATGGGGTAGAGAAGACAGGAGGTGAAGAGAAAACCAGGCAAGTTATTTCTAGGAAACAAATGTGGGTGGACCTATTAAAGGCAGGAGTACTTAAAGATGAGATAGATGGCATTTCTACTGCAGAAATGTCGAAGAGGTGGAAACATTTAGTAGGGAAAACTGTCAGGGTTAGAAACACTACTCCTAGTGAAGATAACACCAGCCTGGACTTAGAGAAAACAGAACAGACCCCTCCTGTTAGCCCCAAACCAATTCCCAAAACTGAACATGAACCCAAATCCCTTTATCCTGGGAAGGAGTTAGAGAGAATCAGAAAAGGGGATTGGGAGGTTCCTTATCCTTTATGAAGGGAAGGTGAGTCTCCTGTAATAACCGTGAGGGCAGTGACAGCAGGAGACCGACGCCCATATGCACCTGTCACTGTATGGTGGGGGAAGTCATCTTCTCCTACACATGTAATGGCTTTAGTTGATAGTGGAACTGAAGTTACACTTTTGCAAGGAAATCCTTCCCATCACAAAGGAGAATTGATTTATGTAGAAAGTATGGGAGGGCAAACTACACCAGCAGTTAGGATACGGGTGAAATTGGCTATTGGCAAGGGATCAGGATTTATGACAAATGTTTTGGTATCAGAGTTACCCGAAAATATTCTTGGGATGGATGTACTTCAAGGTCAGTCAATTCAGACTGAAAGAGGTACATTCACATTCGGGTATCCTGATAAAGCGTATCTGGTTAGGGCGGTGAAGGCTGTGGTCAGAGGTCATGCGAAATGGACCCCTGTCTACATTCCTCCACCAGAGAAGCCAGTCTGTCTCAAGCAGTACAGACTTCCTGGAGGCCACAAAGAAATTGGGGAGAGTATTCAAGAACTGTTGAGAGTAGGGATCCTTAGACCTGCTGTAAGTCCTTTCTCGTCTCTGGTGTTCCCAGTAAAGAAACCCGATGGGACGTATAGAATGACTGTGGATTACAGAGGTCTAAACAAAGTGGCACCTCCATTGAAGTCAGCTGTACCAGATATGATCTCAATTGTTGAGAAAATTGCTAAAAATGCAAGAGAATATCATACTGTGATAGACCTGGCTAATGCTTTCTTTTCGATTTTAATAGATCCAGAGTGTCAAGACCAGTTTGCTATGGTGTGGGACGGCCGCAAGTACACTTTCACTGTTCTTCCGCAAGGCTATCTTCATTCTCCAACGATTTGTTATGGACTGATTGCCAGAGATTTAAGTACCCTGAATTTGAAAGTCGCTGTGTTTCATTACATTGATGACATCATGATCTCTGGGACAAAAGAAGATGTAACTGAAGCACTGCACCTGCTGATAGAGCACTTGAAGAACAGAGGGTGGGCTATAAACAGAGACAAAGTCCAAGGACCTGCCACAGAAGTGAAATTCCTGGGAATGATGTGGACTGGGCCGCAGAGGAAAATTCCAGAGACAGTTGTGCAAACTATCCAGGCGCTGTCGCCCCCTACTACCAAAAAGGAGGCACAGAAGTTCATTGGAGTTGTGGGGTTCTGGAGATCGTTCATCCCACATCTTTGACTGATTCTGAGGCCTATATATAATGTCACCAGAAAAAAGACTGAGTTCTCATGGGGTTCAGAGCAGCGGACTGCATTCCTGGCTGCTAAAGAAGCTATTTTGTAGCATCAGGGATTAGGACCTGTGAGACAAGGGGTACCATTTCAGCTGGATGTAGTGGAGCAGAATGGAACCATATCTTGGAGTCTGTGGCAGCCAAATGAAAAGAAAGGACTGAGAGCAATACCCATTGGATTTTGGTCCAAACAACTGACAGGGGCACAGAAGAGATACATGCCCCTAGAGAAGTACCTGTTTGGGGCCTACACAGCACTTCAACATGTAGAGACCATTACAGGAAAGGACATAGTCACCATCCATACTGCATTGCCAATAGCAGGATGGGTGAGAGATAATGGACTGACCACTAGGGCAGCTGTAGCCCAGAACCAGACACTGATGAAATGGAAGTGGTACCTTCAAGAAAGAAGGGGTCACTTTTACCAGCCCCCGGCCAGAAGAAGACATTCCTGTGCTGCAGTCATCCCCCATTCAAGAGGCTCCACCATTTGAGTCTCTGTCAGAAGACATGAAGGAGTCAGCGTGGTTCACTGATGGTTCAGTCATAGTCACCTCATCTGGACGTAAATGGACAGCAGCAGCCTACAACCCAAGTACAGACACAGTCCTGCAGGAGACCGGAATTGGAGGGTCCAGTCAGTATGCAGAGTTGAAAGCTGTGGTGATGACTCTTCAGGAGGATCCTTCTTCCCATGTCACTATCTACACTGACAGCTGGGCGGTTTTTAAAGGACTGACAACTTGAATGCCCACGTGGAAGTCCAATGAATGGATGATTCATGGAAAGGTGGTGTGGGGAGGTAAGGAAGTCTGGGACTACATCTGGAAGGAAGCTCAGTCCTGCACCATAAAAGTGGGGCATGTTGATGCACATGTGCCCCTAGTGCCAGACTTTGAGAACTATAACAGAGTTGCAGATGAAATTGCCAAAGTGAAGGCAGTTGTGCCAATTGATCCTGTCTTGATGAACTTGGCCAACTGGGCGCACAAGCAATCTGGACATTTGGGGCAGAAAGCAACATATGAATGGGCACAGCAGAGAGGATTGCCTATATCCATGGACATGATAAAGACTGTAATAGGGAATTATGTGGAGAAGTGCGACAATGGCCATTGCAAAAGTACTCCACCGGGTCGATTAAGAGGGGTGAGAGGCCTGCAGCGATCTGGCAGATCGATTTCATCGGTCCCCTGCTCCGGGGAAACAATGGACTAAGATATTGTTGCACTGCAGTGGACACCTATTCAGGACTTATGCTTGTTCATCCCTGCAAACGTGCAGATCAAGCCGCAACGCTTCAACTGCTCCAGAAACTTGTCGTTGCTTATGGTTGTCCCAAACAAGTTCAAAGTGATAACGGCTCACACTTCACTGGATCAACAATACAGCAGTGGGCCAAAGATTCTGGAGTGTACTGGTTGTGCCACATCCCATACCATCCACAGGCAGCTGGTTTGATTGAAAGATACAACGGGCTATTGAAGGACCAGATATGCAAACTTACACCCACACATACACTAAGGGTGTGGGATCGGATCCTCACACAGGCAGTCATGTAGTTAAATTCTATGCCAATAGCCAAAAGCACACCATATGAGAGGATGGAAGGGGCTGGGGCACAGATTCCACAGCTGGAGTGCAGAGTTCAGTATTTATGTAAGGTTCCTGAAAGAACAGGGCTTAACAGATACCATGGTACTGCTTCCCATGACATAGAAACCAAGAGTGACGTATCTGAAGCTGAAGCCTATCTAGGAATGAGAGGGAATCTGGCAGGAAGGTTTGAAGTTACATTTGCATTGGCAGATGAGCTTCAAGACAGTGGCTGGGACTCTGACTGGTTAGTGGATACTTCCCAGCAAGAGTGGAAAGTGAGGCTACATAACAGCAAAGCTTCCAAAATAAACAGCAGTGATCTTCTGGGAAATATCAGTATATTTCCTCTCCTCCCTATTGATGTTCTTTGGGAGGGTCAGAAGTGGGTACAGGCAGGGGGCAAAGTGTTAGTCAGATATCCAGGCAAGAAGCCATTTAGAAGAGAGATTTTAGCTGAAGGGCCTGGATCTACTGTTTATGTATTATTAGAAGGAACAGATAATCCGCTTTGTTTTCCACTCCACAGTCTGTCTCCGATTTGATCCATAGGAAGACCAGAGAAAAGTGGTTACATGATGGAAAGAATGACAGAAGATCGCAAGAGCTGTGGAGAGCAAGGCCTTTGACGTATTTCAAGCCTGGACTTGTTTCTAAAGAACTTTAGAATGGACTTTCTAATGAACTTTTTTAGTTAAAGACTGAAACACCTTCTCAGTGACAGAAATGGGAGGTGTTGCTTTCAAGGAAAATGAATGTTTAAAATGAGTTTTCATAGTAATGAAGTGATTTTCTGTATGGAGTTTGAAAGGAAAAAAAAATAGGGCGGAATGTGTTGCGTTTGTTACAATATGATTTTTTTTTATTAATCAGACTTGATACATGGGACATAACATTACACAATAGTGGTTGGTTATAGAGATATTCTCAGTTTTTGGCTTTGAGTAGATTTCTCAAACAAATGCTGTTTTATACAATGGGGGTAGATATCATTGTTGTATTCAATGGACAGTTCAATTAACAGGCTATTGACTCTATAGCTACAGTAAACAAGTAAGACATTACTTGTTTGGGATTCTTTCAGCTTTCAAACTGAAAGAATGGCTGTTAAATTGCTGTCTTGGTTTGAGTATACAATGGTACGTAGATACCATTTTTGTACGTAGATACAGTTTTCAACAGTCCATTGTTTCTACAGCTACAGTAAACAGGCATGTTTTCTGTTGTTTGATAACTATGGCAAACAGCCTGATGCATAAAAGGGGTGAGTAGAGAGACACACACACACCATCATGCTTTGAAGATCAGAAGCCGCCACTCATGATACAAGAACAGTGCCTGATGCTCCCGAAAAATCTTGCCAATGGAGATTACGAACATACAGTAACAGAAGATAAGTAATCTTTAAGTGTATTTGTACTATTATAGACCATAGGCTGTTTAGTTTGCTAGGCATTTTGCTTGTTATAGAGATCTGTCAGTCTTGTATTGTATTCCTAAGATTGTAATAGTTTTGTATGTACAGCATCTTTGTAAAGTAAAATCACAATTTACACACTGCAGAAATCTCAGCTTCCTTGCTTATACCACAGAGTAACCTTGCTAGATAGACGCAAGCAAAACACGGTTACAGAGGGTCATACCCTCACCTAACCTTTACACTTCGGATCTTCTCTCCTGGGACACAAAAGAGCTCCTGATTGGGGTGTCAGGGAAGGAGAGGAGACCGATAACTTTATAAACTCATTCTAAACTAAGTATCAAACAATCTGTTAGATATCCATGTATATCTCTTGTTATTACTACAACAACGTTGTTGCACAACGTACAATGTACACATTGTTCCTTGTATTTACCTGTAAAATCTCAATAAAAATCAATTGAAGAAAAAAATAAAAAATTTAGTATATAGATAAAAATCAAATATTAAAATATCCACTGCACAAAGAAGTCAATCTATATACTTGTTTTGCTCTAAATTACATAAAATAGACTCCTCCTAGCTCACATGGTGTCATTTAATTATACCTGTGCACTTTTTCACAATATTGATTCTTATTGTTCATTATCCAAAGCATGGATGAGAAGCATCAGAGTAGATTTAATAAAACTGGAGGGTGCAAAATCTTGTGCAGCTCTTGATAGAAGCCAATCAGCTTCCAGTTTTTTTTTTTTGTCATTTTGTCAAAGCTTAATTGATCAAGCTAAAGTTAGAAGTTGATTGGATTCTATGCACAGCTGTACCAGATTTTACACTCTCCAGTTTTAGTAAATCAACCCCGTTGTGATAACAGTTTACAATAACATTACTATGGAAAAAAAGAAAAGAAAAACAAAGTCTATAATATTTTAGGAAAAGTTGAAACCATTTTTGGTGTATAACATGTATAAAATGATTGAGATTACTGCGTCTTTGGTCTTTGGTATTGCAGAGTAGAACAGAAAATCATTCTTCCAGTGTAGACCAGTCATCTCTCATGATAGATTCATTGTTGTGCATGTTGGATGCTGTGATAGATGGAATCTGAGGGTCTATTAAGATTCTTTAGGGGAAAAAATTAAATTAAAGAACTGTTTGGGCAATTTTATAAAATTTTTATTATTTATGTTTAAAAGAAACTCAGTAGGCGTGTATTATTCATTCAATAGGTTGGTATTTTCCATTCAAGCTATTTGTTAAGTCATCAAAGTTGTCTCTCTTATATTATATTATCTGGGAAAAAAAGACTATACGTTGCCTTTTAAAGAGAAATTAGCATCACAAGGATAAAATGATACACAAGCATACACCCATAGCTGAAATATTAGCTCTTAGTGGACCTATACATCTGCAATCATACCTGGTATACAGATTCTGTTCCTTTTGCATCATGGAGTTGAAAATCATTACTTTCCGTTCCTAAAATACCAAAGAAAAGTTTCTGAAACCCTTAATTGAATTTTTTTCTGTAGTAGACCTTTGTAAATCTATATACAATATATATCAATAAATATTGTAGGTGAATACAAAAAGCACTGGTGATTACTGAAGAGTAATTCCACCCAATCTTTATTTTTCCTTAAATTTTGACAGAATGCTAAAGGTTCAAATCTTAGGGGTTTTTTGTGCTGTCTGTGCCCCAACTAGGGAGATTCATACTCAATTCTTACCCAGACAACAATTGTTATTGAGATAGGAAACTGTGAAAAACCTGAAGAGAGAAGGTAATAAAAACCCGACAGAAGTTCTAAACCTTTCTATAAATAAGTAGTCAATGTATATAAGTGTTAAATAAAGAGTTGGCTTTAAATTGGGGCTGATATAAAAAACAATGCTTTGACTTATTTTTCGCAAAATACTGATTCCCACCTATTGACAATCACACTGAAAATTTTCCACTCATTTTTGTCCTGTTTGGAAAATAGCAACAATATTTTAGATGGCCTCTGTAAATTACCCACTTTTTACCGCCTTATTAAATAAAAAATCAATGTTTTCTATTGATTTATGATACAAACCAGGTAAAATAGATACAACTAACAAATAAAAGGAAACATTCAATATACATCATACTTACTACATTAAAAACTCAGACAAGACACTAACAAACATACATACAAAAACTGTATTTCCAATAACCCCTAGTCTTTTTATTGTAACAGCACTGTTCATTCCCCTTAAAAAGGAACAAAATAAATCAAAGAAATGTATTATTTAGACTTACTAGACCTTCCTACCCACACAACCTATCCTGCCTACCTCTTCCTTACCCCCTTCTTTTCCCATCTCCAACCATCTTCCATCCACCACCTACATACACGTGTTGCAACCTTACAAAATAATCTCAGTCGTGAGTTGTATTGTAGTGTCCCCCCAAACACCCCCCCTAAATAAATATATCCCCATCAGAAAGAAAATCTGTATATTTCTCAAAAGGAGATGTGTATTTTTGTTAATCCTCCTACCCCCCCCCCTTTACCTCCCCCTCAGGCCCTTATAGTCATTAGTACAACATTTATTTGACTGCATATCTATTTCTTTGGGTGAGTTTGAACAAAAGCATCAGAGATAAGAGGAAAAATAAAGTTTATTTTACTGTGTTTTTTCTTCTCCACGTGTCTCTTGATGAAGCAGAAGACTCCCAGTCCGAGCAAAAGCAAAATAAAGATGTTACCAATTACAATCCCAATAATTATTTGATTATCCATGCACCTAGAAGCTAAAAAAAGAGAGCATTCAACAACAATCTCAAAAGAGTTTTAACTGTTTCAATTGTATCTGCAGTTTTTGCTTAACGTGGTTGTAAGGTCATTTTTTTTTACACTGCAATAATAAATATATTATACTTACTTGCTCTGTGCAATGGTGTTACATAAAATACCCCCAAACCTTCCCTTCTGGGGTCAATGCTCTAGGCTCTGCCTCTTCTCCGTTTTCCACCTTGAAATGGAATTCTATTCTAGTTTGAAAATGGGTAGTTTTTTTTCCTTCCAATCTGATCAGTGTGGTCTCTTTACTATCACTCCTCCATAGGTGTTTCTCGCTGAAATACTTGCCCTTTCTCTGGTGCTGTCTCCATAGACAAAATAGTCACATACCCATGATGGCACTGACAGTACAAAGATTCAGCAAGTGTTTGCTGGTGATTGGGTTCCAGTGCTGAAGAAGAGACTAAAAGGAAGAAGACCTTGTGTGTCACATAGCTGGCCAGGAGATGTGTGGAAAAAAATAAATAAATTAGAGGGCCTCAGGGAGGGTGGGTTAGTAGGGGAAGGTAGCTTAACTTGGATTTTAAAGTAGAACTATAGGCAAAACTTTTTTTATTTTTAAAAATGGATGGATATAACCCCTGTCAGATTTTTTTCCTTAATCTGTATCCCATTGAGGAGATTTCCCTTCACTTCCTGACCCATAGCCAAAACAGGAAGTGAGAGGAGATCCCTTCAAATTAAGGGAATTTCTTGAGGACCCCCAGGTCACCAGAACTAGTGTCCTCATTGGAAGATTTCCCCTCTATTACTTCTCTGGGTACAATGCAAAATATGGAATTTTCTTTTACTTTCACATTTCAATGAGAATGGTAAACCGGACAAATAGAGAGGGGGGTCTCCTTAATGGGGGCATAGACAGCAATAAAAACTGACAAGAGTTGTAATCCCTCTCCACTCTATCCAAAACTAAAAAAAAAAGAGGGTTGCCTTAAGTTAACCCTCCTGGCGGTAATCCCGAGTGTGGCTCGGGGTTAAATTTCAATACCATTAGCGGTAACCTTGAGCCACACACCTCATTGCAATGCAAAATCCTGGTCCAGGCAACTTACCTTGTCCCCAGGATCCTGCGATGTCCCCCTGCTGTGTCCCCCACCGGATCCTCCGAAAACAGCAATAGTAAATTAGAACACTTGCAGAATTGAGCGATAGTGAATTGTGGGGAAATTCATTTTATTATATCATTATTTTTATAATTTTTTATAGTTATTTTTTATATTATAATTTATGATTTTGTGTTTTAAACTTTATCATACCCGAGATGTCTACTAGACTCTTGTTTGGACAGATTTAAGTGTGTTATTAAGTCTGATATTACAATATAAAACGGCAAATTTCTATGCAAAACAATGTACCGCTTAGACATTCAAAAATCTGACATAATCATACCGCCAGGGAGGCTACACTTCAACTCCTTAGAGGGAGGAAAAGAGTGATGGGCTTTTCAACTCAGAAATTTGTTGTGTAAATTATAGATCTTCTGGACGTTTTCCATGCCATGGTGGAGTTACACTCATTTCTATAGTGTATTGTAAAAAAAAAAAATAGGAATGGGTAAAGAATGAGAAGGAGGGCACAAGCATATGGGCATGCGTTTGCCCCTCCCTTTCTTAATATAAAAAAAAAGTAAAATATAAAAAGTAAAAAATGTATGTATATGCAAAATAGAAACAGGTGGAAAATGGGGACAAGGAGACTGGGATATGCATCACGTGACCTCTGGAAAATTCCCAGAAGGTCATGTGATGTAATTGTAAAATTCTAGAAGTGGGGCTTATTATAAATAGGACCCCGCTCTGAGTTAAACCACCAGTGGGTCTGTCACAGCTGAAGGAGCTCCACCTCACCGCTGTCATGTCCACTAAATCACTAGTGAGGCAAGTTCTGGAGCGGGCAGGTAGCAGCGGGGAGAGAAGAATGGCTACAGCGGTGCCTCCATGTGGCTGACGAAGAAGAGACATGGTGGGGACAGAGAACAGAAGAAACAGATGAGAGAAATGAAGGCTCTCCTTTTAACCACCTGAGGAGAGGAAGACCGCCATTAAGGAGCCCTGAACAGAGCAGTCAGAGCCACAGGGGTCCGCCATCCCGGCCGCCCCCCCCCCCCCCACCTCTGGGTATTACAGAACAGCAGCAGACACCACTGGAAAATGCGGCTCGCGGTGGCTGGACATATTAGAGCAAGTCAGAGGAATAAGAAAAAACTGAGGTTTCTATCCCCATCACCACCCAGAAGAGGCAGAGGTAGACCCATTCAAGTTATTCAGAGTGGGGAACATGAGGAGATTCCAGTCACAGGAGCGGTTGCTGGGCAACAGGCTAGTCACAGCTCCAAGCAAGTAAACCATGAAAGCAGCCTAATGTCAGAGCATGGGCAGCCAATACCCTCACTGACCAGCGGAGGAAACAGCGAGCAGCATATAGCTACTCCCATTTACAACAATGCACCAACACCACCTAGTGTTCACGGTGAGTTATACAACTTACTAAGTAATATTAATGAATCTATTGCAAAATTATCTGGCAAAATGACTGCAAATGTGAATGTGAGTCCTAATTATGCAGCAGTATGGTCTAATAATACAAGTAATATGAATACAGTGGAAGATGGAATTAGCACTAATTATGTGGCAAACTCTAATGGTTTAAATTCTGTAGTAGAAATTCCTGTGTCCTCCAGCATTTCTCGGGCTACTCCATCAGTTCCTGAAACATGTATGAAAGAAGCACTACCGTGTGAGATCTCACCACTGGGATATCATCTTTCCAATCAAATAAAAGAAAAAATCTGGAAGGGTGAGTTTATAGACATAATGGCACTATTGCCATCTTCCAAAGATTTTATAACAAAATCTGGGAGAAAACTTGAGGAAAAAAGTGAAGATGATAGGCAGAGACCAGTGGCGAGATCATTTCATAACTGGCTTCAGTCATTCACAATTTATGCAAGCGTTCTGGGTGAAAAACACGCAGAATTCTTTTGAGGACTTTTTCAGCATCTGGAACATGTATTGGAGGCATACAAGAGTTTCGGAGGATTAGGATGGTATAATTACGAAGAATCATGCAGACAAAAACTGTCTCTTTATCCATTGTTAAAGTGGCGTATAAAAGACGTGGAGCTATGGTTTAATTTAATATTGCCACAAAAATCTACATTTTCTAAGCCAGCACCCACGTCTTTTATCTCACCATACAAAGAAGGTTTCTGCTATGCATTTAACGAAACACAATGCAGATGGGGTAATGCCTGTAAATATAGGCATGAATGTTCACAATGTTCAGGTACACACCCATTAGTTAAGTGTTTCAAAAGGGGTTATTTTCAAGGACAGAGAGAACATATTGCAAAAAGCACGCACACCAGTGAGATTAGCAAGAATGTTTGGTTGGAAATTTATCCAGACCAGGAGTGTCATGAAAAAGGTTCACCCGTTGGTGGTGCTGTCGGTCTTTGGGATTGCAGTACCAGTGTCCACCAGCAGGTGTCTTCCAATACCCAGGACCTGTAATAAGAGGACTCACCTGCTGGTGGCACTGTTGCATCCTTGGGCCGTAGTACCGGTGTCCACCAGCGGGTGTATTCCGGCAGTGTTGAGCAGACAGCACCTGCTGCGCTCAGGTGTAACGTGAGGTCAATTACTGCAGTCTGATAAATATCCGGCAAGCCCTCACATGCTTGCCTTGGTGTCTCTCTCCCTGCGCCCTGACCTTGCTGCCTGTTATCCTGACCTTGAGCCTGCATCTGTCCTGTCCTGATCTGATCCGATCCCAAGCCCATCCTGGACCTGTCCCTCCTGTTCTTGATTACCTTATATCCCTGCCCTGTAGCCTATCCATCCGTCCTCTCCCTGTCCTGTTGGTTTCCCGTCCTTACCAATCTGCTGATTCCCTGTGTATGACCTCGGCCTGGCTTTTGTTTACGATTCCAATATCTCCATTTATTTGTATATGCTATTTGTTGTTTGTGGGTCTGTGGTTACTGTCAGGGAATTTAGTAGACCAGACTGTGTGGACTGCACTGAGGAAACCAGAAACGTATGTAAGTGAAAAATAATGGTGTTTATTAAATAGGTGACAAGTAAGTGAAATATAAACAGTGCAAAACCAACCACAGACCCACAAACAGCAAATGGTATATACAAATAAATGGGAAATATCGTAATCGTAACAAAAGCCAGGCCAAGGTCATACACAGGGGAATTAGCAGATGGGTAAGGACGGGAAACCAACAGGACAGGGAGAGGATGGATGGATAGGCTACAGGGCAGGGATACAAGGTAATCAGGAACAGGAGGACAGGTCCAGGATGGGCTCGGGATCGGATCAGGACAGAACAGATGCAGGCTCAAGGTCAGGAAAACAGGCAGCAAGGTCAGGGCGCAGGGAGAGAGACACCAAGGCAAGCATGTGAGGGCTTGCCGGGTATTTATCAGACTGCAGTAATTGACCTCACGTTACACCTGAGCGCAGCAGGTGCTGTCTGCTCCACACTGCTGGAATACACCCGCTGGTGGACACGGGTACTACGGCCCAAGGATGCAACAGTGCCACCTGCAGGTGAGTCCTCTTATTACAAGTCCTGGGTGTTGGAAGACACCCACTGGTGGACACTGGTACTGCTATACAAGAGACCAATAGCGCCACCAATGGGTGAACCTTTTCATGACAAGGAGACAGCCAAAATTTTAGTTAATGGATTTTCAAATGGTTTCCCATTGCCCATATTCAGTGGTAATGGCTGTATTATGGTTGAAAATCTAAAGTCTGTTAATCTATTCCATCATATTGTAAAATAAACGTTAAATAAAGAGGTATTGCAAGGCCGTATGGCTGGTCCTTTTAAAATTCCTTCATTTATCAACTTTAGAATCTCGCCATTAGGTATTATCCCAAAAAGGAACACAACTCGTACAGGCTTATACACCACCTGTCATACCCAAAGGGGGCATCTTTAAATGATGAGATTGAAGAAAGTTTGTCTTCAGTCTCATACTGCACATTTGAAGAGGCAGTCTTTAACATCAGAAAATTCGGTAGGGCAGCTTTGTTAGCCAAGATGGATATAAAGGTGGCTTTTTTCGTTTATTACCAATAGCTCCAGAGGCATATAATTCATTAGGCATTCATTTTGAAAACAACTTTTATTATGATATGTGCCTACCTATGGGCTGCTCAATATCTTGCGCCTATTTTGAAAAATTTGCCAAGGTTTTTGGAATGGGTGGTAACATTTGAGTCTGGATATACAGGAATCCTATATTTTCTGGATGACTTCCTATTCATAGGTACTGCAGACTCCCCTATCTGTTATTTCATGCTTCAGTTTTTTGGTAAGATTGCTGAATACTTTGGTAAACCAGTGCTTCCTACATCTTTAAAACAATAACCAAAGAATGTCCAGCGCTCTGAATGTCTCATAAACAGTTTCCAGCAGTCCAATAATAAAGGTTAAGAGATTTAATGTTTGTGTATGATAAAAACACTGTAATAAAAGCAATAAATGAACAGTATGTCATCCTATGTTAATAACACTGTAGGACACTTGAATAAGAAAGTTTCTAACAGCCAGAAGTTCCAATCAGCAGCAGGCAGTTTAAGACTGGAGATCCATCCAAAAAACCTAACCCCAGGCTGGGAAGCAGATGGAAGGGAGTTGGAGGGGAGATGGAAGCCCCAGCCCGCCAAACTCAGGGGATCCACACTGTAAAAATCAGCTTAAGATGGAGAGGCTCACCGATTCCGGAGGACAGATCTGTGGATGTGATGTGAAGGCAGGCTGTGAATCCACCGGGAGGGAAAGGTCTCACAGACGCTCTGTGTCAGGGGATGATGACGTCAGCCCAGCTGGAAGAGGAAGGCGCGGCTTCACACAAGGGAACCGCCGGAACAACAGTTGATAGCGCTGGGCAGCTGCAATGCCGGTCTGTGTCCCCTCTGACTGGAAAAACCTCAGTGGGAGGCAGTGACACTTGGTGAAGCCGTAATGGTAGTGATAAAACTTATCAAGAGGTGACAAGGTGGACAGGAAGCCACCAGGGGACAGGCTGGGGGCATAAACCAATGAGTCTGCCGGTTTCTGTCACCTCTGCATGGAGTGAACCTCAGGAAAAAGTGATGGCAATCAGGAAGTCTAGTGAACCACATGGGCTGCCAGCCAGAAGTAGATAGATGGAATTGGCAGGCGAATGGGAGAACGCTGTGTGTGGACCATATGAGGCTCCCACGGGTGGGTAAAAGAGAGGATGGATTCACCGTGGCATGGTGCTGAGTGGAAACTCTGTTAGTAGTTGCCTTGACGACGCGTTTCGCGCGTTTGCGCTTTTTCATAGTCCTATTCATGTACCCTCTATGGTCTCTAGCAATGGGAAATAATACAGCCTCCATTAGAGTCTACAGCATTCAACACTTGTTAGATTCCCATGCCCCCACCTCTATGGTTCCTTCTTTGGACCTCTATGTCATTAGTGAGTCCTGTAATGATGAAGGGGTCAGAGGATGAAACCACAGTACATGCCATGGGACACGGGAATCTGACGCTTCCAGAAGGCTGCAGGGCTGGAACGTAGTGGAGGTAAGCAACATGAGACCAAATTGGTGACTATACTGCTTATTCTATTGCAGCAAACTGGAAGTTTCATTGTGTTAGAGACAGGGTCTCTTTGATAATCTCTAAATACTTTAGAGCCCATTTTAATTTGTGTGGTGCATTAAAGCGGTAGTAAAGAGCAGCATTAAAAAAAAAAAAAAATCCCCTGCAAGTCAATGGCATAAGGTGCTAGTATGCATAGCATACTAGCTCATTATGAAATACTTATACTCGCACTGTCACCACTGACAGGGCTTCCATCGTCCGCCAGGGTTCGCGGACTTCGACTGTATGAGTGGCCATGACGTCACTCCCGTGCATGGGCGTGGGAGCCCTCACCTGCTGCACAGAGCTCTGAAGCTACAGCACAGTATGCCGAACCTTCAGAGCGCATGCACCGGTGACGTCGCTGGCTGCATCCAGTGTAACTCTCTCCTAAACACCGCAAGTTTAGAAGATATTCACTGTACATACAGGTAACCCTTCTTATAGGCTTACCTGTAGGTACAAGTTAAAAACATGATTTTACTTCCACTTTAATGCATGTGCACTAACATGCTTTATGTTACGAGTTAACATGCATTGTATTAAGCTGCCCTATTGAAATCAATGATCTCCTGGTGCAGCGCACCAATACAGATAAAAAATTGGACAGGTCACAAATATTTTGCCACAACACACTATGGTACATTGAAACACACATGCATTGCCTTAGTACATTTAAATGCGATTCAAAATGAATGTCAACACAGGTGACATGTGTTGCCTTGCCACGCAGTAAGGTGTGTATTAGTGCATGCACTCTCAAAATACAAAGAAGAAAACTGGCCCTCAATGCTTAAAGCCTGAGTGCACTTTAAGGCAGATTTGTGTGTTAGTATAATGTACATAAAGTGGTGTAACGTGATCATTTTTCTCATTAGTTTAGCTTGAATTTAGTTTACAGGGTTTCTATCACTTTTACTATTTAGAAGCCCACCCCTAAATCCTCTCATACTTCCCTTTACTTACTTGTTACTTAGTTTTACCAATCCTCAAACCCTGTGTAAGCTCTGTGTTGGATGATGTTGAAGCTTACATAATTGATGACATGGTCCACCTCAACAGGTAAAAGTGTTCAGACCTTGTGCTTGCCCACTCAAGCTCGAGCATTGCATCCTCTAATCCTCTACAAAGTGAAGATAGTGGTAAAGGTGCATATAAATGCAAAGTGACAGATTCTCTTTAAGGACATATCTAAAAAGCCATTCAAAAGGCCAACTGATCTCAATCTGAGGTGTGAGGAGCACAGCTCAAGAAGCTTCCCCTACACAGAAACCCATTGCTTTTCAGATTCATTATACCTTATAAGCTTTGATCCTTTGATCCATATTGCATGTAATTTACTGTAGTATTTTGCTCTTTCATTAATATTTTCCAGGTAATACACCTACCCTGCAAGAAAACCACGTGTTGTAGGTCCATTCCCAGCTCATTCCATGCTAAACAAGTATAGGTGGTAGGACTCAATATAGTAATGTGCAGAGTTGATGATGATTTACTCCTGTTGACAATATTATTTTCCTTGTACCAAGTAACATTGGCCTTTGGGTTGCCATCTGCTCTACAAATCAGAGTTACAGGCTCCTGTCCACCTACATTTTCATATCTATGCATAGTTTTATTTTCTGCAAGTCAAAAATATACAACAAAATTATAATTAATAACTATGGTTGACTTTGCTAGAAAAAAAAATGCCATCATTATTGCCATTAAGAAACTATATTTTGTTTTTGTTTTGCTTTATATATGCGACAAAGTAAAATACCAGAATACAGCATTGCTTTATACAAAGCACTTAAGTACAAGTGTGACCAGTGATAGACATGTGCAGAGCAAATAAATTTGTTTTCTTTCATTTCGTTTAGATTCATTAATTAACTAATTAAGTTTAGTAAAATTAGTTAAATACATTTTCGGAATTTTTCTCCTAAAGTAACAGCATGTATTTACTTTGGGCTACAATACCTAAAAGTCACATTAATTAATGTGATATAATTTTAATCGGCAGACTTTGGTGATTATATTTTGTCATAAATATATGGGTTTGCACACATTACATAAACATTGTGTTGAGTAAAATTACAGTAGAATGTATCTAATGTATCTAATCCAAGTAAAACAATGAGATTAAATATATATATCAAAAATGCTAACTAATTAAAGCCCTATCTATCCCAAAAATGATGTAAAATATGTTAGGGTAGACTGCAACCCCTAAAATAATGTTTGGAACCAAAATAATTACTGAAACAAAGAAGAAAAAAAGCTCTGGGGCTCAAGAAGATCTAGAGGTAAAAATGTTCAATACTCTCTTTGTTAATTATAGTTGTTGTTCAGTCGTTTAGTCGTGTTCGGTCTTATGGACCATAGCGCATCAGGCTTTTATGTCCTCCACTGCCTCCTGGAGCTTGCTTAACTTCATGTTCATTGTTAATGCTATCTATCCATCTTTTTTTTTTGTGATCCTCTTCTCCTTTTTCCTTCCATGTTTCCCAGCATCGGGGTATTTTCCAGTGAGTCCTCTCTTCGCATTAGGTGGCCAAAGTATTTCAGTTTCAGCTTTAGAATCTGTCCTTTCAGTGAATATTTAGGGTTGATTTCCTTCAAGATTGACTGGTTTGATCTCTCCATCCATTGGACTTGCAAGAGTCTTCTCCAACATTACAGTTCAAAAGCATAAATTCTTCAGCGTTCAGCCTTCCTTATGGTCCAACTTTCACAGTCATAGGTTACTACTGGGAATACCATAGCTTTGACTATACTGTACTTTGTCGGAAGGGCAATGTCTCTGCTTTTTATAATGTTGTCGAGGTTTGCCATTGCTTTCCTCCCAAGAAGCAAGTGTCTCTTAATTTCATGGCTACAGTCACCATCTGCTGTGATCTTGGAGCCTAGGATGATAAAATCTGTCGCTGTTTCCATTTCTTCTTCTTCTATTTGCCAAGGATGATGACAGGTCAGGTTGGGACAGGTTGCCATGATCTTAGTTTTCTAACTTTTTGATTATAGTACAATTTACCACAGAACTCACTGCCTATATAAAAATGGTAAATGTCCTTTGCAAACATCAGTGAAATTTAGGATTCAACCTGAATTTGCAGCTGATACCAGCAGATAATGTCAAGTCTAGTATTAATCCACAACTATCTAGTCCGATATTTTTCTTTACTTTTTTTTTCAAGACAAAAACAAAATATCCTCCTTCACCCCCTAAATATGGCTTATATGATTCACATCAATGCCTTTCATTCTTACCTGCAGTTTTGACAGTAACTGAGGGAGGATCTGTAATTTAAAATAATTTTAAATTAGAATCCAGGACAAATATAAATGTTATAGATTTGTGTTGCTGTTTTTCATAAATTGCTTACTAAAAAACTGCAATTAAAAAATCCACTTTCAAAATAAGGTCTCCTGACCATGTCCAAAACTCATCAAAATGTTGGGGGAGATTTACTAAAACTGGTGTACACAGAATCTGGTGCAGCTGTGTAAAGTAAGGCTCCAGTCACACCTGAGCGTTTCCGAATCGTGGGCAGAACCGCTGGGATTTGAAGTTGCGGCAAATCGCGAGACGCTTGTGCAATGTTATCACTTCTTAATGGCACCCCAACCTGCAATCGCGGCAAATCGCAATGCGCGATGCTGTTACTCAACAGAAGCTCCTGCTCATTTTTGGGTGACAAGTGTTCCGCGTTATGATTTGCTGCGATCACAGCGCAACTGATTGCGCAACAATTGCGGCAAAATTACGCTGCAATTGGGTTGCCATTAAGAGGAAATGGCATCGAACAAGCATCCCGCGATTTGCCGTGATTTGAATTGTGGGCAGAAACGCAACGATTATGCCCAGGATTTGGATTGCTCAGGTGGAAATGGAGCCTAACCAAGCAACTTCTAGGGTTTATAGCTCTGCATTGTCAGGCTGGAATGGACTGCAGTCCAAAGTAATTAGCGTTACATTTCCTGTTTAAAGCAGAAATTATCTGTATCTGAGCACCACAACCGGAAACACAACTTGATTAATTTTTAATATTCAAAAAATATTCAAAGAAAACTCCCCCATCCATCCATGTCTTCATGCTTTATTTTGATTAGACATCATGTTTCAAAACACCCACTACCAATTCTATTAGCGCTATCTTATAACCAGATGATTCATGTAGCATTTACTTCCTGGAATCCATCTGGCCTTAGAGCAGGCATGCAGGCAGGAGGGAGTGCTTAGCTGGGAAAGCCTCTCCTCCTCCAGATGAAAGAAAAAAAATGCCCATGAAAACTCCTGGGATGTATGATATCATTTAGGCCAGGAACTAGAAAGCAACTGAAGAAATGTGAAAAAAGTTCAAAACAAGTAAATATAATATACCTTACTATCTGTTTACTTGGGCTATCTGCATAGGGATTAAATAGTTAATGCTAATTAAAGCAGTTCTAAAGGCAGAAGGATTTTTTATCTAAAAGCATTCTATGCATTAAGATAAAAAGCCTTCTGTATTACAGCAGCCCCCCTCAGCCCCCCTAATACTTACCTGAGCCCCATTTCGATCTAGCGATGTTGCACGAGAACCTTGGCTGCTTGGCACTTTCCCTCCTGATTGGCTTAGACACAGCAGCGGGCACCATTGCCTCCTGCTGCTGTCAATCAAAGTCAGTGAGCCAATGAGGATAGAAAGGGGGCTGGGCCCCTATAGAAGGCTGCTTGCTGTGGGTGCAGGAGGGAGGTGCCAGAAGCATTGGCGAGGGACCAGAGAAGAGGAGGATCTGGGCTTCTCTGTGCAAAACCACTGCACAGAGCAGGTAAGTATAACATGTTTGTTATTTTTAAACTAAAAAAACAAGACTTTAATATCACTTTAAGAGAGTTTAGTTTCACTTCAAGCAAGAGACAGAACAAAACCTTTTTTAGTTGGTCATTGGGTGGTCTATCAATCAGGCAGCCTAATGACCAACTGAAGGAGCCCACATGGCAAGCTGACAACTCTTCTACTAGTGGGTAATGTCAGCTCATAACAGGAAATGCCAACAGGATCCCCGGAGAAAATACTCAACTTACTTGAAAATTGTATAGGGTAACATGATGCTGGAGATTCTATAACATAGACATAGAGTTTACATATGATTTAGATGGTGTCGCCCTCCTATATGTGTGGTCTGTAGGAAGTGTACAAATCACAATAGTGACTCTAAAGTATTCGAAATGATTTGGTAGATAAGACAATTCTCATATGTGTATTTCCACCTGTGTACATAGCTGTGTGCCTAGAGTTCAGCATTAAAGTGTTTGGAAACCTCTGACATGAAAAATGAACAATGCACGTCCCTCTATAGTGTATACTTGACTCAATTCAAAGTATCCATTCTGATTGCCGAATCCATGGTATGAAGGGGGATGAGGGAGAGCGCCTCCAGCACACATCCTGTATTTGACAGTTATCAATTCTGATCATGTCTTCTCTGCTCTTTTACAGGTAATTGTCTCCTATCTCCTATCCAACTGTACATCCCTACTGAACTGACTTTGCTGAGTCTGCTGTTAATATTTTTGGTAATTGTCTCCTGCTGCCATATCTTTAAACTTCCATATTTACTGCTAGCTCTATAACAAACACACTGCCATAGCAGTATTACTGGTGATTGATTCTCAACTCCATGTGGCTTGAGTGATCAAGAGAGGTAATTAGCTTTACAACCCTAGCCTGTGTCTGTAGCTGGTCTGGCCCTGGCCATCTCCTCCCCATATTCAGGTGTCTCACATCAGACCCAATAATGACCAACTGAGAAATGCATCCCAGCTTAGTCTCTCTATAAATTTATGGCAGCTTATGGGGTGGCGCAGACAGGGGCAAGGTGCAGACATCATGGCTCTGTCACGAGTGATGCGTAGTTTCACCGACGCAGTTTAACGAAAGCAGGATAACTAAAGCTGCATGAACAACAAGAACTCTGCTCCACTCTGCAAGACGACAAGCAAACCAGCTTTGACATTTATTTTATATTAGGTTAGTTTCCCACTCTCTATCCACTAAGACGCTCCTTATTCTCTTCCTTCTCACACTGGCATCTTCTATCCTCAAATTATCTTTACTCTACCCCTCCTCTCTTCCCTGCAGCATGCACATATCACCCTCACTCCTACCCTCTCCCTACTATGGCACCTATCATCTCCTGCAGTTGCTGCACCCACATGCTGACATAAACACCAGGGCCACTAGACACGTGCACTCATGCACATCCCACTCCCACCTTGCCTTCCTCACCCTCCTCCTTCTCCTAGTCTCAGGTGACATTTCTCCTAATCCTGGTCCGCCATTTTCCAAATGCAAGCCACATATCCAATACCCCTCCCCCTCTGGCAACCACCGCAATCCACTCAGTTTAATTTCTATCCCCCTGCTTCCTCAAAGCAGCCCACCAATCTCATGTGCCATTTGGAACACCCGCTCCATCTGTAACAAGCTAACATCTGTACATGACCTCTTCATCTCTCATGACTTGAACATACTCGCCATAACAGAAACCTGGCTTCAAAATTTTGACTCAGCTTCTCCTGCTGCCCTCTCCCATGGTGGTCTCCATTGGACTCACTCCTCCAGACCCAGCAGACAGAAAGGAGGTGGAGTTGGCTTCCTTCTGTCCCCACAAAGCACCTTCCAAGTCCTTCCTGTCCCTCCCTCTCTATCCCTCTCTTCTTTCAAGATGCACTGTATTCGTCTGTTTTCTCCCATTTCTCTGAGGATTGCAGCAATTTATAGGCCTCCAGGACTGGTATCGCGCTTTCTTGATGGCTTTGCTGCCTGGCTACCCTACTTTCTCTCCTCTGAAATACCCACCATTATTCTTGGTGACTTTAACATTCCTGTCAATGTTAACAGCCCAACTACAGCTAAACTTCTCGACTTAACCTCATCTTTTGACCTAACCCAATGGACATATACTTCCACTCACTCCAATGGTAATACCCTTGACCTTGTATTTTCTCATCTTTGCAACCCTGGCAACCTCACCAACACCCCCTTTCCTCTATCTGATCACAACCTCATTACTTTCACTGTATCCTTGCCTCCAACCACCCATCCCTCCAAGCAGCAAACAATTACTTGTAGAAACCTTTGCCACTTCAACCCTTCTCTTCTCTATTCTGCTACTGACCACCTATATGACATAATCTCTCCCCTGTCCTGTCCTGACCTGGCCACCTCTGTCTACAACAGTTCACTCTCATCATCACTAGATGCACTTGCTCCTCTAACCACACGCAGAATCAGGCCCAGACCGTTACAACCCTGGAAAACTGACAACACTAGAAATCTCAAGAGACATTGCCGTGCTCTTGAACGACTGTGGCGTAAAACCAAATGCCTGCAAGACTTCACCCTATATAAATCTGCCCTTCTAAAATACAATTCATGCCTCCATGCTGCCAAACAAGCCTACTTTGTCTCTCTTATTAATTCCTTGTCATTCAGTCCCCGTCGGCTCTTCTCAACCTTTAACTCTCTGCTTCGTCCACCACCCCCTCTACCCACTAACTCACTCACTGCCCAAGAGATTGCCAATCACTTCAAAGACAAGATCGATGCAATTCGTGAGGACATCTCCACTGTGCGTACGTCTTCCCCACCCAACATACCTTGCCTAGCAGCACATTCAACACTCTCCTCTTTTGAATTGGCTACTATGTAAGAGGTTACAAAAATTTTCTCGGATGCCCACCTAACCAATTGTCCCTTGGATCCTGTTCCCTCACAACTACTATGGTCACCCTCTTCTTCTATCCTATGCTCCCTCACCCACATCTTCAATCTCTCCCTCTCTAGTGGCATTTTCCCCTCCCCTCTAAAACATGCGCAGATCATTCCCATTCTTAAAAAGCCCTCACTGGACCCTACCGACCTGAACAACTTAAGACCCATCTCATTGCTCCCATTCACCTCTAAACTTCTAGAACGCTTAGTCTACAACCGTCTTAGCTCCTACCTCAATGAAAATAACCTTCTTGACCCCTTACAGTCTGGCTTTCGCTCGCAGCACTCCACGGAAACTGCCTTACTAAAACTCACTAACGATTTACTAACTGCTAAAACCAACAGCCAGTACTCCATACTCCTAATACTTGACCTCTCTGCGGCCTTTGATACTGTTGACCACCCGCTCCTTCTCAATAAACTACATACCCTTGGCCTCCGAGATTCTGCTCTATCCTGGTTCTCTGCCTATTTATCACAGCACTCCTTCAGTGTCACCTACAACTCTGTCTCCTCCTCTCCATTGCCCCTTTCCGTGGGGGTCCCCCAAGGCTCGGTTCTTGGACCCCTTCTCTTCTCTATCTACACCTTCTCCCTTGGTCACTTAATAATTGCCCACGGCTTCCAATACCACTTATACGCTGATGTCACCCAAATCTATCTGTCTACTCCTCACCTCACTCCTTCAGTCTCCTCTCCCATTACTAACTTACTAACTGACATATCAGCATGGATGTCGCACCACTTCCTTAAACTAAATCTCTCTAAAACTGAGCTATTAACCACTTGCCGACCGGGCCATAGCCGAAAGACGGCTGCAGCGCGGTCGGCTAGTTCTGGGTGGACGTCCATGGACGTCCTCCCAGAATACTGCTCTCGCGCGCCCCCTGGGGCGCGCACCCGAGAACTTCCGTGACCGCCGGGTCCTCACGGATCATGGTAAACGGCCGCTGATCGCGGCCATTTACCATGTGATCGCTCTGTCAAATGACGGAGCGATCACATGTCAACAGACCGGCGTCATGTCATGATGCCGGTTCCTCCCTCCCCTCTCTGTACCGATCGGTACAGTGCGAGGGGAGAGGGGGAGGGATCGGATGGCAGCACCGCTGTGGGCTGCATGTGTAGTGCCCACAGCGGTGCTCAGTGACAATTGCAGTCACATCCATCCATCCCTCCATGCTCAGCCATCCCTGCAATATACCCTGCAATACTCTGCATAATACCCTGCAATACTCTGCATAATACCCTGCAATACTCTGCATTATACCCTGCAATACTCTGCATTATAGCCTGCAATACTCTGCATTATACCCTGCAATACTCTGCATAATACCCTGCAATACTCTGCATAATACCCTGCAATACTCTGCATTATACCCTGCAATACTCTGCATAATACCCTGCAATACTCTGCATGATACCCTGCAATACTCTGCATTATACCCTGCAATACTCTGCATAATACCCCGCAATACTCTGCATTATACCCCGCAATACTCTGCATTATACCCGGCACTACTCTGCAATATACCCGGCACTACTCTGCAATATACCCGGCACTACTCTGCAATATACCCGGCACTACTCTGCAATATACCCGGCACTACTCTGCAATATGCCCAGCAATACTCTGCAATATGCCCAGCAATACTCTGCAATATACCCAGCAATATACCCTGCAATCTACCCTGCACTACTCCGCAATACTCTGCAATACCAAGCAATACTCCGCAATTTTTAACCAGTTCCCGCCCACAGTCATATGACGTCCTTGACTTTGAGCGGGGATATCTGAATGATGGGTGCAGCTACAGGCATCATTCAGATATCAGCTTTTTCAGCCGGCGATTCCCTACACCATAAGAATGATCATAGCGGCTGTTCCACTGCTTGATTGTTCTTACGGGAGGCGAAAGGGGACGCCCCCCCCCTTCCCGCCACCCTCCGGTGCTTCTACCGACTCACCGCTACGATTGAAGCCAAGATCTTTTTTTTTTTTTTATTTCAGGCTTCCCAGCCTAGAGGTGAGATGTGAGGTCTTATTGACCCCATATCTCACTGTAAAGAGGACCTGTCATGCCATATTCCTATTACAAGGATATTTACATTCCTTGTAATAGAAATAAAAGTGATCAAAAATTTTTTTGGGGGGGAAAAAGTGTCAAACTAAAAAAAAATAAAGTAAAATAAACAATAAAAATTTTTTTTTTTTTAAAGCGCCCATCTCCGTGTGCTCGCATGCAGAAGCGAACACATACGTAAGTCCCGCCCACATATGAAAACGGTGTTCAAACCACACATGTGAGGTATCACTGCGAACGTTGGAGCGAGAGCAATAATTTTGGCCCTAGACCTCCTCTGTAACTCAAAAGATGTAACCAGTAAAAAATTTTAAAGCGTCACCTATGGAGATTTTTAAGTAGCGACGTTTAGCACCATTCCACGAGAGTGTGCAATTTTGAAGGGTGACATGTTAGGTATCTATTTACTCGGCGTAACTTCATCTTTCACATTATGCAAAAACATTGGGTTAACTTTACTGTTTTGTTTTTTTTTAAGCACAAAACTGTTTTTTTTCCCAAAAAAACGCGTTCGAAAAATTGCTGCACAAATACCGTGCGAGATAAAAAGTTGCAACAACCGCCATTGTATTCTCTAGGGTCTTTGCTTAAAAAAATATATATAATGTTTTGGGGTTCTATGTAATTTTCTAGCAAATAAATTATTATTTTTACATGTAGGAGAGAAATATAAGAATTGGCCTGGGTGCTCCAGAACGCCTGGAGGTGCTCTGTGCATGTTGGGCCTCTGTATGTGGCCACGCTGTGTAAAAGTCTCACACGTGGTATCGCCATACTCGGGAGTAATAGCAGAATGTGTTTTGGGGTGTAATTTGTGGTATGCATATGCTGTGTGTGAGAAATAACCTTCTAATATGACAATTTTGTGAAAAAAAAAAAAAAGAAAAAAAAAATCTTGATTTTGCAAAGAATTGTGGGAAAAGATGACAATTTCAAAAAAAACTCACCATGCATCTTTCTAAATACCTTGGAATGTCTTCTTTCCAAATAGGGGTCATTTGGGGGGTATTTGTACTTTTCTGGCATGTTAGGGTCTCAAGAAATTAGATAGGCCGTCAGTACTTCAGGTGTGATCAATTTTCAGATATTGGCACCATAGCATTTGGACTCTCTAACTTTCACAAAGACCAAATAATATCCACCAAGTTGTACTTATTTTTACCAAAGATATGTAGCAGTATAAATTTTGGCCAAAATTTAGGAAGAAAAATTACTAATTTGCTAAATTTTATAACAGAAACAAAGAAAAATTCATTTTTTTACCAAATTTTCAGGCTTTTTTCTTTTATAGCGCAAAAAATAAAAAACCAAACGGTGATTAAATACCACCAAAAGAAAGCTCTATTTGTGTGAAAAAAAGGACAAAAATTTCATATGGGTAAAGTGTTGTATGACTGAGTAATTGTCATTCAAAGTGTGAGCACACCGAAAGCTGAAAATTGGTCTGGTTAGGAAGGGGGTTTAGGTGCCCAGTGGTCAAGTGGTTAATATTCCCCCCCGCCCGTGCCCCCCTTCATGACTTTTCCATCAAAATCAACAATGCAACCATCAGTCCCTCCCCTCACGCCAGGGTACTCGGTGTAATCCTAGACTCTGACTTGTCATTTCAGCCTCAAATCCAGTCGTTGTCAAAAGTTTGTAGAATTCACCTCCGTAACATCTCTAAAATTCGCCCTTTTTTAACAAATGAAACCACCAAGCTCCTCATTCACTCCCTTGTTATCTCTCGCCTTGACTATTGAAACTCCCTTCTCATTGGCCTGCCTCTCCATAGGCTATCCCCTCTTCAGTCTATCATGAATGCTGCTGCCAGACTTATCCACCTTACCAACCGCTCAGTGTCTGCCAACCCTCTACTTCAATCCCTACACTGGCTCCCAATCACCCAGCAAATTAAATTCCAAAATTCTAACTACAACATACAAAGCCATTCACAACTCTGCCCCGAGCTACATCACTAATCTTGTCTCCAAACATCACCCAAATCGTCCTCTCCGCTCTTCTCAAGACCTCCTGCTTTCAAGCTCTCTCATCTCCTCCTCCCATGCTCGTCTCCGGGATTTCTCCAGAGCCACTCCCATCCTCTGGAACTCGCTACCTCCATCTATCCGGCTATCCCCTACTCTTGCTACCTTCAGGCGATCCCTGAAAACTCATCTCTTCAGGAAAGCCTATCACGTCTCCAACTAATCTCCTACCACTTCCACCAGCTCATTCCCCACAGTTACAACCTTTTGTACCACCTGCCCCACCCTATTACATTGTAAGCTCTTCTGAGCAGGGCCCTCTTAATCCTATTGTATTGTATTATAACTGTATTGTCTCCCTTTTATATTGTAAAGCGCTGCGTAAACTGTTGGCGCTATATAAATCCTGAATAATAATAATAATTTGACAGCCTTAGCTGAGTATCTTTCCCTATGAGATGGTGTAGAGGGGAGATGTGTCCATTCCCTCCACTCAGGTCTCAGATTACAATCAGCTCTCCTCTCTGAGCTGTGCAGTGAATGACATGAGATCCCCGCCTTCTAAAGCTCAGAAAAGCTGTTCAAACTGTATGCAGTGGCTTGAAAAAGTATTCATACCCCTTGACATTTTCCACATTTTGTCATGTTAGAACCAAAAATGTAAATGTATTTTATATGATAGACCAACACACATTATCACATAAATTTGAAGTGGAAGGAAAATGATAAATGGTTTTCAAAATATTTTACAAATAAATATGTGAAAAGTGTGGCGTGCATTTATATAGCGCCCCCTGAGTCAATACTTTGAAGAACGAACTTTTGCTGCAATTACAGCTGCAAGTCTTTTTGGGGATGTCTATACCAGCTTTGCATATCTAGAGAGTGAAATTTTTGCCCATTCTTCCTTGTAAAATAGCTCAAGCTCTATCAGATTGGATGGAGAGCGTCTGTGCACAGCAATTTTCAAGTCTTACCACAGATTCTCAAATGGATTTAGGTCTAGCCTTTGACTGGGCCATTCTAACACATGAAAATGCTTTGATCTAAACCATTCCATTGTAGCTCTGGTTGTATGTTTAGGGTTGTTGTTCTGCTGGAAGGTGAACCTCCCCCCGGTCTTAAGTCTTTTGCAGACTCTAACAGGTTTTCTTCTAAGATTGCCCTGCATTTGGCTCCATCCATCTTCCCATCAATTCTGACCAGCTTCCCAGTCCCTGCTGAAGAAAAACCACAACATGATGCTGCCAAAACCATGTTTCACGGTGGGGATGGTGTGTTCAGGGTGATGTGCAGTGTTAGTTTTCCGCCACACATAGCATTTTGCTTTTAGGCCAAAAAGTTAAATTTTGGTCTCATCTGACCAGAGCACCTTCTTCCACATGTTTGCTGTGTCCCCCACATGGCTTTTCACAAACTGCAAACGTGACTTCTTATGGCTTTCTTTCAACAATGGCTTTCTTCTTGCCACTCTTCCATTAAGGCAAAACTTATGGAGTACACGACTAATAGTTATTCTGTGGACAGATTCTCCCACCTGAGCTGTGGATCTCTACAGCTCCTCCAGAGTTACCATGGGCCTCTTGGCTGCTTCTCTGATTAATGATCTCCATAATGATCTGTCAGTTTAGGTGGACGGCCATGTCTTGGTAGGTTTGCAGTTGTGCCATGCTCTTTTCATTTTCGGATGATGGATTGAACAGAGCTCCGTGAGATGTTCAAAGCTTGGGATATTTTTTTATAACCTAACCCTGCTTTAAAGTTCTTCACAACTTTATCCCTGACCTGTCTGATGTGTTCCTTGGCCTTCATGATACTGTTTGTTCATAAAGGTTCTCTAACAAACCTATGAGGGCTTCACAAAACAGCTGTATTTATACAGAGATTATATTACACACAGGTGGACTCTATTAACTAGTTAGGTGACTTAAGAAGACAATTAGTTCAATTAGTTTTTAGTTAGCGGTATCAGAGTAAAGGGGGATGAATACAAATCAACGCCACACTTTTCACATATTTATTTGTAAAATATGTTGAAAACCATTTATCATTTTCCTTCCACTTCACAATTATGTGCCAATTTGTGTTGGTCTAGCACAGTGGTTCTCAACTCCGGTCCTCAGGACCCACTAACAGGCCAGAATTTAAGTATTACCTTGGGGGAGATGCAGACTAGAATACTGCAATCACTGAGCAGCAAATGATATCACCTGTGATGTATTTCAGTTATCTTGCAAACCTGGCCTGTTAGTGGGCCCTGAGGACAAGTGTTGAGAACCACTGGTCTAGCACATAAAATCCCAATAAAATACATTTACATTTTTGGCTGTAACATGACAAAATGTGGAAAATTTCAAGGGGTGTGAATACTTTTTCAAGGCACTGTACTTTGAGCAGATGTATTGAAGAGGGGGCTGTAGATAAACAGGTACAACTTGTAGGAGGAGGATTTGTTTAATCTCTGTGTATTACCTGAGGCTAATAACTTCACTGGATATATGTAAGGGTTTACTACCACATGATCGTCCAAAGCTTTAGTGTGCTAATGTGAGCTTGAAATACTATCATGATTTCTTTTCTCTCATCATAGCAATGTAGCCATTTCCAGTGTTACAGGAATAAGAACAAATAACATAAGTGTACAGTGGACTGTAGACTTACAACGAACGTTAAGTTTCCTACGTTTAGAGAAGACCTTTGTCCCATTCTGGAAGGTCACACTGCAGGTCACATTTGTCTGGTGGTCGCTCTTTGATGGGGTAAATTTTACAAAAGATGAATTATTCCAGGTTCCATTATGATCACTCTTCATCCATTGAACATTTGAAGATGCTCTATTACAATTCCCAGGCGGTATACATGTCAGATTTGCCTCCTCACCTGCGATCAGTTCTCTGTTTATTATGATTTGAGGATTGTCTTTGAGATCTGTGTATTATACAGGACATGGTGAATTGTAAAACAGTAAACTATTTACATGCTAATCCTAATAAATGTTACTGATTTATTTGCAATGATACAATAATAATATATAATTGATTGTTTGGGTTTAATTTAGATCACTAGATGAAGAAACTAAAATGATGATCTTAGATAAGATCTTTAAAAATATTCTAATTGTCAAAGTGTATGTAAACCCTAATATTGAACTCTTATGGCTCGTACATACAATCGGACTTTCCGTCAACAAAACCATGGAATTTTGTCTGAAGGGTGTTGGCTCCAACTTGTCTTGCATACACACGCTCACACAAAAGTTGGCCAACAATTACAAACGTACTACGTGGTTTTTCAGCTCTTTAGCGCCACCCTTTGGGTTCCTTCTGCTAATTTCATGTTAGTAGAAGTTTGGTGAGTGTTGATTTGCGCTTTTCTTCTCGCGCTTTTCATTTCCTGCTTTTCAGTTCGTTTCTGAACGGCCGTTCATCAACCAGACATGTTGCGGAATCGGAGGAGATAACGTGTTATTTATTATTGGCCTTGGAGTTATTGCTTTGACATTGTTTTTTTGATTGAATAATGATTAGATTTGGTATATTTTCTATATTTTTGGATGCATAGAATGCACTTTTTGGGTAAGTTCTTTTGGCAGATAGCATGTCTAATTTTATTTGTTTTCTTTTTTTAATGCACAATAAATAATTTGTGTAGAATAATATTTGGCTATGTGTTTTACTTCAAATGACAGTTTGGGAGTAGGCAGTTACATAAAAAAAAAATACAATGAAAAACTAACAAGGGATACCAACATAATTGTATCTTTGATCTTAAAAACTACGGGATAATGGTGTTGTGGTAACTTGCCCAAATAAAAAAAAAAAAAAAAAAAGCATAATAATATTATTCTTGATATCACTAGAAAAAAAAAAAGCCTTTAAAAATTTGTTTGCAATAACTCCATCAGTATCACCAGCAAAGCAGCTTCATTATTATCCCATTAAAGAAGAAGAGAATTGTGCGCTGCATTTCCAGATTTCATAATTTGCCACGTCACGAATGTTAATTCTCCATTACGAACGCTAGTTTACAAGACCGACCGCTTCTGGCTCCTCCTTGCTTCCAAGCATGCGTGTTTGTACTTTGGACTTTTGTCCAACGGATTAGTGTACACACGATTGGAAAATTCGACAACACACATTTGTTGGTGGACAATTTGAAGACATGCTAGCCAACATTTGATGGAGCGTACACACGGTCGGATTTTCCAGAAACAGCCTGACGTCCAACATTTCCCGTCATAAAGTCTGATCGTGTGTACAGGGCTTTAGTACTTGTTACCTTTTGATCTGTTAAATATACCGTTATAAAAATTTTTTATATGCATTTGGGGGGTTCAAAAGATAGCTATTGTCAGAAATTCAGTGCCATCCTATGTCCTGTGCACACTTCCTGTGTCATCTCAAGGAGCCCCCCCCCAGTTCCTTACTCACACTACAGAACAATTACTCCATTTTGCTGTAAAGATGAGCAGAGGGAAATGGATTTAGTAGTTAACATCAAACACGTTGCCAGGGCTAATACCAAATCTCTCAGTCCACAAAAGACATGATCTAGTTCCAAAAGGGAAATGAAGAGCTGAGTGCATTTCTAGCAGGTATTTTTTTTTCCATATTTGCAGGGAGAGGGAATGAGCCAAGTGATTTGGGTGAAATTGATACCATTGCAAAATCATTCATATCACCTTCATTGCAATTTATCTGACTCTAAATGTGGGCTGCTTAGGCAAAATTTACTTTAGAGCTAAATTCCAGGAATTCAGCCACTTTGTAAAAAGTGAAGGCAGACTTATGCCGCGTACACACGATCGGACATCCTGAAAATAAAATCGTGGATTTTTTTCCGACGGATGTTGGCTCAAACTTGTCTTGCATACACACAGTCACACAAATTTTGTCGGAAATTCCGATCGCTAAGAACGCAGTGAAGTACAACACGTACAACAAGCCGAGAAAAATGAAGTTCAATAGCCAGTGCAGCTCTTCTGCTTGATTCCGAGCGTGCGTGGACTTTTGTGCATTTGAATCGTGTACACAAGCTCGGAATTTCCGACAACAAGTTTTGTTGTCGGAAAATTTGAGAACCAGCTCTCAAACATTTGTTGTCGGAAATTCCAACGGAAAATGTCCGATGGAGCATACACACGGTCGAAATTTCTGACAACAAGCTCACATTGAATATTTGTTGTCGGAAATTCCGATCGTGTGTACGCGGCATAAGGGTTAAGTCTAAAGAGCTGCATGACATCTCCTGGGCTTATATCTATTATTTACATTTGACAGGTGTATTTCTCTACTGGAGAGACACTCCAGGGATCTGAGAGGAGAGAAACACACAGAGCAGCTATGCCCGCCTCTCCCCTCTGCTGCCCATTCACAGAAGCCTTTGTATTTTGTGAATGTGTTGACATAATACCAAGTCTTCTGAAACCGGGCAGGAAGAGGGGAGGGGTGGGCATAGCAGCTTCAGGGGTTGATTTATTAAAGGCAAATAGAATGTGCACTCTGCAAGTGCAGTTGCTCCAGATCTTAGTAAATGAGGTAAAGCTTCACTCTGCAAAGAATACCCAATCACGTGCAAGGAAAATTTAAAAAAAAGCCTTTTTACTTGCATATGATTGGATGATGGAATTCAGCAGAGCTTTTCCTCTTTTATTAAGCCCTGGAGCAACTGCTCTTGCAGAATGCAACTGCACTTTGCAAAGTGCACAGTCTATTTTCCTTTAGTAAATCAACCCCTCAGTGTCTCTCCTGTTCAAGATGCAGAGCTCAGAAGGATCAGCTTTCTTCTTACAGAACTACACTACTACTGCAACACTACATAACTGTCTTCCAGGAGTACTATAAAGCTGTCAGATATATATAATAGAGCTAAGCCCAGGAGGTGTTATGCACTCATTGGAATTGATTTACTAAAACTGGAGAGTGCAAAATCTGGTTCAGCTGCACCTGGTAGCCAATCAGCTTATAACTTCAGCTTGTTCAATTAGTTGTATAGCGCCTGTAAAATGCCTCTCCTGTGTCTTCAATGTGAAAGTCTGAGTGCTTTCACACTGGAGCGTGGCGCTTGCAGGACGGTCAAAAAAGTCCTGCAAGCCGCATCTTTGCAGCACTATAGGAGCGGTGTATTCATCGCTCCTAAAGCGACCCTTTCCATTGAAAACAATGGGGCAGCGCCGCCAAACTGTCTGCTGCAGCAGCGCTTTGTGGGTAGTTTTAACCCTTTTTTGGGCCGCTAGCGGGGGGTTAAAACCACCCCGCTAGCAGTCGAATAGCGCCGCTAAGATGACAGTAAAGCAGCGCTAAATATAGCGCCGCTCTACCGCCAGCGCCCGCTCGCCCCAGTGTGAAAGTAGCCTTAAGCTTTGACAAAAAAAAAACTGGAAGCTGAATGGTTTCTATACACAGCTGCACCAGATTTTGCACTCTCCGGTTTTAGTAAATCAACCCCATGGCGTGCCTTCATTTTTTACAAAGGAGCTAAAGGCCTGGAATTCAGCTTTTCTCTTTTCAATGGCTTTTATTGGTAATTTTTCAACAATAACACAAAAGTGAAATACATTACGATAATCCCACTTTGGTCCAGCGTACTAGGTGCATACAAGAAAAAAAAACAAAATTAAACAGCCCAAGAACTCTTGGACCTATGGGTGGCTTCCCATTCATTGGTCAGGTAGCTAGGTCACTGAAGATATAAAATCTGGGCAGTAGACAATAAACCTGAGGATCATATGCATCATCCCCAACAAGGGGAACTATTGAAAAAATAGATAACGGAGAAGAAATAATAAGTATAGGGCAATCTATGTTTAACTTAGAACATATTATTGACTGCAGCCTGTTCAATTACTTGGACTCCTGCAAGTCCTTCCACTTTATATTTAGTGACTAGGTCACTCAGGACCAACAATGGCTTAAAGGTTTAACCATGTTGTAGGAAAAATGGAAAATGAAAGGAGAGTAAAAGAAGATAACGGGGGGGGGGGGGGGATTGGGTAAGAAAAGAGAAAATCTGTAGAGAAAGAGGTGAGAAAAGACAAGACAAAAGTGTAATGCCGTGTACACACGACCGGAGTGTGGGCTTCATCGGACCTTCAGCTGACCTTTTCTGTCGAAAATCAGACGGACTTTAGATTTGGAACATTTTTCAAATCTTTCCGACGGACTCGAGTCCGGTCGAAAAATCCGTTCGTCTGTATGCTAGTCCGACGGACAAAAAAGGACGCAAGGGCAGCTATTTGGCTACTGGCTGTGAACTTGCTATTCTAGTCCCTTCGTACATCATCACGTTCAAATGAACGGACTTTCGACCGGACTTTAGTCTGTTCGTGTGTGGGCAACTCTGGTCGTTCGAAAGTCCGTCATAACTCAGTCGAAAGTCCGTCAGAAAGGCTGTCGGACCTTTGATGCTGAAAAGTCTGCTCGTGTCTGTGTGGCATTAGTGTCTAAGTACCAGGCTATGGCCTTCCTATGTAGGATGCTGGTGTCTCTCCCTCCATATTAGGGGGATTCTGACAGGTATGCTATCTATTACTTTCATGTTTCCTCAAAGTAGGCTAGCTTGTCCCGATAGATAGCCACCATACGTTCATTGATCATGTTCCATGTCAATTTTGCCTTTAGGAGATCAAAGAGGATCATGGGCAACCTTCAGGATCTCACTTTGGATATCCTAGCTGCCGTAAATAATGAATGCGATTAGGCGTCTCACATATCCCGGGATCCCCTCCACCGGTCTCCCCAGAAGAGCCTGTTGTGGAGACTTTGTTAGATTCACTTAAGGGGGAATAGATAAAATTGTATGCACGGATCCAAAACCGCCTTACTTTGCTGCATGTCCACCAGGTATGGAGGACAGTTCCCCCCTGACCACAACCACTAAAGCACTTGGAGGAGGTCCCCTGGACAGCGGGAGCTCAACCTCTTAGTCTGCTGCAAACAGAGTGTGCAGCTTGTATTTAAACTGGCTGCTCTGTATTTAGCTTCTGACAGGCTGCGCAAGGAGCCCTGTATCTCCGGAACCATAGATGATAGGAGCCCAAAATTGACCAGTGGTGGGGTTGGACTTCAGCTACCTACCCCCCAAATTTGGGGTCTCTGTGATCTCTATTCGCTGAGCTATGACCCTCGAAGTCAATCGTGTTTTTTTTTATGCTCAGGGCTCTGCCTCACCTGCCTCCCCTGATTGCTATTAACACGCAATAAATCATATACTAATGTGAGGCATGGCAACACAAAATTGACAATAAGGTCTTTTGTAGTACTATTAATTTTCACTAAAACCCCAAAGCACCTTCCTTGCTCTTGTGGAGCAGTTTGAGTTTTAAGTTCTTGCTGTAATACATACAGTCAGGTCCATAAATACTGGGACATCGACACAATTCTAATCTTTTTGGCTCTATACATCCCCACAATGGATTTGAAATGAAACGAACAAGATGTGCTTTAACTGCAGACTTTCAGCTTTAATTTGAGGGTGTTTACATCCAAATCAGGTGAACGGTGTAGGAATTACAACAGATTGTGTATGTGCCTCCCACTTTTTAAGGGACCAAAAGTAATGGGACAATTGGCTGCTTAGCTGTTCCATGGCCAGGTGTGTGTTATTCCCTCATTATCCCATTTACAAGGAGCAGATAAAAGGTCCAGAGTTAATTTCAAGTGTGCTATTTGCATTTGGAATCTGTTGCTGTCAACACTCAATATGAGATCCAAAAAAGCTGTAACTATCAGTGAAGCAAGCCATCATTAGGCTGAAAAAACAAAACAAACCCATCAGAGAGATAGCAAAAACATTAGGTGTGGCCAAATCAACTATTTGGAACATCCTTAAAAAGAAAGAACGCTCCTGTGAGCTCAGCAACACCAAAAGACCCGGAAGACCATGGAAAACAACTGTGGTGGATGACCAAGGAATTCTTTCCCTGGTGAAGAAAACACCCTTCACAACAGTTGGCCAGATCAAGAACACTCCCCAGGAGGTAGGTGTATGTGTGCCAAAGTCAACAATCAAGAGAAGGCTTTACCAGAATGAATACGGAGGGTTCACCACAAGATGTAAACCATTGGTGAGCCTCAAAAACAGGAAGGCCAGATTAGAGTTTGCCAAACAACATCTAAAAAAGCCTTCATAGTTCTGGAACAACATCCTATGGACAGATGAGACCAAGATCAACTTGTACCAGAGTGATGCGAAGAGAAGAGTATGGAGAAGGAAAGGAACTGCTCATGATCCAAAGCATACCACCTCATCAGTGAAGCATTGTGGTGGTAGTGCCATGTCGTGGGCATGTATGGCTGCCAATGGAACTGGTTCTCTTGTATTTATTGATGACGTGACTGCTGACAAAAGCAGCAGGATGAATTCTGAAGAGTTTCGGGCAATATTATCTGCTCATATTCAGCAAAATGCTTCAGAACTCATTGGACGGCGCTTCACAGTGCAGATGGACAATGACCCGAAGCATACTGCGAAAGCAACCAAAGAGTTTTTTAAGGGAAAGAAGTGGAATGTTATGCAATGGCCAAGTCAATCACCTGACCTGAATCCGATTGAGCATGCATTTCACTTGCTAAAGACGAAACTGAAGGGAAAATGCCCCAAGAACAAGCAGGAACTGAAGACAGTTGCAGTAGAGGCCTGGCAGAGCATCACCAGGGATGAAACCCAGCATCTGGTGATGTCTATGCGTTCCAGACTTCAGGCTGTAATTGCTTGCAAAGGATTTGCAACCAAATATTTAAAAAAGTGAAAGTTTGATGGATGATTGTTAATCTGTCCCATTACTTTTGGTCCCTTAAAAATGGGAGGAACATGCAAATACCCTCAAATTAAAGCTGAAAGTCTGCCGTTAAAGCACATCTTGTTCGTTTCATTTCAAATCCATTGTGGTGGTGTATAGAGCCAAAAAGATTAGAATTGTGTCGATGTCCCAATATTTATGGACCTGACTGTATGTGCAGCTGCAGAGGTTGTACATATATGTTAATGGGTGGCAGAGCTTTCTGTGCTGAGACCACTCTCACCACGCAATCCCAGCACAGTTACCAAGCTCTCAAAGACATCTCTTGGTCTGGTGGGACGGCTCCCAATCATATGACCAGCCCTGTTGGTCTAATCCTTCCCATTCCCCAGTCTTACAGACTCTATTAAAGGGTCACAGGGGTTAGGTGGGAAGGGATTAGGAACAAAGAAACAATAGGTCAAGTCCAGTTCTGGATGCACTGCAATTTGTCAGCGGCTCATTCAAAACTCACTCGTGTATGCAGTAATGTACTGCAATGCACCACGATTATGAGAGAGGGATTTTAGAGGTTTAGTAGCCTACCATAGTAGCCCAGGTTTAGTAGCCCAGGGTCTTAGTGTCTTAGAGCATTTTAATAATACAACATGAATAGCTATAATTTTTTTTTTATATAAAGTTGTAACTGTTTCAACCTGAAAGACCAATCTAATCAAATATTCCTCAATAAGAGTGGTGTAAAAGGTATGGAGACTTTTATAGTATATGACTGGAGCTACTGTAAATCAGCTAGATCTGGCAAGATTAAGGCCATATACTGTAGAGCTATAATAACTGTTTTCATCTGGAAGGCTCAGACTTGTAAAAAAAAAAAAATGCTCAAATATTTGTAATGTACAGAGCAGGTTGCAGAAGAAATGTTTTCTTTCTCAACACAACTGAAGATTATCAAATAAAATCTAAAGAGAAAAAAGAAATAATGTTTTTTTAATTAATTCAATTTTGTAAAATGTTGGATTCTGACTTAGAATTGCGAAAAGCAATCAATATCTGCTGTAGGTAATATACACAAGTATACCAGTCACATTTAAATATTCAGTATTTTTTTTTAATAGGAATATTTCATTGGGCCTGTCTTACTTTCCTCAAACTGGAAATGGTATGACCCACTGTCTTCTCCGCATTACAGCTTACTAAAATCTGTGCAATGTACAGAGCTGATGGGAAAAGGACTGCCATTTCTCTAAACTGAACTGGGGCATTACTTTAGCTAAACTAAAAGAAAACATTTACAGTGGCTTTTTTAAATGATTTTCAGAGCTTACAAAACTTTGGATTCTGACTTACAACATGTAAAAATGTACTAAAGCCTATAGTATATCATTCATACAAACATACCGGTAACAATCACCTTTACTGTTGCTTTACTTATATAGTTATGTTTAACCGAGCTTGTCTCATTTTCTTCAAACCGGAAATGGTATAACCCAGAATCTCCTTTCCTGGCATCAGTTATGGTCAGGGTACAATCTCCATTGTCTGGATTTCCCACTAAATGAAAGTTTGGTTTTGTACTCTTCCTGGATTTATTACTAGAAGTAACATCGATTCCATCAGAAGTTCTCCATATGCCAGTAGAGTTTGTAAATGTTTTCCTGTTATCAGCAGTAAAGTTACATAGAATAGTGACACATAGACCCTCCTGCACAGTGACACTGTTGGTCATTCGAATAGAATATGCAGATGAGTCACCATAAATGACACCTACGGAAAAAAGAAAGTTCTCTAAATAGAGAATACAAGTAGTCTTGTTTAACAAACACATAATATTTATAAAATAAATGATAATCTAAATAAATTATAAACGTTTCTTTTATATTTTCCTGCAGTATGCCCCATTCCTGTCCCCTTTCATTTTTTATACAGACTGTACCTCCTTTTGCTATGGCACCGCCAAACAGGTGACCCTAAGTCCTGAGAACAGGGTCCTATCCATGCAGTTTTCCCTGACAGGTATTATCACACATAGATGGTCTCTCTCTTGTAGACATGTGCAGTTTGTTTCATTCTGAATTGAAATTCGGATTAATTTTTGTTTTTTGGAAGTGCAGATGTATCCAAATTCGGAATTACAATAGTACTGAATATAAACAAATCCGAAAAAACAAAAACAAATTCAGATGGAGTTCGAATTCAAATAGTTTTCAAATCATTTTAGAATAGTTTTCAAATTCGAATAGTTTTCAAATTTGAATTCGAAAAGTTTTCGATTTCGAATAGTTTTAGAATTTCCAAAGAGAATAAAATAGTATTGAAAATAAAGGAATATAATAGGAAAAAACAGAAAAGAAAAGAATATACCATGTATACGCGAGTATAATTCGATCCGAGTATAAGTCGAGGCCCCTAATTTACCACAAAAAACTGGCAAAAACTTATTGACCCGAGTATAAGACGAGGGTGAGAAATGCAGAGGGTCAACAATGCCCATCTGCAGCTGCATGCCTCCCTGTGTCCTGTGCAGCCTATCTGTACCCTGTGCATGTGTCCTGTGTCCTGTACATGTGCATGTGTCCCTGTGTCCTGTACATGTGCATGTGTCCTGTACATGTGTCCTGTACATGTGTGTCCTGTGTCCCTGTGTCCTGTACATGTCCTGTGTGCATGTGTCCTGTGTGCATGTGCAGCCTACCTGTGTCCTGTGCAGCCTCCCTGTGGCGATCTCCATCCTCAGACGGCTGCCAGCCTGTGATGATACTGTGATGATACGGCGGCCATTCCACTGTTCAAAAGCCGCGCCTCCTCCTCGTCTGTGATAGGCAGTCAGCGGTGAGCCTATCACGGACATTCTCTCATTCTCATACCACGGACGAGGATGAGAGAATGTCCATGATAGGCTGTACACTGACAGCTGTTAAGCCTATCACTGAGGAGCAGGAGGCGCAGCTTTTGAAAGCTGGAATAGCCTCCGAACAGTATCATCACACGCCGACCGCCGTCTGCCTGCATGACACGCTGATCCTGCAGACAGACGGCGGTGACTCAAGTATAAGTATAAATTCGACTTATACTCGAGTATATACGGTAACAGAAAAAAAAAAGAATAAAATACGAGTAAAACAGAACAAAATAGAATAGAAAATAAAAGAACCGAATAGACTATAATAGAATAGAAACAAATAGAATAGAATAACATATAAAGAATATAACCATTTTTACTTAATTAAACTTTCAAATGGAATAAATGTGAATAAATAAAAAAAGAATAGAATAGAAAAGAATAGAATACAATAAAAGATTATAATAGAATAGAGTATAATAGAATAGAAACTAATAGAATTAAAAAAAGCAATAGAATATAATAGAATATAAAGAATATAACCATTTCCCAGAAGTCAAATAGAATCAATTTGAATTTGAATAGAATATAAAATAATAGATTAGAATAGAATATAAAATAACAGAATAATATAGAAAAAAACACAGAATAGAATAGAAAGAATATAACCATCTTCCAAAATTCGAATTTTGAATAGAACAAATTTGAATTTGAATATAAAAGAAATAAAAAAAAGAAAAGAATAGAATAGAAAATAATAGAATAGAAAAGAATAAACAAATAGAAAAATAATATAATTAAAAAACAATAGAATAAAATAGAATAGAACAGAAAGAATATAACCTTTTCCCAAAATTCAAATAGAATCAATTCTAATTTGAACAGAATAGAAAAGAATAGATTAGAATAGGAAGATGGTTATATTCATTCTATTCTATTCAATCATGTTGTTTTTCTCTATACCATTGTGTTATTTTCTACTCTATTTTACTCTATTCTTTTCTATTCTATTAAAACTTGAATTGATTCTATTTGAATTTTGGAAAATGGTTATACTATTTCTATTCTATTCTATTGTTTTTTTAATTATATTCTTTTCTATTCTATTCAAATTTCAGAAGATGGTTATAATCTTTCTATTTAATTCTATTCTTTTTTTTATTCTATTCTATTCCTTTCTATTCTATTCCTTTCTATTCTATTCCTTTCTATTCTATCGCATTCTATTCTGTTCTTTTATTTTCTATCCTATTTTATCCTCTTTGGAAATTGGAAAACTATTTGAATTCAAAAACGTTTCCATTTCGAAAACTATTCAAATTTGAAAACTTTTTGAATTCAAAAACTTTTTGAAATTGATTAGAAAACTAAACAAATTTATGTAAATAACTAATGGAAACAAAAAAAATTCATTTTGCACAAGTCTACTATCTTGTGTGATGCGCCAGCTTTAGATACGGCCAAGAGGTCTACTTGTATGAGGGGATTATTGCTTTGCTCCTATTCTTAGCAGCACTGCAACAAAAGCCAAGGAGGCCACATGATGGCAAAACTCAAGTAAGTATAAATAATACATAAGTGTCATTAATCTCTAATAAAGAAAAGCATTCTATTCTATTCTAGTATGTATTCTTAGATACAAAAAGTCCTTTCTATTGCTCTCAGCCTCCTCCCTAAAAACTCAAAATACCTTTTCTTTTATACTGTGATCTGTCTTCTTATTAGACGGTGGCTAGGTTCAATCTCCATGTCTCTACTGTATGTAGGAACATAGCTACCCTCTCTTGCTTTCTCACTGGCTTGGCTGTATGCAGATTATACAGGGAGTGTCTAAACCAGCCAACAGACATGAACTGTGGGGAAAGCAGACTAGCTTGCTGGGTGGTGGATGGCAGAACAGATCAGCCAAGGAATTATCGAGAGCTTCAGGTGGCTCAGTAGGAAGAGCCAATGAAAGACACAGAAGGTGTTCTGAGTTCAAATCCAGATTCTAACACATAAAGAAAGACCAATGCTTCTGCTTTGTTCTGTCACAGAAAACCTGTGTTCTGTGAATCCTATGTAATACAGGAACTACTGAAAGGCTTCAAGCTATTTTAGAATGGGCGTATGTGACAGGAGTCACTCTGGGCGGGGGGGAGCCGTGGAACCTAGCTTACCTTAGAGAGGTTGAGAAAACCCCTGTCTCGGCTCCCCATGCCCCACTTATCTGTATGTGACCCTATGACTATTAGGGGCACAGGGTGACCGAGCAAATAATGGACAACTACTTAATGGACGCTAAGTATATGGTTTGGATTACTTCAAATGGGACAGTAATATTTATCACCAATATCCCTCAAGAAATATATGAAGACTATTCCTGGTTTGTTTGATTCTGAACTATACATGTTAATTGATAGAGCTGATCACATTGGCCTCTGTTCCATGTAGTCCAATGTAGGAGCCGGACAGTCTGCTACTGGGGTCTCCTGCTAGTGTCTGTTTAATAAGGTGTTCTGTGTTTATACTTAGGATAATGTATAATGTACTTTGTTTTAGCCTTGTTGCCAGGCAGTCTGGTCACCCAGGCTGGTTTAAGTGCTGAGTTAATTAGCATGTTAATTATATCATTTTCAGCTAGTAGTTGCTAGAGAGGGATTAGCCATGAGTCAACCCTACCTCGTTATCTAAACCATTGTGTGATGTTTTGGGTAAATATTTAGGTTATTGTTCATGTGGGGACTGACCTACTTTTCAAGTGTATAAAAAGCCTGTGTTCTTGTTCAATACACAGCTCCAGTTTTGCAGCTGAGATAGTCCCGTCTAGTTCTTGGTTGCAATATGCTATAATATCTGATATCTATGTTCAGATTGGAGGAAGCAGTATACTGATGGAAGCACTCAAGCAGAGTGTGGGACTGTTCCGTCACAGTGTATAAATCAATGCCTTACTGATCTAAAATCTTTCACACTTAATACATCACATGTACCTTTCCAGAGCAGGAACCAATGCACTACCACCATCTGCAGCAAGATCACATCTCTCTGATGATGCATCCTGACCATGAGAACAACTCCAGCTCTGTACAGGATCTGTAAACTAACCAAACAGAGTCAAATATGGGAAAACAGGAAACACCTTTTCTTAGTTCTATGCCTTTGCTTAAGACAGTCCCATCAGTATTCGGCAATTCCAGGAGTGTTAGATGTCTGTGTACCCCTCTGTATGCTGTGGTCCATCCTTAAAACTCTACATCACTATTGAGTTCTGCAGTGACATAAAAGTTTGAGGGAGGAAGAAGCAGATGCAACAAGGGACCCCGGCATCCAACACTCCTGAAATGTTGAATACTAAATAGTCTTTAGGAGGCTGTAGCACTAAAATGGAAGAAAGATGGAAGACATAGCAGCTGGAGTAGTGAGTATAATACTTCTATATTTTCAGGGACCTGGATATAGCAATAATTTGAGCCTTGGCAGGGTGAGTTTAAAGGCATTGTAAATTTCTAAATGTTTGTGTTGTTTTAACTAGGTGTTAGTGTAGTTTTACTCTGTTGTTTGTTTGCCTTACTTTGTAATGATTATTTACAGAAAGTCGCCCTGGGACTTTAAATGAGGTGAGCACAGTCAGCCACTGAGTAATAGAAGTAAATACAGTATAAATATTTATTCAAAGAATGACATACATACATGGGTAATGTAAACAATTGCTAAGCCAGCAAAATTGCACATAATGAGAATAGTAAGAATAACATTGATACATAATTGTCATACAATATGCACTAGCATCAAGAGAACTGACACGTTTTGTGAGACCATAGCTCGCTTCCTCTGTTGTAGATGGGTGTATGATGTATCTAAGTAAACAAAGAAATATGTGACACAGTGAAGGATGTTGAAGGCAACTGTTAGAAGGGGACTACACCCCAAACTCACCAATTGACAAAGCCAGAGTGCCAATGACTAGGTTCCCCAAGGGAAAACAAGCTTACTATTAAATTATAGGTATTGTACCTTCCTTTCAAGTTTGGCTGTTAGTGAATGTAATACCAATTTATCCGATAGGTAAGAATTATCCAAAATAACGAATGCAGCATCTAAATGAATGGAGCATAACAAATGCATAATGATAAAAAATAATAATAATAAAAAGTTATTTTTATTTATTATTATTCATTTGTTACATTCCATTAGTTTAGATGTGGCATTCATTATTTCGGGAGTTAATTCGTAACTTTGGATAAATTCATATTTGTTACGTTCACTAACAGTATTACATACTTCTATGGCACGTATAGATATTTACCACATGATTTGAGGTAGCACAGCTATTGTATTTATAATCTAATTTTTGTTACCTGTCTGTTATACATATATATCTCTATATTTAATACAGATCTTAGAGTTCCTGTCCTGCTGACTAAATTTTACCAGATTGGAAAAGGGGTTAATGCAAAATAGACAAAAAAGTTTTTTTTTTGTTTTTTTTTTTGTTTTTTTTTTGTATGGTGGGGTAAGCTAGAACCCCTGCCATTTATTTGAGAACTCCAAAACATGTCGACTGTCTTTGAATGGCTTTTTTTTTTACCAACAATTAAAATTATCTTTAACTCTTTTATTTGATTTTGGTCTGGCACTCCTTTCTGTATTTCTAGGGTTTGAGCTACTGCTGGGACCCCATCGAAGGAAGACTTGCTTGTGTGGGAGCCGTCTCACCAAAGTTATTAAGCTTGTTTGAAGTATTCCTTCACTTGACTACACTTGCATGTCTAAAAGTTCCCAGTGCCTGTTTAAGTATGTTGTTCTGGAGATTTGTATTTCTATCTGTATTACTGTTGGAGAATCCCCCTCACCTCCTGTCCTAGATAAGGACAAGAACAGTAACAGCAAGACTGTAATGTAGACATTATTAAATCCAGAGACTCAGAAATTATACATTTTTTTTAATGGTAGAATTCATATTTTTATCTATACAGGGTTGCTATAAAAATCTATACCAGACAAAGAACTGAAAATGTAAATAGTGATAGGGAAAAGTAAAGTATATAAATAGCAAGTGAGTATAATTATGTAAAAAATGGTCTAATGTCTAAAACTAGAATAAAAATATCCCAGTATTTCCTGAGCGGAGACCGCTTATCCTTAATGTGCACAGCTTGAAGATTAAAGCAGAGTTCCAGCCAAAAATACAACTAGGTCTTAAACATCCTTGTTTTGGATATTTTTATTTATTTTTTCTATTTTCTGGGACCTGTGTGTCTCCCAGAAGACGGCAGGGCCATTCTAAAATTCTAAAGCACAGCGTGACTGAAGGCTTCTCTGCTGGCTTCCCTTAGTTGCAAATGCAGCCCCTGCACCCGAGCCGATGGTCGAATCAACTTCGGGGGGGCGACATTGCGGGATCCCTGGACAGGTGAGTGTCCTTTTTTTTATTTTAGAGGCTGGAACTCCGCTTTAAGGTCAGCAAAGGCTGCCTACAGTCTCCACCTCAATACTCCCTCAGGTAATGGGTGGCTTTGATGGGTACCTAGATGTAAAGAGGACTCTGAAGGCGACCCAGATGTATGCTCACAAATATATGTAAAATATACTATGCCCCCTTATACTGAAAAACTTGGAAACCCCTGACATATTAGATAACAAGAATATAATTCCTTTTACTGAAATAAACATACAATAGTCATGACAAAGGAACACACTGTCCTCCATGATTCTTTAATTAAAAAAAATTGTAACTCTGAAAAGTTGTTTTTTGCTTTCACTAGTGGAGTCTCATTCTGATTAATCTAAACATCTCCACTACCACCCCACTCCTCTGTAGCCAACCAGCCAATAAAAACAATAAAGGGATTTTCAATGTTGCATCTAACAAACTTTAACACTATAAACATTTCTTTAATAAATAGACATACCTGGAGTCTGAGGGCTTAATCTGCACTGTGTGATTAACTCCGTCAATATAATCGTAGTCTTGGTACTGGTCTTAGAAAATATGCAGAATGCATGTCCTGTGTATACCCAAGAGTGGCAAGCTGGTTCTTCGCACCTTTATACAACAATTCTTTTTTTTAGACACTGTATGTTCCCCTTTTTTTTTTACCATTTCCCCTTCATGTTTTTTAATTCTGTATCAGTTCATCATGCTGCAACTTCCTGCATACTTTTACACCGAAAATACATCACAGATGAATTTTCCTGGTTCATATGTTTGAAATGACAGTGACTGATTCGCCAATGGTGAAAGTCATATTTACAGCTTCATAAACATGTCCCATAATAATTTAATTGTTTAATTGTATCAATGATCTCTCTGCAATTACCTGTGTAGCACTAACTCTCGGTGGAGCTGCTGGTTTAAAGCGGGCTGTTACCTTCACTCTTGACACCTCTGTTTCACCGACACCGGCTCTAGGGTCCCGTTGAGTTTACCTCTGGACGATGTAGACACTAACACTTGAGTAGATTTTCCAATGCTTTAATGAACAAATAATAAAGGAAGTAGCAGGAAAGAGGCAGAAGGAAAGTTGCAGGGAAGCTCAAATACCTTTCCTTAGTATTGTTTAGAACATTCTCTGGAATTGAACACTTGCGGTTGAATGGTTGAACACACTCCCCCTTGTGGGACCCAATCTTTGCCCGCCTGGATAGGCCTCTCTCACTTGCCTAGCAGCCAGTACGTAGCACGAACAAAAGTCTCTGCCACAGACTTGTTTGAAATAAAACCCGTACGATCCTCTGCCACAGGATGTATTGGTTTGCAATGAATGTCAGACACAGTACTTGAACCTTTAAGCCAACCGGCAGTACTATGCAGTAAGATTATTTCAGGATACGCCCTCCAACCGAGTCACCAGGCCCCTCTCCAGACCAGCACTCTGCATGATCCTTCCATGACGGGACCTCCCCTGGGATCTCCTCGGTTGTCCAGCGTCTTCACTCAGGATAGATAGCTCAGGACCGTTCCTCTGCTGCTGTGGTAGGCCCCAGACAGGCTTCTGGGCCCACCCACACGCCTCAGCGACGTGGGCCTCTGGAGGTGGTACTCTTAACGCATACCTGTCGGCCAGGAGGGCCAGCAGGTGGCTGAAAACGAACCCCTAAACATGGCGTCTCCCATAAATACCCTCTCCCAGAATGCAACTCGGAGGACCACCTCCACCGAGTTGTCTCCGAGACAGAGGAGCACTCATACGCTTCAACACGCTGCTTTTCCAACACTTGCCGATGGTGACAACGACACCCACTGGCACAGTGTGGAACCACATGCAACTCAGCCAAGCTGGAACAGAGGCAAATCTAACTCCCTCTAACAAGTAACCCACAAGATTAACCTATCAGCGGTAGATTAAAAAAATCTACCAGCGCTACACCTGCATACTTTTATATACACTGTACATATAAAGTCTGTACTTTTTTTTTATGTCAGCTAGATTTTCATCTTGATCAAAAATAAATGAGTAAAGTGTAAATAAAACGAAAACTTTTTTTCGAGTAAGAAAGGGTTACACATATTCCGTCATAATTTTATGTTTGTCTATGTCCCCATATAGTTCTTTTGACCCTTTCAATTTGTCTTGGGGACTAATGCCTTTTAGATTGAAAGTGAGGAAAAACTCAAAATTATTTTGTTTGAGAGGGGATTTCCCTCACTTTGGAGACATTTCCTCTCACTTCCTGTTGTGGAAGTAAAGGGGACACAAAAAAAATAATTATAAATTCTTACTAAAAAAAAAAAAAAGTTTAGGCATTTGCTATAGTTTTTAAAGAATTCAAATGGTAGGGCTTGCACTGTAAAGGATCCAATAGTCCAATAGCCAAAGATTCTCCCTTTTTAAAAAGATAACTAAAGGCACAATTGGCCTGGTGATCCTGGTGATAACAAGGGAGTCCCTCAACTTGAAGAGATTTCCTCTTACTTTTTGTTTTGGCTATGGGACAGGAAGTGAATGGAAATCTGCAAAATGAAAACCGGACAGATATTATATCCCTCCCCTACTCTATGCAAAATGAAAAAAAAAGTTTTGCCTTTAGTTCTACTTTATGAAGGATCTAGGTAAAAGGACACCACAGGGCCCCATAGCTCTTATCCCCTTTGTTTACCGTATTTTTTGCTCCATAAGACGCACCTGACCATAAGACGCTACAAAGGTTTTAGAGGAGGAGAACAAGAAAAAAAATATTCTGAACCAAATGGTGCACTAAAATATTTACCAGTGCCCATAAATTGCAGCCTGACCAGTGCCAATTAAATGCAGCCTTACCAGTGCCAATTAAATGCAGCCTGACCTGTGCCCATAAAATGCAGTCTGAACTGGGCCCATAAAATGCAGCTTGACCAGTGCCCATGAAATGCAGCCTGATCAGTGCCCATGAAATCTAGCCTTACCTGTGCCACCTCGCACAGACTGACATTCCTTTATGCATCCATTCTGCCTGTCACTCAGATAGAAGACAGAGCAGCCCGAGCGGCCGCCGCCGTCGTACTTCATTCAGCCGATCAGGCTGCTCTGTCTTCCGTCTGTGGCTGAGTGACAGGCCCAGCGGGAGATTGCCCAGCGCTCGCTGGAGACGGCCACACTGCCGCCGGCCCAGTATTGTGACATAGCGGCGGCGACAGGGGGGAGGCCTGGTCAGTATTCGCTCCTTAAAAAAAAAAAAAATAAGGTATATTTTCTATTCAGCACCAAAAGTGACTATGAATGGATCCATACTTACATAGTCACTAGCTGCTCCCTTGGACCAATTGTCTTGTGTCTCCTCTTCCTATCCCTGTTGTTTAGCTTGTAATTATTTTATTATATAGCCCCCTGACTAGCTTTAGTATCACACTAACAAGATGAGAAGTCATAACCACACAAGGCATGCCAAGGTAGAAAGAGGAGAAGCTAAGAAAGGAAATTTCCTCTTTGCATCAATATACTTAATTTCTTCTCTTTACATCAGTTTACCCTTCCCATCTACCATTTTTGGGTGCTTAATTAGCATGCGCTGTACTGCCCTGTGGACTTAAGCATTGGATTTTCAGGAGGAACAGGATTATCTTCCCTTGACGGGAGGCCATTCCCCAATGAAGGTGAGTTAAGGATTGTGACACCATTAGTACACAAGGCTGTTTTGTTGCCTGTGGGTAACTAAAGCCGGGGGGGGGTCTACGCCAAATATTACATAGAGATACACTATATTACCAAATGTATTGGACTCCTGCCTTTACACGGACATGAACTTTAATGGCATCCCAGTCTTAGTCCATAGGGTTCAATATTGAGTTGGCCCAACCTTTGCAGCTATACCAGCTTCAACTCTTCTGTTGCAACAGGAAGGGGCCATCCCCAAACTTTTCACCCAAAGTTGGGAGCATGAAACTGTCCAAAATAACTTGGTATGCTGATGCCTTAAAAGTTCCCTTCATGGAAACTAAGGGGCCAAGCCCAACCCCTGAAAAACGACCCCAAACCATAATCTCCCCTCCACCAAATGATTTGAACCAGTGCACAAAGCAAGGTCCATAAAGACATGGATGAGTGAGTTTGGGGTGGAGGAACTTGACTGGCCTGCACAGAGTCCTGACCTCAACCTGATAGAACAACATTGGGATGAATTGGGATGGATTTCGGAAACTGTGAGCCAGGACTTCTCATTCAACATCAGTGCCTGACCTCACAAATGCACTTCTGGAAGAATGGTCAAACATTCCTATAGACACACTCCTGAACCCTGTGGGCAGCCTTCCCAGAAGAGTTGAAGCTGTTATAGCTGCAAAGTATGGGCCTACTCAATATTGAACCCTACGGCAAAGACTAGGTTGCCATTAATGTTCATGTAAAGGCATGTCCCAATACATTTGGTAATATAATGTATATCAAAACCAAGTCCAAGGTCAGGGCAGGAAAAGTCAGGTCAAGCAAATGATAGTCCTTATTCCCTTGATAAAGTCCAATGGAACGAAAAATGTCTAGGAAGTGATGTCATCCCAGGAATCCGAAATATGTCACAAAAACAGGAAGTTGCAGTGTGCCCCAGTGGCGTAGCGTGGGTTGTCAGAATGTAGGCCCATAAAAATAAAAAATTATTAATTACAAATTCAGCTTAAGTTAATCACAAAATTCAAAGAACAGAGAAGAATGGGCCTATCAGGCTTCAGAAATTATTATTATGCTACACACCTCTCTAGAATTGGGGACTGGAATTGCCATGGAGGCAATAAAGATTGGATTGCATTAGAATGCATATTATCTTAAATACTGCTGAAATACTCACCTTGGTTTGCCTAAGTCATGTTACCCTGATTTCTGAGGTTGGAGGTTTTTCCATCTGGGGGTTACGTTGGAGGTTTTCCATCGGGTCACCTTGAAATATGGAATTTCCGGCCCCTTAACAACCCAGACTTTCCACTATTAACAGTAGACTGACCTCTACTACAGAACATGGTGCTCCTCTAACAGCTAAATATTGTTTGTGCTCAGGATTGATGAAAACACATATTGCCCTGCAAGATGAATGTGGCACATGGCAGCTTTCTTATTGGACATTCTTACAAATACATACCCCTGCCTTATGAACCACCAGCAGAAAATATATTTCTCCCATGCTCTTACAGCTTTTGAAACACTTTGCCTAAAAGGTGTGGAAGTTAAAAGGGCTACTTCCATGGCATATTCATGAATTTTCACAAAAGAATATTCACATACCAAACAGGTTCAGAGAACTGTGGGAACATGCTTTACATATCGAAATCCAAGCAAAACAAAGGCCATGTATTTTGACTCACAAAAGTTCAATAAGTACACGCATCCAGGAAACCTTGTCAATGATACATAATCCCAGATACAATTAAAAGGTGGTTTCCACAGTCCTCTGACAATTGTTGGAGATGGGACAATACAAAAGGACCATGTTTCATATCTGGTAGCAATGTCCGCCAACTGCCAAATTTTGAGGACAGATCTGTGATTTAATTGTCCACATTACAGACACAAAAATTAAACTTACCCCAGCTTGCTGCTTGCTGTAATGCTCCACAAACCTATTGCAGAAATATAAACACTCTTTAACCAAGCATCTAGTTAATGCTGCCAACTCACTAATACCTCAACGCTGGAAGTCTACATATGTCCCACCCATCTATTAAATATTAGGCTGTAGCAGGAGGCAGTTTGTTCGCCAAACGGCTGGAGAGCAGTACAATAATAAATGTCTGCAGACAACAGTGAAGCATGGTGGAGGTTCCTTGCAAGTTCAGGGCTACATTTCTGCAAATGGAGTTGGAGATTTGGTCAGGATCAGTGGGGTCCTCAATACTGAGAAATACAGGCAGATACTTATCCATCCCATACCATCAGGGAGATGTGTGATTGGTTCCAAATTTATTCTGCAGCAGGACAATGACCCTAAACATGCAGCCAATGTCTATCTTCAGTGTAAAGAAGAACAAGGAGTCCTGGAAGAAATGGTTTGACCCCCACAGAGTCCTCATCAAGTCTGTCTGGGATTACATGAAGAGCAGAAGGATTTGAGGCAGCCTACATCCACAGAAGATATGTTGTTAGTTCTCCAAGATGTTTGGATCTGATCTAGATTTCTTCTCCATTTATGTTCCATTTTGTTCATTGAAAAAAATAAACTATTACCACTTCTATTTGTGAAAGCAACTGCCTACAACTTTTGCATATACAGTCTATCTATCTATCTATCTATCTATCTATCTATCTATCTATCTATCTATCTATCTATCTATCTATCTATCTATCTATCTACAGGCATACCCCACTTTTAAGTACACAATGGGGTTTATTTACTAAAGCTGGAAAGTGCAAAAGCAGGCTCATTTCTGCATAGAAACCAATGAGATTCAAGGTTTTATTATCAAAGCTTAATTGAACAAGCTGGGGTAAGAAGCTCATTGGTTTCTATGCAGAAGTGAGTCTGATTTTGCACTTTCCAGCTTTAGTAAATAAACCCCATTGTGTACTTAAAAGTGGGGTATGCCTGTATATATCTATATCTATCTATCTATCTATCTATCTATCTATCTATCTATCTATCTATCTATCTATCTATCTATCTATCTATCTATCTATCTATCTAGATATAGATATATATATAGATAGATAGATAGATAGATAGATAGATAGATAGATAGATAGATAGATAGATAGATAGATAGATAGATAGATATGTGTATACCTTAGTATCCTGTATATCTAAAGTCAAACATTATACATAATACCAAATAAATATTTACTATTACAGACATATTGTTAAAGGTTCCAACAATATGTGACTCAAAAAATGCTTCAGTGTAAAAAGATGCTTTATTGTGACATATATCATCCATTACAATCAGTCATCCCAAAAGAACTGGAAAGCAATTGCTCATCAAATATATATTTTTAAATAGTTTATCCTATGCTGTTTAACATAAAAACTCCTTCCTGCACCTGCTTCCCTATCCCCACATGGGAGATTTAGACACCCAGGCTAGACATGTGCAATTCTTAAGTTACAAAAAAAAAAATGAGCCGAACACCCTCTGGTTCGGTTCGCGCAGGCAAAAATCAAAAGTGCTCATTTTAAAGGCAAGTTATTGTCATAAAAAGTGTTTGGGGACCCGGGTCCTGCCCCAGGGGACATGTATCAATGCAAAAAAAAAAGTTTTAAAAACAGCCGTTTTTTCGGGAGCAGTGATTTTAATAATGCTTAAAGTGAAGCAATAAAATGAAATATTCCTTTAAATATCGTACCTGGGGGGTGTCTATAGTATGTCTGTAAAGTGGCGCAGTTTTCCCGTGTTTAGAACAGTACCACAGCAAAATGACATTTCTAAAGGAAAAAAGTAATTTAAAACTGATCGTGGCTGTAATGAATTGTCGGGTCTCGGCAATATAGACAAAACTCATTGAAAAAAAGGCACGGGTTCCCCCACAGTCCATTTCCAGGCCCTTTCGGTCTGGTATGAATATTAAGGGGAAGCCTGAACCAAAAATTAAAAAAAAAATTGTGTGGGGGTCCCCCCAAAATCCACACCAGGCCCTTCAGGTCTGGTATGGAAATTGAGGGGAACCCTTCGCCAAAGTTTAAAAAAAATGGCGTAGGGGTCCCCCCAAAATCCATACCAGACCTTTATCCGAGCATGCAACCTGGCAGGCCACAGGAAAAGAGAGGGGGACGAGAGAGCGTCCCCCCTCCTGAATCGTACCAGGCCACATGCCCTCAACATGGGGAGGGTGCTTTGGAGTGGCCCTCCAAAGCACCCTGTCCTCATGTTAATGGGGACAAGGGCCTCATCGCCACAACCCTTGCCCGGTGGATGTGGGGGTATGCAGGCGGGGGGCTTATTGGAATCTGGAAGCCCCCTTTAACAAGGGGACCTCCAGATACTGGCCCCCCTATGTGAATTGGTAACGGGGTACATTGTACCCCTACCATTTCACAAAAGACAGTAAAAAATAGTAAAAAAGACAGGAGACACTTAGGGACAAGTCTTTTATTAAAAGATAAAAAAATTAAAATGTTGCGCGATGTCCATTCATCTTCTATGATGCCCCCTGACGAGCCAAAAAAAGAAAAAAAAAAGCAACACCTCCGCCTCCATGGGAGGCTCCCGCCGAGTGACATTTCTTCTTGGTGACAGTTATTATATAGCTGAGGGCGGGGCCACCTGATTACGTAAATGGGTGACCCTGCCCCCTCTGACACCTCGTGACATCAGAGAAAGGTGGGGTCACCCGTTTACTTCACCGAGTGGCCCCACCCTCAGCTATATAAGAACTGTCACCAAGAAGAAGCGTCACTTGGCCGAAGCCTCCCATGGAGGCGGAACTGTTGCATTTTCTAAATTTTTTTTGGCTCATCGGGCGGTGTGATAGAAGATGAATGGACATTGCGCGACATTTTTTTTTTATCTTTTAATAAAGCACTTGCACAGGTGTATTGTGTTTTTGATGCATTTTTGCCATGTTTGCATTGCATTTTTCCCTTGGACATGTGACTGGGAGGCTCTCGCCGAGTGATGCTTCTTCTTGATGACAGCTGTTATATAGCTGAGGGCGGGGCCACTTGGTGATGTAAATGGGCGACCCTGCCTTCCTCTGACGTCACATGGCATCAGAGGGGGGGCGGGGTCACCTGTTTACGTCACTGGGTGGCCCCGCCCTCAGCTATATAACAGCTGTCACCGATAAGAAGCATCACTCGTCGGGAGCCTCCCATGGAGGCGGAGCTGTTGTGGCTTTTTTTTCGAATTTCGGTCCGTCGGGCGGCTGAGATGAATCTACATCACGGGACATTTTTATATTTTTATTTTTTAATAAAGGACTTGTCCCAAAGTGTCTCCTGTCTTTTTTACTATTTTTTTTGAGGGGGACCCCAAAGCATCCTCCCCATGTTGAGGGCATGTGGCCTGGTCAGTTCAGGAGGTGGGCACTCTCTCGTCCCCCCTCTTTTCCTGCATCCTACCAGGTTGCGTGCTCGAATAAGGGTTTGGTAAGGATTTTGGGGGGACCCCTAAGCCTTTTTTTTTAATTTTGGCGCAGGGTTCCCCTAAAATCCATATCAGACCTGAAGGGTCTGGTATGGATTTTGGGGGGCCCCTACGCCATTTTCTTTTTTAAAATTGGTGCAGGGTTCCCCTTAATATCCATGCAAGACCTGAAGTGCCTGGAGTGGATTTTGGGGGGACCCCCACGCAATTTTTAAAAAAAAATTCAGTTTGGGGTTAGCCTTAATATTCATACCAGACCCAAAGGGCCTGGTAATGGACTGGGGGGGGACCCATGACGTTTTTTTCAATGAGTTTTATCTATATTGATGAGACCTGACAATTCATTACAGTTGCGATCAGTTTTAAATGATTTTTTTCCTTTAGGAATGTAATTTTGCTGTGGTACTGTTCTAAACATGAGAAAACTGCGCCACTTTACAGGTATACTATAGACACCCCCAGGCACGATATTTAAAGAAATATTTCATTTTATTGTTTCACTTTAAGCATTATTAAAATCACTGCTCCTGAAAAAACGGCCATTTTTAAAACTTTTTTTTTCATTGAAACATGTCCCCTGGGGCAGGACCCGAGTCCCCAAACAGTTTTTATGACAATAACTTGCATATAAGGTCTCTAACATCCACCAGCTCTGTGATGCCGTCATGGAGGAGTGGAAGAGGACTCCAGTGGCAACCTGTGAAGCTCTGGTGAACTCCATGCCCAAGAGGGTTAAGGCCAACAGTTTAGACATTAATGGCTGTGTGTTGAGTTATTTTGAGGGGACAGCAAATTTACACTGTTATACAAGCTGTACACTCACTACTTTACATTGTAGCAAAGTGTCATTTCTTCAGTGTTGTCACATAAATAGATAGAATAAAATATTTACAAAAATGTGAGGGGTGTACTCACTTTTGTGAGATACTGTATATATGGATATGGATCTATAGATCTATAGCTATAGATCTCTCTATATATATATATTTTTATGGTTTGCGCTGTGGCGTCTTACATTGTTTGTGTTTTTCTTCTACTTCATAGTGAGTGCAGTGCGACAGTGGATAGGGACAGTGGTCGAGGGAGAATACGCAAGTGTTCTTATTTCTTGGTTCTTTTTCCAAAAAGTTTGGGGCGAGTAGCAATCTCTTTTAACCCAAGTGGGTGGGTTCCTCTTTTTCCTAGTAGCAGGCGTTATGATGTCCAGGAGGAGGGAAAGAATAAAGGAAAAGGGAACACTTAAAGCTGTTGTAACCCTACAAAAAAAAATGATCCTGTTCCTTTAAAGCATGAATAACAGCACAGTGCTTGTGCTGCGTAATTTGTCCCTTTCTATAATCTAAAATACCTGGGTGATCCTGCCTGGTATTGTGCTCCTCTCTGTAAACTGACAACATTTATCATGGCTTCTGATCCATGATACCGTGGTTAGTTTACATGCCTCCACCAGTCTGCTCCCTGCTCCTCCCCTCCTGCCACTATAATACTAAAATACTGCTAAAATAACTTTGTCCTATTCCTAGAATCCCCTGTGTTAGATTAAGTTCTTTGCCCCAGTGTATGTGCTTTATAAAAAAATATGCAGCTTTATATCTTATATCAGCACCCCCATCAAATCATTCTTTGCAGCTATTACCTTTTGTACCACCACCCCCTCCCTTTAGAATGTAAGCTCTACGAGCAGGGCCCTCCTGTACCTTTTGTATTGAACTGTACTGTAATTGTGTTGTCCCCCTTATACATTGTAAAGCGCTGTGTAAACTGTTGGCGCTATATAAATCTATATAAATCTCGTATAATAATAATCAGAGCGCTGCTCGGCGCTCACGTGACCTTTCCGCTGCTCTGCTCCTCTCCTCCCCTCCTCTCGGCTGACGTCAGCGGGGGGGATTCTCAGCCCATCCTGCTGTAGTTCTCAGATCAGGGGAGAAGAGCAATGGGCTGTCATGGGATTGCTGAGCAGCGCTCTGGAATAAGGTATAAAGCTGCATATTTTTTATAAAGCACATACACTGGGGCACATAGCTTAACTCGACACAGGGGATTCTAGGAATAAGACAAAGTGGCTTCACAACCACTTTAAGCTATTATAAGGAGAGTGGCTTTATTAAGCATAATTAAATATTTTATTGGAGTTTTTTTACTTTATGTGTGATTATATTTAGTTTGCTATTATTCATTATGTTTTTGTTTTTTTTTAAGTGTTTATATATCACTTGTTTTTTACTTTTAGGAAATTTAAATATTTTTTGGCCCAAATTTTGTGAAAATTTGGGCAATGGGGCAGAATCAATGAGGTCCACCTTCTGATTTTGATAATGATGTGTCATGCCTAGGCAATGGGGTTCATTTACTAAAATATGCAAAGAGAGATTGAAAAATTTGGTGCAGCTGTACATGGTAGCCAATCAGCTTCTAACTTCAGCTTGTTTAATTAAGCTTTGACAAAAAAAACCTTGAAGCTGATTGGTTTATATGCAGAGCTGCACCACATCTTGCACTCTTCAGTTTTAGAAAATCAATCCAATGTGTATAAGCATGGCTGCTTTGTCTCCACCAGGAGTGCATGTGAAAGGGTGACACAACTCAGGAGAACAACTGGGAGATGGTTGCTACTCATAACAAAATGTTCCTGAATCACCAGGTATATACTTTTTAATTAATATTATTATTTTTTAATGATTTCATAAACAAATATTAAAAAAGCTTTTGAAGTGACATTAATATGCTCAAACTTATATGAGATTTTAGTGCTTGGCTTTACATGTATTTTTTTTTTAATCAAAACTTTTTATTTATTTCCGATGCAGAAAATGATCATACAAAGATAATACAGATTACCGTAAGGATTACAGGAATCAAGGTCCAACCAAAAAAAAGGGAAAAAGCTAAATTATACAGTGCAAATTTTCATACATCTGAGTAAAAGTTTTTATACTGCATCTTTGTCTACTATTGAATAATACCAACAGGTGTTTAACATACCTAACATAAAACTGTAGGGCGTGATCCCCTCTCCCCCTCCCCCCCCCCCCCGTCTGCTGCACATTCCTCCAACTAAATTCGTAACAGTCTATCCATCACAAGCTGTGGGGGGGCAAGAGCTGGGTCCGACAACCAAGGCTCCCATATCTTTTCAAATTTATTACCAGCATTTCTATGACGGTAAGCTAATTGTTCCCTGATTAGGAGTGAGTTTACATGTGCAATCCATTGCTTTCCCGTTGGTACAGTGTGCGCCATCCAGTGTCGAGCTATAAGCTTTCTAGCCAGATACAATAGCCTGGTAAGCATAATGTACATTCCCCTCTGGAACATCTCCTCATCAATCGCACCTAGTAAACACACCAGAGGAGTGGAGGGCACTGGCACCTGCGCCAACCGGGATACAATCTGTATGACCTCATTCCAGTATCTATTAAGCTTCGGGCACCGCCAGAGCATATGGATGAGGTCACCCTGATGTATTTTACATTTTGGGCACAGGGGTGAATCTCTCAGACCCCAACCAAACAGTTTAGTTGGCGTCCGATAGGTTCTATGCAAAATAAACAGCTGCGACAACCTATGAGACGCTGAGATGGATGTATTAGGGATTGATTCCAGTACCACATCCCATTGTTCATCATCAATGTCACCAATATCTATGACCCATTTAGCTCTGCATTTTAAGGAGGTATGGTCTTGATTGGAGGTGAGCAACACTGAATATATTGTAGATATCAGTCCTTTTCTAACCTTCGCATGCAGCAGTTCCCTCAGAAGTGGGGATGACGTTACAGACACGGGGATCACCCGACTCTGGGTCTGTAGGGCATGTCGAAGTTGTAGATACTGAAAAAAGCATCTATTGGGTAGTGCAAATTCCGAACGTAATTGCGCAAAAGATTTTAATATATTCCCCACATATAACTGTGAGAAAAACCAAATTCCCCTATGCTTCCACAGGGTAAATCCCTCTAATTTATTAAGTTCTGGGTATCTTGGGTTATCCCATAAGGGGGTGCACTCCAAGGGGCCGACAACCGTCAGTGCCCCCCGAACCGCGCCCCATACTTTTTTAAGAAGACCCGCTGTAGGTGAATTTGGGGGTAAGCTGGGAAGGTCCATTTCTAAATGGGAGCTGGCCTTCAAGTCCGGGTTTGTACGGACCACTAAACTTATTATGGGATCTTCTGAGATATCATCATCCCCCCACCCCATCAACCGCTGCAGTTGAGAGGCCAAAAAATATAATTTGGGGTGTGGTACCGCTAGGCCTCCTCTGTCTTTATGGTATTGTAGAATGTTTAAGCTAATTCTAGCACCCTTTCTTTTCCAAATGAGATCCCGCATCTGTGTATCTATTTTCCTGAACCATTTGTTAGAGATCCACATAGGGGAATTTTGAGTGACGTACAATAGTTGCGGGGCCCAGATCATTTTTATTAGGTTTATCCTCCCTACGACTGATAAGGGGAGTTTACACCAGCTAAGGGATTTCTCTTTTTGTTTCTTCAACAGGGGTTCCAAATTTAATTTGAGATACCTAGAGGTGTCCGGGGTCACCACCACTCCTAAGTATCGAAATGATTCAGCGATGGTGATTTGCCTTGCCTCCTGGGGCACGGGTTTAATAATGGGGTCTATAGGCATCATAATAGATTTGGACCAGTTTATTGTAAAACCTGAGAACCCTCCAAATTTAATTATAAGTGACATTAGTACCTGCAAAGATCTATCCGTATCTCCCAGATATAGCAGTGCGTCGTCGGCGTACAGTGAGATCTTTTCCTCTGAGAGGCCTCTACGGAATCCCACTATCTCAGAGGAACCACGGATCATGATAGCCAACGGTTCGACTGCCAAAGCAAACAGCAGGGGTGACAATGGGCACCCCTGACGAGTGCCTCTGTGTAACGCAAAGGACTGGGAAAGGGAGTTATTAATGCGGAGCCTCGCTCTAGGAGCTGAGTATAAAATCTTAACCCATTTAACGAACCTGTCACCCAGGCCAAAACGAGCTAGGATCTCCCAGAGGTAGGGCCACTCCACACTATCAAAAGCCTTAGCGGCATCCAAGGATAATATGGCCCTACCTCCAGGGTTATCCACTGGGGTCTGCAGGTTCACAAAGAGGCGTCTAATATTGTTAGTTGTAGATCTAGTGGGTATAAACCCAGACTGGTCTCTATGCACCAACTTCCCTATCACCCCGGACAATCTGTTTGCCAGTACTCGTGCTAAAAGTTTGACGTCTAGGTTTAAGAGGGATATGGGCCTGTATGAATCCGGTAAAAGTTTATCCTTACCCGGTTTAGGGATCACAACTATGAGGGCTTCTTGCATACTATCAGGCAGGGATCCTTCCTCCTCTGCCGCAGAAAAAGCCTGCAGCAGTGGTGGAAGTAAAATATCACTATATCTCTTGTAAACCTCAGCAGGCAATCCATCCGAGCCCGGAGACTTATGATTCTTAGCCCCCTGGAGGGCTTCAGCCAATTCCTCCATAGTTATTGTAGCATCTAGCATACTCCTCTCATTCTCCGAGACTTGAGGGAAGGGACAATTCTGTAGGAATGCATCCAGCTCAGCGGAGCTAGACGCAGTCCCAGAGGAATATAAGTCCATATAGAATTGATAAAATATCTGCATAATGTCTGCTGTCCCGGAGTAAGTCTCCCCTGTCCCCGATTTAATAGCTAGAATGGAAGCCGTGTCTCTTTGCTCCCTGGCCAGCAGGGCAAGGAGATGACCCGTGCTCTCGCCCTCTTCATAATATTCTTGTTGTAGGAAGAACCTCCGTTTTTCGGCCGCTGATAAGACTACTGAGTTGTATAATGAGTGAGCCTCAATCCATGCCTCCCTATTCTCTTGGGATGGGTCTGAAATCATTTTCTGCTCTCTAGTTTGTAAATCCTCTCTAACCCTGGATTCCCACTCTCCTGATCTCCTTTTCACTCCATTAATTCCTCTGATCAGACATCCTCGCAGGAACGCCTTCAGAGAGTCCCACACAACAGCCGCGCTCGCGGATCCTCTGTTGAAGCGTAGGAACTCCCTCAAGGCATCAGCCATCCCATCCGGTTCTGGGAATAGCTCCAGCCAGAATGGGTTAATCCGCCAGAGGGGTTTAACCTCCTGGGTTCCTACGTCTATCCGCACCCAAAAGGGAGAGTGATCAGAAAGTAATCTAGGTTCATATGCGGAATCCACTACCCTCTGCAGCAGGGCAGTGTTGCCCAGGCCCAGATCTATACGTGAAAGACCACCATATGTGCTCGATCTACATGAATAACATTTCTCCATTGGATGCTTCTCCCTCCACACGTCTCTCAAACCCAATTCAGCAAGCATAAGTGCAAATGAGGTAGTACCCGGGGAGCGACCATTTTGTCTGGAATTTAAGGATATTCTATCTAAGTGTGTATCTAACACATTGTTGTAGTCTCCCAATGCTAGAACGGGGGTATTAGGATATAAGGCTATGAACTGGGCAAATTTCTTTAGAGGGTCTGAGGAATATGGGGGAGGAACATACATGGCCGCAACAATACACCTATAACCATTGAGCTTACACAATAGAAACACAAATCTGCCATCCCCATCAATCCTCTGCTGCAGACATTCAAAAGATATCCTCCCAGAGATCAGTACACTCACCCCCCTGGAGTAGGAGGAGTGCACCGAGTGAAACTGAGTAGGATATTTACGTGATTTCAACATGTAAATCGAATTGAGCTGCAGGTGGGTCTCCTGAAGACAGACCAGGTGCGGCTGCATTCGAGCTAAATATTTAAACATTGCACTCCGTTTTGTTTTCTCCCCCAGTCCCCTGATATTCCAAGAAAGGAGCATTAACCCCCCAGTACCTCGGTTCGCCATTTCCAATCTGTTTTATAGGCAAAATTGAGGGCTGAGGAGCCACATGTTTTTTGTGTCACAGTACTATTTTCAGATAGTAAAACAATCCAGCCTGCCCTATTTACCACAGTATTCTTACACATCAATTCCCGCCACTGCTTGGAGTGTATAAGTATGAAGGGAGTTAAACAGACATATAATCGTCCAACCCGTGGGGGGAAGAGGGTCACACCTGGAGAGGGGAAAAGGAAGAACACACCCTTAAAAAAAACAAAGTGTCTGACCAACATGGCCGTACATAACCATAATAAACCCCAACGTGGGGAATTCAGTCCTCTCAGGACTCTGTAGAGGGGGCTCTTGCGTAGCCCAAGGGGCATGTATTTATTATCAAATCTTGCACCAACAAAATTGGAAACAGTATGTTGCTAATGCCGAAGTATCAGCATATAAAAGTGACGTGCAAAAATGAAAAAAAATATAATAACTCAAAAAGTAGAAAAAATATTTTCTGCAAAAATACAAAAAGGGGGGTGTGAAAGCCAACTCCGCCATAATAGAAAAAGAGGGAATCAAATTTCAACAGTGCACCGCTTGAATAAGGTGCCGTACAGAAAAGAGAAACCGCACTCATGCAGGGCGTTGTGCTAAGGCACGCTCTTCTCTATCCAACCAGTTCATCGCAGCATTGGGGTTTTCAAAGAAATGGGACGTGCCATTAGCAATCACTTTCAATTTTGCCGGATACAACATGAAGTATTGGAGATTCAGGATCCTTAGCCTCTTCTTGATATCGGTGAATTTGGATCTTTGCCGCTGTACTTCCGCGGAGAAATCCGGAAATAATGAGACCGTAGCATTGTCCACTTTCAGGTTCCCAGCTGTTCTGGCATTACTCAGGATGGCGTCTCGATCCTTGTAGTTAAGCAGCCGAAAGAGGAAAGGACGCGGTGGAGCTCCCTGTGGTGGTGGCCTTGAGGGGACTCGGTGGGCCCTCTCAACCGCAAACATAGGAGAAAATACGGTGCTGCCAAATGTGTCCTTCAGCCAAGATTCAATAAAAGCTACCGGGTTTTTGCCCTCAGCTCTTTCCGGAATACCGACCGCCCGCACGTTATTTCTGCGCAGGCGGTTTTCCATATCCTCCAATCGGGCCGCATTCACAGACGCCACTGATGTCACATGTCGCACATCCCTCTGTAAGGGCTGCCACTCATCCTCCAATGTACTAAGTCTGCCCTCCAAAGCAGATGTGCGTTCGCGCAGCTTCTGCATATCATGCCTTATTAATGAAATCTCCCCCTTCATACCTTTCACTTCCCCAGTTAGTGCAGTTATAGATGAGCTGCAAGATGTAACTGCAGCAAAGATATCCCTCAGTGTGGGCTCAGGTTCAGTGTCCTGCTGCAGAGATGCGGGGGCCATATTGGAGGAATGTGGGAGAGTACTCACATTTGCAGAAGCTGTTGCAAGCTGAGGAGGGATCCCATCCAGGGAGCTCATAACATCCTCCGGCAGCGCTTCCCCAGGATCAGGCATGAGAGATGCTGAGAGGTCCCTCTGGGCAGAGTTAATGCCAAATAGGCGCTGGGCAGCCTCCTTTGCTGTGCGGGGCGGGAGGCCGCCATCTTTGCCAGGGGTGTCCAGTGCCGTTCGTGCCGCCGGTCCGCGTCTGGCCATTGTATCTTCGCTGATTTACCCCTCCGAGGATAGCTGACAGTCAGGGGATCACAGTGCACTAAGAGCCGAGTCTCTATGTATCAGGATGGCGGTGATATTTGGAGGATTTGTCAGGATTCCTGGCGGAGCTGTGTACTGTGCGTCTTACTCCATTCCCCGCTCGGCCACGCCCCATTTTACATGTATTTTAAATTGGATCCAAACCATTCACTAACATCTCTTATAATTTTTATGTTATTATGATTTTAAAAGTAATTTTCAATATTTTTAAATATTCAGTTTTCATTAAAGCAGAGTTCCATCCAATTTTGAGATTTGAGACCACCTCTCCACCCCTCATTTTTGGATATTTAAAAACATTTTTTACTTTCTAACTTACTTTTTTTGGAAGTACAAAGAGTACTTCCGAACCAGCCGGGCCGCGGCCGAGGACGTCACATCCTCTTCTGCGGCGAGCCCCCCCCCCCCCCGTTGTCTTCTGGGACATGTGTGTGTCCCAGAAGACAAACTGGCCATTCGCAAAGCGCCGCGCGACTAGCTCATGCGCAGTGGGAAACCGGCAGTGAAGCCGCAAGGCTCCACTGCCGGTTTCCCTTAGTTGGAATGGCAGCGCCTGCACCCAATCCGAAGGATGGATCGGCCTCGGGGGGCCGAAATCGCAGGCTCCCTGGACAGGTAAGTGTCCCTATTAAAGGTCAGCAGCTACAGTGTTTGCAGCTGCTGACTTTTTAAAAAAAAAAAAAATTCGGCTGGAACACCGCTTTAAATAATACCAAGTGATCCTGTCATAAATGACTTTATTCAGACATTTTCTGTTCTAAGGTAACAACATTCTGTCCTTTTTCCTAATTGTTCTCCTGCCATGTAACCATGTTTCATGGGCTTCCATTGGAGACCACAAGAGGCCATTTCAACACACATTGTTCAGGCATGGTCCACCTGTCCTGAGAAATGCCTTTCAGCAATCATTGGAGTCTATGTAGACAGGAAATAGCTACAAAAAAGTTGCAAGAGATCAACAGCACTGCAATGCAAAGCAGATAAAAAGCTAAAAACAGGTAGATTATTAGTAAAAACATAATTGTTGATTATTTATGATACACAAACAAACCAAATGTCATTCCATCAGGGTTTACATTTACTTTAAGGGTTAGCTACAAATCATAAAATTAATACCCTATTCTGTGATACAGTAAATTCCACAGTCTTTTCCTCCCCAATCAGGTGACCATTGCCAAGGTATTTTTCACATCGCCTTTGACACAGGATGTTCGGAGAATGATATTTGTCTGTAGAGTCTACTAAAATAAATCCACCAAGATCCTGCACATCCCATAATAACCAACGTTGTAATTGGTGCCCCATGATCAAAGATATGCAGGTTATCTTATTGTAGGAAAATTAAACATTTCCAGTCTGCTTCAAATACATTATTGGTGGTGAATTTAAAGAAAAAAATGCCCTTTCACTTTTCTATTGAGGACAGCTGTAAAGACTGTGATGTTGTTAATGTGTCTTTTCAGAAATTCCAGTATGAATTATGGGAACCTTATCTCTGAATATTCGGTCTCAGGTTGCTTTGGTGTGCCTTTGGCTATCGCTTTGGAAAACGCGACTGTTGCGTAGCTCACATCCTTTAAATTTGAGGACTCATTTGAGCTTCCAGGTGCCTAAAAAATGATGTGGGAAAAAGTTAAAAACCTATCAAACTTTTTGTTTCTATCAGCTAAATACATTCCAGGTTCATCAAAACAAATGGTTTTTGAAGGTCAGGCTCAGAGGACTTATGCTAGGGAGGTGCGATTGTATGTCTCTTTGCTCTCTCTCCTTTCCTACATTATTAAGGTAGCTTCCCTCCCGCGCCTCCCCTCGCCACCACCTCACCCCTTTTTCTTTTTTCTTTTCTTTTCTTCCCCTCCCTCTCTTATTTTTCTCTTCCCTTTTTCTTTGACCACCTTTGTTTCTAACCCTTTCCTCCTGTCTTTTTTTTTTTTTTTTTTTTTTGTGAAAAGACATATCACTGCCTTGATAGGCCCCTTCCTAGTAGCTGCTATTCTGTTCCTTACTTTGACCTTTAGGAGTGAGGCTCTTGGCACTTATGCTCACCAGGGTGATATGTCTACATGATGCTAGTATACATATACTGTCCATGTGTCAAATGCATTTGTTTCTTATACATTACCCTTTCTCTCACAATTTCTTGTGGTCAAGACACGGGTCTCAACAGAGACCCATGCATATGCCTTTGTATTAGATCATTTTGGGCATACATGCCCTTGTAAATGTGTTGTTGACTTTTGTATGTTCCACCTTTTTCTTAAAAAAAAGTTTTGTTGAATTAAAAAAAAAAACATAATCTATAATTATACAGGAAATTATTTAAAGGGTCAGTCCACCCAAAATTGATATTTAAAGCTGACTGAAGTCCAAAAATACTCACCTCTCCAGCAATGCAGGACCAGCAAGCTCCCTAACTGGCACCAACCTCTTCTCCTGGTCTTTTTTTCCAGGTTTGGCCTTTTTGGCCATTTTGATTGGCTTGCCAGGAATGGTGCAACTCCCTTGCATGTGCACGGGGATTAAATCATCTGAAAAATGAGGCATGGTCAGTTCAGTTTACCTTCTACAGAAGTTTGCAAACAAAAAACTAAGAAGCTTTTCTTTCAATAGAATCCCCTTTGGGTCACTTTGGGTGGACTGACCATTTAAATAGAACACACAGGGGTTAATTTACTAAAACTGAAGAGTGAAAAATCTGGTGCAGCTCTGCAGAGAAACCAGCTTCCAGGTAATTTTGTCAATTTTGTCAAAACTTAATTGAACAAAGTTTTAGTAAATCAACCCCACTGTGTATTTTTTCAAATATGCAAATAAAATCATTTAATTCATTGACTTGTAATTTTGGCACCTGAACGTGTGCATATATTTGGCTGTTATCAGCTGGTGGAAAGTCTTGAGATGAAGGAAGTCCTTGAGTATGATTAAGATCTGATGTCAGTTTTGGCTGATTCCTAACGAAAAAAAAAAAAAAACTTTTTGAACTGCGTGTTGGTCTCCAGCACACTGTTTATATTACTGGCATTAATGCACATAATAATAATAATAATAATAATAAATATTATTATAATTGATACAAAAAATAAATAAATACATACGGGCATAAATAATACAACAAAAGGATACAACAACAACAAATGGGACTGAGAATGTTTTTCTTTTTTTTTTTAATATACAAAAAAAATCTGATTATAAGGTCTTAACTTGTTGATCATGTGGCTTTTGTTCTTAAAGGGCAAGTATGTCACACATGTGTTAATTTACTAAAATAGGAAAATGCAAAATCTGGTGCATGTCTTCACAGAATCAGCTTCCAGGGTTTTTTTTTGTCAAGGCTTAAATGAACAAACTAAAGTTAGAAGCTGATTGGTTTCTATGCAGAGCTGCATCAGATATTTCACTCTCTAATTTTGGTAAATCAACACCAACATTGACCAGGTGTGACATTACTTTGGTTACATAATAAAGGAATGTGGTACACTTGGCATATGTCTAGGAGTTATTGGTGATCGTTATTTTCTGGACTTTCAAACTCTTACTGATTCCTAAGGATTGGAACAATGTGTTTCTTTTGGTTGAGTTGGTACTAAGGAGACATTTTGGAATTAAATTCACAGGTTGGACTTCTCAAAGTCAAGGACCCATTGGTGGTTGTTATAGCTGTTAGCTTACATAGTTGCATAGTTACATGGTTGGTAAGGTTGAATAACGACAATAGTCCATCCAGTTCAACCTATGTAGGTGTGTGTGTGTAGAAAAATCATTACCCATATCCCCTTATGTTATTTTCGCTAAAAGGCGTGCCCAAGAGTCTTTTAAAACTATCTATACTTCCTGCCAACACCACCGATTGTGGAAGCGAGTACCACCGCCCTGACAATGAAAAACCCCCTACGCAGCTTAAGGTTAAACCGCTTCCCTTCCAGTCTCATCGTGTGGCCCTGTGTCCTCTTACACTCTCTGGGACTGAAAAGTTTCATACTTACGCTGTTATCACCATTGAGATATTTGAATATCGCTATCAAATCTCCTCTCAAGTGTCTCTTCTCCAGGGAAAACAAATTAGCGCTTTGTAGTCATTCCTCATAATTGAGATCCTCCAGTCCCCATATTAATTTAGTTACCCGTCTCTGGACTCTCTCTAGTCTCTGTGCACACTGAAATATTTTGTTACGGAATTTCGTTTTTGTCCGAAAAATAAATGTGTTTAGTTACTGCCGAAATTATTTTTTATTTATTCTGTTTTTCGTTAAAAATTGCATTCGTCCGAAAATCCAAATTAATTAAGGTCAAATCTGTCATTGAAGGCTTATGGTGTCTGACGAATGTTCAAAGAAGATTCGACGGAGCAGCTAAACTGTACGTGTACATTTCCGGTCGAATTTTCCGCCTACAAGCTAGCTGTAGTAGAATTCTAATGTTGTATGGCTAGTAATATTTATATTTATTAATTATTTTACTAGTCAACCAACATTAGAATTTTTCTATAGCCTATGGGCGGATGCATTTGACCGGAAATGTACGATTGCGGCATCATACAGTTTAGCTGCTCCGTCGAATCTTCTTAGAACTTTCAACAGACACCATAAGCCAAAGATTCGACGTTTGTATGTTTTTCGTTGCTTTGTCGAATCTTCATCGTTCATGTTGAATGGTCTACTCTACCCCAAGAGTCAGCCAACTTTCACATTCGTTTCTCAATCTCCAAGTGCAATGGCTGAAGCGACATCCGAAGTTGTGTCAGATATTGATATGGCATTATAATATAGAATCTATAATAATAAATCCCCCCCCTCAACATGGGCAGCCTCTGAAGCTATCACAACACTAGCAACTTTAGTATCATTATCAAGTTCACAACACTAACACAATAGCAGCAGATTATTATGAAAAAGTTAAGTTGAACTGTAGCTTGCTTCACTATTGTTCTGCTGCTGTGCTTATGCTTAATTGCTAAATAATTCAGGTTCTCTGACAAACGGACCAGCTAAGATTGACTGTCTTCTGAAATGATTCAGTGTGTGTGTCTCTCTCTGTTAGCAAATCGTAAGTGAAAGTAAGTTGGCTGTACGTGTGTACTTAGTTCTAGTTATTTTACTGCTCCTCCTCTTTGGTTACAATCGGCCAATAACATTCATCATTATCATTATATTTATTTTACTTCCCCCACCAGTAGCGATCTTTTCTCTCTATGTCGAATATTTTCTCTCTGTCGAATAATCTTGGACTAATAGAGTTAAGGTTAGGCATATTCGACCACAGGTTCGATGGACACAGATTGTTGTTGTCAGCGTCATGTCGAATCTCCTATCTATATCGAACTGTTGTCACAACAAAAACGAAAATAAAGCATTTGTTTATGTCGGATCTTTCGGTTTTCGTATTCTGCACTTTCATTATCATTTGTTAAAACGATAACAAAAATACCTGAAATTCGGACGAAAATACATTCGGACGAAAACGAATGCACATGTCTACTCTCTAGCTCCAGCACATCCTTTCTGAGGATTGGTGACCAGAACTGGACGGAATACTCCAGATGCGGCTGAACCAGAGTTTTAGTGACAGAATAATCGTTTTATCTCTGGAGTAAATTCCCTTTTTAATGCATGCCAATATTTTGCTGGCTTTGGTAGCCGCAGCTTGACACTGCGTGTTATTGCTCAGTCTGTCTTCTACTAGGACCCCTAGATCCTTCTCCATCCTTGAAGTCCCTAGAAGTTCTCCCCCTTACTTCCCATATTACACATTTTAAAAATTCTTTAGAGACAATCTTGTTTGAGTTTTTTCTGCACATACATGACTTCCAGTGGATGCAGTGTTTGAGTAAGAGCAAGACATGTGATCTTGAAACATACCTTAGGTAGAATTTGAAGAGAAGAAAAGCAATAATAAGGCTGATAATGATTCCACATGCTACTCCAATAAGCATATCCGTAACTGTGGTTTATGTTAAGGGGAAACAATATATGAAAGCTCTAATTAGGCTTTACATGCATATAACCAACTGACACTCATCAATTTTCATTTACCTATTATCATACATCTACTATTACATATCATTATTTGAGGAATCATTTGAAATGGAATACTACTCTAGTTTGGAAATGGGTAGTTTTTTTTCTCTTCCAATCTAATCAGTGTGGTCTCTTTACTATCTCTCCTCCATAGGTGTTTATCACTGAAATACTCACCTGGTGAGTATTTGGTGAGAAATACTGTCTCTGGTGCTGTCTCCATAGACTAAACAGTCTTCAATTTAGCACCCTTTGGTGGGTTTAGTATCACTCAGCCCATTTCCTGGGTACCCAAGGCATTATGTACTCATGAAGGGGACACCACCATGATCCCCTGCACTGACAGTACAATGACACAGCAAGTGCAGCTGGTGGTGAGGATCCAGTGCTGGAGAAGAGACTAAGAGGAAGAGGGTCCTGTGTGCCACACGGCTGTCCAGAAGGTATGTAAAAAAAAAATTTAATCAGAGGGCCTCGTGGAGGGTGGGGATACTAGGAGAAGGTAGCTAGACTTGAGCTTTAAAGTAGAACTATAGGCAAAACTTTTTCAACGTTTTTCATTTTCGATAGAGCAAGGGGGGGATATAACCCCTGTCAAATTTTCCACCATCTGTGTCCCAATGAGGAGATTTCCCTTGACTTCCTGTCCCATAGCCAAAACAGGAAGTCAGAAGAAATCTCTACAAATTAAGGGAATTCTTTGGGACTCCCAGGTCACCAGGACTAATGTCCCCTTTGGAAGATTTACCCCTTCTATTACTTTTCTGGAGACAACCCAACATTTGGAATTTTCTTTTACTTTCACTTAAAATGATAATGGTAAACAGGACAACTAGAGAGAGTAAATTTCCTTAACAGGGACACAGACAGCAGTGAAAATTCACAAGCGTTCTAATTACTCCGCACTCTATCCAAAAAATAAATAAAAAAGAGAGTTGTGTCTTTTCAACTCAGAAGTTTGTTGCATGAATTATTTTATCTTTTGGAAGTTTTTCCTGCCATCGTGGAGCTACACTCATCTTGTGAAGGAATGTGATGTAGATAATAATAATAGTAATCTGAAAATGTCTATTTTCTTATGTGCATACATATTTTTCTCCTTACTCATTATATAAGTATACAGATTTGCTCTGTTCCTATATTTTCTCAAAATGGCGTGTACCCCCTACCTCCCACACACAGAAGAACGCGGAACTGGAGATAAGAACAAAGAGAGCCAAACCTCGTTATGAAAATTATCCATCTTCTTTTCTATCTTGACCAATGAGATGTACCTATTAGACTGACATAGCAATGACGTATTTGTGTGTATAAAACATTAACACCGCCTTGAATAAATTAGAAGTGTAACAGTAACGAAACTGAGCGTGTCTCAGTGTGTTTACTTTTATATGCATGCATATCAACACTTTTCAAATTAGAGACAGCAGCAGATAACCTTGAGCTCGATTGGAGCTCTTAATCATTTCCATAACAGTTGGTGCCGAAACCCGGGATCTCAGGCTACGGTCGAAGTTATACCGCGACAAGCATTCGGGCGTTAACTGATTAATGAGAGTGGGGTTTGCGCAGCCCTAACAGTACCGGTGAGTTGATTGATATTCTTACCACTGTACGACTCTCTTATCTTTCGGTTGACGGCTGGATTCTGTCGGTATGCTGAGACTGTTTTAGAGGCAGGTATTTCCTCGCCTGAGGTTGTTTTAACGAACCTGCCAATGGGTTTCTGCTGACTGTATTCTTTGTTCACTGTCTGCCATTCTTTGGGCTACGAAACTCAGCAGTCTAAGGGTGCTACATGTGTGAATGGGTAGTCTCATCTCCAGATGAGCTTTTGGCCTCTGGAATGAGATTGTTTCCCGTGTAGCAAACGTTGTAGACTTGTTACTCTAGGTTCGACGAACCTTTGAGGGGAATTTCAGCTGCTGGCTTTGCAGCCTGAAGTGCTACATGTGTGAATGGGTAGTCTCATCTCCAGATGAGCTTTTGGCCTCTGAGATGAGATTGTTTCCCTTGTGGCAAATGTCTATAAACGTGTTTATTTTGCAGGGTGGTCTGCCCTTGTGGTCATTTTAGCCTGCTGAAATTTTGCAGTTCGAAGAGTGGCAGGTGTAATGTCCTGTCGTGATTGTATTTGTGGTTTATTGTTTGATATACACGAGAGGGGGAGGGGGGCTGCCCGGGGGATCTGTTGGGTCGCGGCCGTTGCTCCTCACTACCCCTGATGTGTTTGTTCTTGTTCTGAGATTAACTGTACATTAGTCTTATGTGCCCACACCGAAGGAATTTGCTGATAAGAACGCTGAGAAAAATATTAACCCCTTGGTTGTACGAGAGAAAAAAGAAAGTGATTTTTCTCTTTTAAAAAAAAGGAAAAGAAAGTGATATTGCAAAGAAGATGTTGAAATAGTTAACAAAGTTGAAAGAAGTGACGAAAGTTATGTTGCAGAAGAAACAGGGAGAAAAATCCTGTGTGATAAAGAAAATTGGATAAAGGAAGTTAAGAAAGATGGCGATTGTATTATGTATGTTTATCACAAAACTGATAATATGTTGGAACCTGAAACAAAGGAGGGGAGGGACAGCACTGCCCTCCGTCTAACAACCACTCCTTTCTCACCACCCAAGCACAACCCACTGTGACAACTCAGCCCGGCGGCCATCTTAGTGCACCCATGCCTTCACTTTCTACCCAGTCCAGTGCACTTCCTGCCGGCGGCCATCTTGGTACACCCAGTAAGCTTAAACAGCCTGTACCCAGCCCTCCCTGTTTTAAACCAAGATGGTTCATACCACACACCTGTCTTCCCCAATACGGGAGCATCACATTCTCAGGCCGGATATGTTAATGATGAAGAAGCATCTGAGTGGGAAGCCCGACAGCAGGCAGCAAGGCCACCCACTGATTTAACCCCCAATCCGGCTCCAGACTCTCAGTTCCGAGAGGATCTCAAACACATGCTGGCAACCGTAAAGAACAGTGCCCCTTGCCAGCCCCTGCCCCAACAACAGTCTCGGTTACCAGAAGGGGCACCAGTGATGTATGTCGCTTTTACTCTATCACAAGCAGCGGCCTTAGTGACAAGTCTGCCTGACCCAGAGAAGCAGCCAATTCCCTTCTACCACAGGATAGTGCAGATACAAGAAACTTACTCAGCTGCCTGGAGAGACTTGATCAGCCTATGCCAAATCAAAGCAGGATATGTCTTTTGGCCAGTCATGCAGATGGCCTTCAATGATGCCTGCCTGACAAGTGCCACTTCCTACACCTCAGGCGTGGAGTTCTGTGCACAACTCCACGACTGGGCAAAGGAGAAGTTGACGGATCAGAAGACCACAATCCAAGATATTACCCAAGATAAAGGGGAGTCTGTGAAGAAGTATCATGCTACACTCATAAAGGCACACACACACATGTTATCAACTGCTTTTGTTTCAGGGCTCAGAGAGGATATCAGAAAAGGCCTGATGGTGGCCCGCCCTGAATACCATTCAATGAAAATGTCTGATTTATTGTTGGTGACAAGAGGTATAGAAAATCAAAAAGGTAAAAAACCAACGCCCCTCATGGTAACCCATGATGAAGATCCTGCCTACACTCGTCCACCACCACTGCCCAATACCAGGGTAAGGATCACCTGTTACAACTGTGGGAAACGGGGTCACATAAGGAAAGAATGCAGAGCCCCAAGATGTCCCAGACGAAAAACCTACCTCTTTCCTCATTGACAGGGGTGCAGCCAAAAGTGTGTTGAGAGCGGTGAACCTGCCTAATAATTCTTTCCTTTCCACTTCCTGATTTGCTTGCCAGATTTGTGGTGTCCTCTACATGTCCCTTGAATCTACTAGGAGCTGATGTGTTGTCCAGACTACAGGCCTCAATCAGGACACGCCTGAAGGGGGGTGAAGTTACATACTCCCCTATCTTTAGAAGACTCATCTGCTTTGTGTTCTCTGCCTCTCCTGATGACACTTAATGAAGAAAAAAAAAAAAACTTCAAGTTCAATACTGCAGGAAGTACTTGACAGAATCCCTGCGTGCCTATGGTCCACAGGACCGGGAGACAACGGTAACTTAAAGGTGCCACCAGTTTCAGTCAAGCTAAAAGAGGGCGCTTCATTGCCCCGGAAACCACAATAACCCCAAGAAGAGAATCCTAAAAAGAGAACCAGGTACCTACTGTGGATGCCTTTGACTGCAAAATACCTCACAGAGGTGGACCTTACAAACGTTTTCTTCAGTGTCCACCCTCACCCCTTCTGCTGGTACCTTTTCGCATTCATCCACGGAAAGAAACGGCAACATACCTAAACAGTTGTGCCACAAGGGGCACAGAACTTTCCAAGCCAGTTTGCAAAAGCTATGGCTATCATCCTTGACACATGACAAAAGGAACACCCGGAAGTGATTCTCTTCCAACATGTTGATGACCTTCTCTTTTGTGCAGCTGACTTACCCCCTCTTGAAGTCACCTCAGAAAGCCTGTTGTGCTATCTTGCCAACCAGGGCTGCAGAGCCTCAAAGCCCAAATTGCAGTGGTGCTCAACACCTGTCATTTTCCTTGGACTAATTTCCTAGTGCAGAGCATGGATTCCAGAAGCCTTCCTACTGATGCTCTGCAATCAGACCCTTCCAGATGTCTCCTGAAGAAATATCTAAAGTTTGAAACCCTTGAGTGCGCCACCCCCGGCGCTAGGGCTCCCAGCCTACGACAAAACGCTCAAGCTCTTTGTATCCGAACGTCTGGGACATGCTGCAGGTGTACTCACCCAATCACACGGCATCAGTCTACGCCCCATAGGATATTATTCCTGTCGGCTGGATGCGGTAGCAAGAGGAGGCCTATTGTGTCTGCGAGCTGGATTTGCTACACAAGACTTGCTTGACAAAACTTTGAACTTGGTCCTCGGACACTGCCTCGTTCTGCTTGTTCCCCATGACGTTGTTGCCATATTCAACCAAGATCCAGCCGAAACACTTGTCCACTACCAGACACTTGAGACTCCTGTGTTCCCTCCTACTGGACAGCATTACTCTATTAAGTTGTCAAACACTGAACCCTACCACCCTTCTTCCACTTCTCGAGGGGGGAAAGGAGGAGGAGGAGTAGAGTCTTGACTTGTTACCCCCGTGACCGCACAGGACACGCGGTCACCACTGAAAACACTGTTCTACAAGCTGAAGCCTTAACACCGGTGATGTCTACACAGGAGGCAGAGCTATAAGCACTTACTACAGCACGTAAATGGGCAGAGGGAAAAAGAGCCAACATTCATGGACTCAAGATATGCTTTCAGCATTGCCCATGATTATGGTGTTATCTAGGACAGAGGATTCCTGATGGCTGCAGGAACACCTGTGAAAAATTGATTGATGCCTTGCTTCTCCCAACCCAAGTGACTATTCTGAGTAAAAGCACACGACAAAATGAACTCAAAAGAAGCTTAAGGCAATCATCGAGCCAATACAGCTGCCAAACAGACAGCTGGTGGTCCGCGGGAAGTGGACAGCAGGGTGGTAGAAGAAGACCACCCCGTGCTTACCTTACAGACTTTCCCAGTGGACAGAGTTTATCTAAAAGAACTACAGGAAACAGCAAGTCCGGATAAGAAGGAAAGCTGGAAACGGAGAGGAACAACTCTCAGAAATGGACTATTCGAGTGCAACAAGAAGCCTTGTCTACCCAGGAGTATGTACCCAGCCGTGGTGCAATGGGCACATGGAGCTGCCCACTTGACAAAGACTTTTATGAACTCTCTTATCAACAAGTGTTGCACCAAGAGTTACTCCACTGACCGACAGCTTCTGCAGATCATGCATTATCTGCACCAAATGTAACCCAGAATGCACAGAAGAAGCACCTGGCAAAAGCCCTATACCCCATTCCAGAGGATGCAAATTGATCATTCTCAAGTGCCAAGAAGTGGCAGATTCGAATACGCCCTAGTGGAAGTGGTCATGACTGCCAGGACCACAGCTAAGAAATTACTGAGTGAGATAGTATGTAGATTTGGGGTCCCAGAGGTGATATTGAGAGATCAGGGACCAGCCCTAACAACAACCCTTACTAAAGAGATTTGGGCAGCACTGGGGGTTCAGTTGGCACTACACATCCCATACCACCCTCAAAGTAGCGGGAAGGTAGAAAGGATGAATGGGACACTAAAAACAGGATGTTAAAGATGGCCCAAGAGACTAACATGAGTTGGCCAGACAGTTAGCCCATTGCCCTGTTTAGTGTCAGACACCCCCCCGGGGGGAAACATGCCCTATCCCCTTATGAAATTTTGTTTGGTTCAGCTCCCAGACTTGGTTGTTACTTTCCACAACAGTTACAGTTACAGTCTGATGTGTTGACTAATTATGTAACCACATTATCACGAGAATTAACCTGAATGCATGTCCAGGTGTTTTCTTCCATTCCAGATCCTGAATTAGATACAGGAACACACCAACTACTGTCTGGAGATCCTTGAGCCAAGTTATGATGGTCCATTCCAAGTTTTGCTGACCACAGCCACCTCAGTCAAGTTGGCCAGGAAGAACACCTGAATGCACGCTTATCACTGCAGGAGAGCGTGTTTTCGGGTGCTGCATATCCTTTTTCTGTTTGATCTAGGGGGGAGGGGCCCAGGAGGTGGCCATCACAAAAATGATAACATAATTACGTTTTGGTGTAACTCTTCAGGTACACATGTGACCACCTTTACCTTAGATTACTGTGACATAGTACCTTGTCCGTTTGACCCTTCATGGTGATGCCATTGGTACAGTGATATCCCTGACGGTAAGGACATATATGTATGCCACACAGACAGTTACTGGGGACAGAGTTGTGGTTTCTGTGGGGGCCAGTGGGTTGGAACACAGGGCCAGAATGGGCGACCACAGAGTGCATTAGACAAAAAAGATGAAAATAGAAAGCCCCCATATCCTAACCAAAGATACCCCTGATACATACACTGACCCAGCACACAGTCAGAGGAGGAAGCGAGCAGCTCTCTCCGGAAGCTTTGATCCTCATGTATACATACATGTCATAGGGGTTACAAGGGGGGTCCCTGATGAGTTTAAAGGCAGGGATCAGGTAAAAGCTGGTTTTGAGTCTTTGATCCCCATAACAACTGTCAGCAAGAATGTAGATTGGATTAACTACATGTCATGGTTATGCAATAGAGTTTGTCGATCAGCATACCTGTCTCCATGTGTTCATCTCTAGAGACCAGCTGACCCTCACCTGACTGCTTTTGTGACCTCCCCTCTAAGCATGACCCCACCCCAGGCCCTATCAGGGAACCCTATATTAACCTGTGCACTGCAAGCCAGCAGTGCTGATCAACCACTGTGTGTTAGCCTCTATGTGTACTTGCTGTGTTTCCTACATCTGATTCCTGTTACCGACTTTGGCCTGTTCCCGACCATCCCTGTTTGCCTGTGACCCTGATGTTCCAGCCAGCTCCCTCCTTCCTCATCTCCTGTAGTCTACCGTGAGCGTGAGCTGTGAGACCCTGGGGACCGCGACCTGGAGCCAGACTGCAGCGCAGTCCATCCTCACCACTAGAGGCTCTGGTGAACACCCGCTGGCTCTTAGACTCCGCGCCCTGGGGAATCTATGCTCTAGCTCCCAGTGGGATCTGTGTCAGTGATCCAGTAGACCTGATTCCTGAACCTCCCAGGGTACAATCCGCAGCAGTCAGCCGTAGGGTCTACTACCTTGCGGTGCACTCCTGATCCCAACGGTGTGCATCTGTCACCCAGCCTCTAGGTGACCTGACACTACACATATTATAACCAACAGAGATTTGTAAATTACACTAAAGATGCCCTCCAGGGAATTTCTGATCAGTTAGCCCCCACTTCCTACATGACATTCCAGGACCGGATGGCCTTAGACATGGTGCTAGTGGGGAAAGGAGGTGTTTTGTAAAATCATAGGAAAAACCGGGAACCTGTTGTACATACATTCCTGATAATACTGGCCCAAATGGTAAGGTTACTTTAGCTATAAAGAAATTAGAAGATCTGTCACTAGAGTTGAAGAAGAACTCAGGTATCACAGACCCATGGGACCAATATTTTAGCTGGATGAGTGGGTGGCAGAAGGTGCTCGCCCAGATACGGGTAACGGTATTAATAATCCTGGTTCTTTTAGCCCTGATTATATGCTGTATTCTACCTTTTGTAAAAAAGTTAATGAGCAAGGCTGTAGACAATAGCACACCTACATTTCTCCACCAAGAAGAAGAGGACCCCCTTATGATGGAAGATGACAAACCCTTCACTCCTCTACAATCACTCCCTGTCCATAACCTCACAATCCTATAGGGTTATAGGGATAGATAGCGCCTGACTGCACCTCTCCAGCTGTATCGAGGAGGGAAGTGAACAGTTGCTGCCCAATTCTATATACAGCCTACAAGAGTTGCTGAGGAGAAGGGCCAGGCTAAAAAGTAGGACCTTTAGTATTAGGGACAGAAAAGAGAAAATAGTCATTTTAGGGGGGATTGTGAAGGAATGTGATGTAGATAATAATAATAGTAATCTGAAAATGTCTATTTTCTTATGTGCATACATATTTTTCTCCTTACTCATTATATAAGTATACAGATTTGCTCTGTTCCTATATTTTCTCAAAATGGCGTGTACCCCCTACCTCCCACACACAGAAGAACGCGGAACTGGAGATAAGAACAAAGAGAGCCAAACCTCGTTATGAAAATTATCCATCTTCTTTTCTATCTTGACCAATGAGATGTACCTATTAGACTGACATAGCAATGACGTATTTGTGTGTATAAAACATTAACACCGCCTTGAATAAATTAGAAGTGTAACAGTAACGAAACTGAGCGTGTCTCAGTGTGTTTACTTTTATATGCATGCATATCAACACTTTTCAAATTAGAGACAGCAGCAGATAACCTTGAGCTCGATTGGAGCTCTTAATCATTTCCATAACAATCTCTATAGTGCATCTCTATAGTCTATAGCAAAAGCAATACAAACAAAAACAGGAATGGGTAAAGAAAATGCATTATACCTCCCTCTACTCCTAGCCTGCTACCTTCCCACGTGATGTGCGCCTCCTCTCAGCTAGAAAACTGTCATATGATCTCCCCTGCTTTTTGAGTTCCCCTTCTATCAGAGCTCTAAAATTTAATATATTTAAGTTGTTGTTCTTGCTTGGAGCTTCCCACTTGATGGCTGATGTAGTAAGTATAAAGTAGCAACATGGAGTATTTTTAAGGGAGAGCCAGACCAAGTGCAACAGATGATACAAATTAAATTGACAGCCAAATTTCTACTCACATAGGTAAAAATCAGGCAGGCATTTAATAGCTAGAAGTGTCTGGAGTAGATGGAGATGTTCTGGAGTAAACAGCAAAGGGCTAGCCACTCCCAAGCCAGGTGTGTCTGTGCCCGGACCACAGGGTGTCAGCCGTATGGTAACATAACCAGTGTGGAACGCACGGGAAGCTGGGCCGGACATGACATCCACAGACAAGTCAGGTGACATGTTTCAAAGCTTCGGCAGCCAAATTAGGTCTGATGAAAAGTGGAAGCTTTGAAATGCATCACCTGACTTTTCTGTGGATGGCACGTTCGGCCCGGCTACCTGTGCGTTCCACACTGGTTAAGATACCATTCGGCTGACACCCTGTGGTGCAACTTCGGCACACCCGGCTCGGGAGTGGCTAGCCCTTTGCGGTTTACTCCGGGACATCTCCATCTACTTCAGACACTACTAGCTACTACATGCCTGCCTGTTTTTTACATATGTCAGCAGCTATTTGGCTATCAAAATAAACCTTGTTGTATTATTTGCTGCACTTAGTCTAGCGTCCCCTGTTGTTCCTTTCTTGCATAATATTAGACTGTAATGTGTATGGTGCCTTGTCAGTCTGCATTGTATGGCAAGAGCACAAATTTAAGTCAAGTGACATCACATCAAAAGATAACATACCTTGAAAGAAGCGTTGTGAATTTGAAGGTGTGCCTGAAAGGAAAATTAAATATTTCAGCAATTGTAACTCAAATTATTTATACACTTTTCAAGTTTGGCAAAGGCTTTCACTAAATGGTCGGTTCATTTGAATTTATGGTTATAGTTGAATTGAATTTCATACCAGATTCATATACCTTTTTATGGTGTCTATTACAGCCTCCATTAATGTCTCCAGTATTCAACACTTACAGGAGTGTTAGACACCCATGTGCTATGGTTCTTTCCTCTGACCTCCACACCATTGCTGAGTATTTTTAATTTGCACTAACATCCACATTTTTGGGACAACCTTTCAGGGTGTGTCTTCTTCTTCAAGGTCCAAGCAGTACTAAGGCAATGCGCCAGAGTGTGTTGAACCTAAAATGTTGTGAAATGAGTAAATTTAGATATGCTTTGGTGCAGTACATGGAGCAGGGGACACAGACATCTAAAACTTCTGGAAGGATGCAGTGCTGGAACAGTATGGGCTAAGGTAAGTAATCTATAATGTGCTAGTATGCATACCAGCACATTATACAATTGCCTAACAGGTGTTTTTTTTTTCTTCAAGCCACGGTTTACAACCGCTTTAGTGCACATAAACTCATGCATGTTATGCCATGTGTTAATGTTTGTTGCATTAAGGTAGCCTGTAGAAGTCAATGATCTTCTAAAACACACCAAAACATTTCAAATATTGGTCATTTTACATAATTTTTAGTGTAACACACTCTGGTGCATTGCAGCACATGTGCATTGACTTGTGTTGGGTTGCTAGTCAAAATGAATTTCAACGCATGGTAATGTGTGCGCTCCTGCGATGTATAGATGTAAATCAGCAGTAGTTTGGGTATAGGCAGATTTCAGTATGTCAGTATAATAAATATATGAGTGGAGTAACATGTGATCATTTTTCTCATTTAGTTTTCACTTAAGAATAATACCGTTCGACATGAAGATTCAACGTAAAAGAAGCTTAAAACATAGGATCGTCACGAGCGGACATTTACGGTCAAATGCTCCGCCCATAGGCTATAGAAGAATTCTAATGTTGCTTGACTAATAATACTAACTAATAATTATAATTATTACTAGTCAAACAACATTAGAGTTCTACTATAGCTTGTGAGCGGAGCATTTGACCGGAAATGTACGATTGCGGCGTCGTACAGTTTAGCTGCTTCGTCGAATCTTCTTAGAACATCCGACAGACACCATAAGTCTTCAATTGACAGATTCGACCTTAATTAATTTGGATTTTTGTACGAATGTATTTTTTAATGAAACAAAATAAATAAAAACGAATTTCGGGAGTAACTAAAAAAAATGTATTTTTCGGATGAAAATCCCCGAAATTCTGAAACAAAATATTTCAGTGGGCACATGTCTAGTATATAGGCAAATTAACAGATTCTCTTAAGGGTATATTTACATGGCTATTTGGGAGGCCATCTGATCTTTATTTGAGGTATAGGGAGCACAACTAGAGAAGCTTCCTCTACACACATACCCATTGCTTGTAGGATACATGACTGCTGAGGCGCAATGGGCCCAGGTCCAAATTAATCTAACCAATGGGATCAAATCCCCCACCACCCTTGCCCTTTTACCCCATTAAATAAAACACTTACAACCATTAGGTTGTAAAGGGCAAGGCCACAGCTTTATTCAATTCCAACACGTAACATGTGAACACATTTAACCAGTGCCAGTCACAGTCGTACTGTGAGCACTCAATTCCAAAAGGGAGAAGTGGGGCCTGTCCTTACCATAAGTGCTGGACAGACAGCCTACTTCCAATTTTTCATCAAGGGCATAGCCCATTACAGCAAATTTAAATGCTGGCAACGTCAAGAAACCGCAGCAAGCTGTGACATACTATAACAGAGGAAAAAAGGGGCGGGAGGGTAGGCAGCCCTTCCATCCGATTTTTCCGAAAGACCCAGAATTCCCTGGGGGCCCACGTTCCCTGAGCTCAGGCCCATCCCATCCCCCATGTTTCTACCAATCATTTCTCTTGTCCAGCACCTGGCCATGCCCCCATCAGTCAAGGCTCTCTTTTCCTGGGGGGGCTCAAGAGGCATTCATTAAACCCTATAGGCTTTGGTCCCGCAGTGTACATACTGTATGTGATTTAGTATTTTGCTTGTTTATTAATATTTTGTAGGCAATACACATACCTTGCAAGAAAACTTCCACATATTTTAGGTTCATGCCCAGATCATTCTGTGCTAAACATACATAGATGCCATGATTTGTCATATCAATCCGCAGAGCAGCTGATGATTTACTCCTGTTGACAATATTATTTTCATTGTGCCAAGTAACATTGGCTTCTGGGTTACTGTCTGCTCTACAAATCAGAGTTACAGCCTTCCGTCCACTAAGATCAACAGACCTATTAACAGGTTTATTTCCTGCAATTAAAAATATACAACAAAATATTAACTGATATCCATGATGGACAGCAGTAACTCATTTTTATTAATTATACAATTAAGAAACTATACTTTTTTTTAATTTTACCATTTATTTATGCAATAAAGTCATAGATCCAGAATACAGCATAGCATTATACATAAATACACACAGATCTATAGCTTCATTCATAACTGGCCTCTTCTGCACATGGACACCCTGGTTGCCATCCATCACAGTCCATCTCCATTCTTCATTAAAAATAGTAAAAATTCAGCCTCACTTATATTAGCTCTTCTTGCAGTGTTTTTATTAATCAGTGCATTGACTGCATATAGTGATGCAAACCAACCTTTCTTGAGGCGTTTTACCACTCCTTGCTTGCTCACAAGGACTTCCCCTATCCTTTTGAGCAAGCCAGGACTGGTGAACAGTGTGAAGGAAGGCTGGTTTGGTGTTGAGGACTTCACTGTATGCAGTCAGCGCACTGATTATTAAAAATACTTCAAGAGTTAAAGTGGATGTAAACCTGATTTTTTTTTTAATCATACTGTAGAGTATAAGATTTCCTATCATTTGAGCCCAATCTTGCCACAAAGAATTAATCCATCTCTGAGCAATCCTCTTTTATTGTTCAGTGAGACAATTCTTGACAAACTGAGAAAAACTTTGTCAAATCCTCCCCCTTGCTGTGAGTGACAGGTGATTTACATATCTCATGCACTAGCCTAAGACACAGGCATTACTTTTTAATTCCCACCCCCACTTCTTTCTTCAGCAGCTCTGCAGGGATTGGCTGTTCCACACTTCAGCATGATTTGGCATGCTGAAGTCATGTGGCTACTTTCCTGTCTTTTCACTGGATGTTAGAGATCATAGCAGAAGTTCAGTGTTAGAAATACACAGGAGAAAATGCATATTGACAAGGGGAGTGTAGAGGTGGGCGGGGAGTCTACTGACATCGCAACTCCACCCACTGAGCTCCAGACAACAGACCCGCCCACAGAATCTGCAGTTTTTCGGGTCTAATAACAGACAGAGGGGAGACATTTGACAGGTAAAGATACATGCAGGAAGGAGACATGTATATCCTTATAGATAACCCCTATGGCAGTAGTTTAGAAAGGATGACATTGGGTTTACATTCACTTTAATTAGAGTGTGGCTGATTCTTTCCTATTTTCAATAGCATTATACATGTTTTTAAATTAAGTACAAGAATGACCAGTGCTAATATGTAAGGATACTTTTTTATCATACAACAGTTCTTTATAATGTATGCTGCGGAAGGTGCAAAGATGTTATTTGGAGCTCCATTTTTGCCAGTCAACAAAGCTGCATAAATTAATGAGAACCTGTCTTTGGGCAGGAAACCACAAGGAGCATTATCTTGCCTCTGAGTTACCAATAGGTTACAAAACATTATTGGAGTGATAAGGAGACAATTTTACCATACTACCAATAATAATAAATAAAAAAATACTACTACTAATAATATTTATAATGTATTTTTGTATTAATATTATTATTATTATTATTATTATCCCCAACCTCAAAAATTAATAAAGCACATGTCCATAAAAAACTTTCTTTTTTTTATTTTGGAGAGAGTGTGGAAGGATTAGAGTAAGCTCTGATATGAGTTAAACAGGTTAAAGGTTGTACAAACCAGGTGGAATTGTCTGGACTATGGAAAGTCTGAATAACTTGCATAGAATGCTTTTATATGGCGCGCTCCTTCCTTTTCCTTTAGAAGTTTAGAGTGTGGTGTCTGTGTTTCTGTAGTAGATGTTACCAATTCTTCTCCAGTCCATCCAGTTTGGTTGGACACATAACCATGTGAATCCCCAGTGCTCATTTAAAATGGAGCCTGGTTATAGGGGCTGTAGAAGCAAATAATAAATGACATCACCACACTTCCTGTCTGTACAGAGCATATATATATATATATATATATATATATATATATATATATATATATATATATATATATATAATTTTCATCGGCCACTTTATTAGGTACACTTTGCTAGTACCGGGTTGGACCCCCTATTGTCTTTAGACCTGCCTTCATTCTTTGTGGCATACAGTATCTCACAAAAGTGAGTACACTTCTCACATTTCTTGTAAATATTTTATTCTATCTTTTCATGTGACAACACTGAAGAAATTACACTTTGCTACAATGTAAAGTAGTGAGTGTACAGCTTGTATAACAGTGTAAATTTGCTGTCCCCTCAAAATAACTCAACACACAGCCATTAATGTCTAAACCGCTGGCAACAAAAGTGAGTACACCCCTAAGTAATGTTCAAATTGGGCCCAATTAGCCATTTTCCCCGGTGCCATGTGACTCGTTAGTGTTACAAGGTTCCTGGTGTGAATCGGGAGCAGGTGTGTTTAATCGGGTGTTATCGCCCTCACTCTCTCATACTGGTCACTGGAAGTTCAGCATGGCACCTCAATGCAAAGAACTCTCTGAGGATCTGAAAAAAAGAATTTTTGTTCTACATAAAGATGGCCTAGGCTATAAGAAGATTGCCAAGACCCTGAAACTGAGCTGCAGCATAGTGGGCAAGACCATACAGCAGTTTAACAGGACAGATTCCACTCAGAACAGGCCTCGCCATGGTTGACCAAAGAAGTTGAGTGCACGTGCTCAGCGTCATATCCAGAGGTTGTCTTTGGAAAAAAGATGTATAAGTTCTGTCAGCATTGCTGCAGAGGTTGAAGGGGTGGGGGGTCAGACTGTCAGTGCTCAGTCCATACGCTGCACACTGTATCAAATTGGTCTGCATGGCTGTTCTCCCAGAAGGAAGCCTCTTCTAAAGATGATGCACAAGAAAGCCTGCAAACAGAGACTGGGCCGCAGGGCAGTATTACAACATGATAAAGACCCCAAACACACCTCCAAGACTACCATTGCCTTGCTAAAGAAGCTGAGGGTAAAGGTTATGGACTGGCCAAGCATGTCTCCAGACCTAAACCCTATTGAGCATCTGTGGGGCATCCTCAAATGAAAGGTGGAGTAGCGCAAGGTCTCTAACATCCACCAGCTCCGTGATGTTGTCATGGAGGAGTGGAAGAGGACTCCAGTGGCAACCTGTGAAGCTCTGGTGAACTTAATGCCCACAAAGGTTAAGGCAGTGCTGGAAAATAATGGTGGCCACACAAAATATTGACACTTTTGTCCCAATTTGGACATTTTCACTTAGGGGTGTACTCACTTTTGTTGCCAGCGGTTTAGACATTAATGGCTGTGTGTTGAGTTTATTTGAGGGGACAGCAAATTTACACTGTTATACAAGCTGTACATTCACTCAATACCAGTACGTCTGGCACCAACAACCATGCCACCTTCAAAGTCACTTAAAGCGGGATTCCGGCCAGGATAATTTTACAAACACTGTAACTGCTGACTTTAAATAAGTAGACTTACCTGTCCTGGATGCCCGCGATGTCGGCCGCCGAGGCCGACCCGTCCCTCGGCTCTCAGCTCCCGGCACCGCCATCCTAAGTAAGGGAAACAGGCAGTGGAGCCTTGTGGCTTCACTGCCAGTTTCCTACTGCGCACACGTGAGCGGCGCGGGGCTCTGTGAATGGCCCCGTGGTTTTCTGGGAACACACACAGTTCCCAGAAGGCAACGGGGCCGCTCACCAAGAAGCAGGACATGCCGCGGAATAGGAAGAGGCAGATTAGGAAGACTGCCTAGCAACAAGGGTTTCAGGTAAGTAAATTTTTTTTTCACATGTTTTTTTTTTTAAATTTTTTAAAGATTTTTGGTGCAATTTTTTTTTTAAGGGTGGCCCTCCACTTTAAATCCCCTTTTCTCTACATTCTGATGCTCAGTTTGAACTTCAGCAATCGTCTTCACCAGATCTAGATGCCAAAATGCATTGAGTTGCTGCCATGTGATTGGCTGATTAACAATTTGTGTTAACAAGTAAAGTAATTGAACAGGTGTACCTAATAAAGTGACGAGAGAGAGAGAGAGAGAGACAAACATATCCCCTCTTTCCCCTCCAATATGTTTGATATGGTGCACATTGAAGCCTTTCATTCTTACCTTTATTTGTGATCGTAACTGAGGGAGGATCTGTAACAAAGTAGAATCCATGACAAATATTAGATTTTAATAAAAGGAAAATTTTAAGAAACGGAAAATTCCCTATCAAATACTTACCGTAATTTTCCTTTCCTGATGGACTCCATGGCAGTATACATATGGGTTGGGTTTAGCCCTGCCTTCTCTTCTACCCTATAGAACCCCACTCCCATAAATATTTGCTCTGAGCAAGCGGCCTTGTTTTGTAAATAGCCAACTCAAGACATTGGGATCCTACTGCCATGGAGTCCATCAGGAAAGGAAAATTATGGTAAGTAATTGATAGGGAATTTTCCATTTTCCTGACAGACTCCATGGCAGCATACGTATGGGAAATAACTCGCCATACACACCCAGGTGGGCAATTGCCGAGCAAAGAAAAGATTTAATTAACACTGTCAACTGACAGGATTTGTAAACCAAAATTAACAGAAGATAGAGCAGAGAGGTTCAACACAATAATCAGACATAAATTTGTTAATTTAGGACCAGGAAGCTGCCCTGCAGATCACCTTGGGAGTGACATGTCGTGAGGCTGCCCATGATGCTGAGACACTTCTGGTTAAATGCACTGTCACTACCACCAAGCCCTTTGCTCTATAGGCCCACTGGATTGACTGAACGATCCACGCAGCAATGGATCTAGCTGAGGCATGCATCCCCTTGTTTTTCCTGTGGCAGAGGACAAAAAGGTATTCGGACAGAAGAAAGGAAGCCGTAGCCTTCAGATATTGTTTCAAGGTATCTCCCACATCAAGAGGATGGACATCAGCATTTTCGGCTGATTTAGAGGTGGCAAGCACAATCTCCTGATTTTCATGGAAGACTGAGGTAACTTTGGGGTTCAACCCCAGCATAGGAATTAGAACCACTCTGTCTAGGAAGAAAGTTAGGAAAACAACCAATTTGAACAAAACAAAAATATAAAAGAAGACACCAGGGCTACATCCCAGTAAAGAGAACTAGAGTGGGGACTTATACAGTAGAGTAGTACCGATAGCAGTCATAGCAAACCGTCACCTCAGGGATTAAAAGTAATCAACCATATAGGTGTGTTCCTCTGAATTAAAGTAATCATACAAAAAGGAGGGAAAAGAAAGCGTTTCCCAAAGAATTTTTCAAAAAGGAACTATCAGTATTCACGAATAAAAAATTACTTTATTGAAAAATCCACATAATGACATTTTATAAATGTATAAAGAAACCAAACCTCCCCCACATACATGTAAAATAGACAGTTGTTCTAAGGACACAGGTGGCCACCACAAACAGACATACAGGCCTCGCTAATACAATCAGGACCATAAATATTGGGATATCAACACATTTCTAATCTTTTTGGCTCTATACACCATCACAATGGATTGGAAATGAAACGACCAAGATGTGCTTTAACTGCAGACTTTCAGCTTTAATTTGAGGGTATTTACATCCAAATCAGGTGAACGGTGTAGGAATTACAACAGTTTGTATACGTGCCTCCCACTTTTTAAGGGACCAAAAGTAATGGGACAGATTAACAATCATCCATCACACTTTCACTTTTTAATACTTGGTTGCAAATCCTTTGCAGTCAATTACAGCCTGAAGTCTGGAATGCATAGACATCACCAGACGCTGGGTTTCATCCCTGGTGATGCTCTGCTAGGCCTCTACTGCAACTGTCTTCAGTTCCTGACTGTTCTTGGGGCATTTTCCCTTCAGTTTTGTCTTCAGCAAGTGAAATGCATGCTCAATCGCATTCAGGTGAGGTGATTGACTTGGCCATTGCATAACATTCCACTTCTTTCCCTTAAAAAACTCTTTGGTTGCTTTCGCAGTATGCTTCGGGTCATTGTCCATCTGCACTGTGAAGCGCCGTCCAATGAGTTCTGAAGCATTTTGCTGAATATGAGGAGATAATATTGCCCGAAACACTTCAGAATTCATCCTGCTGCTTTTGTCAGCAGTTACATCATCAATAAATACAAGAGAACCAGTTCCATTTTTGAGGCTCACCAATGGTTTACATCTTGTGGTGAACCCTCTGTATTCACTCTGGTGAAGTCTTCTCTTGATTGTTTACTTTGACACACATACACCTACCTCCTGGAGAGTGTTCTTGATCTGGCCAACTGTTGTGAAGGGTGTTTTCTTCACCAGGGAAAGAATTCTTCGGTCATCCACCACAGTTGTATTCCGTGGTCTTCCGGGTCTTTTGGTGTTGCTGAGCTCACCGGTGCATTCTTTCTTTTTTAAGGATGTTCCAAACTGTTTGATTTGGCCACACCTAATGTTTTTGCTATCTCTCTGATGGGTTTGTTTTGTTTTTTCAGCCTAATGATGGCTTGCTTCACTGGTAGTGACAGCTCTTTGGATCTCATATTGAGAGTTGACAGCAACAGATTCCAAATGCAAATAGCACACTTGAAATGAACTCTGAACCTTTTATCTGCTCCTTGTAAATGGGATACTGATGGAATAACACACACCTGGCCATGGAACAGCTGAGCAGCCAATTGTCCCATTACTTTTGGTCCCTTAAAAAGTGGGAGGCACATATACAAACTGTTGTAATTCCTACACCGTTCACCTGATTTGGATGTAAATACCCTCAAATTAAAGCTGAAAGTCTGCAGTTAAAGCACATCTTGTTCGTTTCATTTCCAATCCATTGTGGTGGTGTATAGAGCCAAAAAGATTAGAAATGTGTTGATGTCCCAATATTTATGGACCTGACTGTATATTTTTTGAAAATTCTTTTTATTGCAGTATTTCAATTAGTTACAAAATAGAGCCTAGTGGGCATACCCAGGCTCGAACAAAAAAAAAGCAGACTTAACTAAAACAACTATAAAACTAGAACACAACCCCTAAAAACTAGGTATGCTCGGACCACCTATGCAGTTTGATTCATATCTGCCTCACCGGTTAAACCTCAGAATCTAGCTCACTATGAAGATAGATTCCCTCTCAGACCTTAGGCACCTGTAAGATTTCTGACTAGTGCAACAAGAATTCAAAGTTCCGTTAACTAGGAATGGTTGAATAATTGTACGGATATTTACAAGTCATCTACAGAGTCTATATTTGAAGATGGGGCTTCCACCCATATGTCCCACATTTTATGAAATTTCTTAGCACATCCTCTGGATAAGTAAGTGGCCTTATACAACGGAAGGGCAAAGTTAATCAGCCATTTACAGAGATTGACGGATGGTGCAGTAGAAGATTTCCACTGGAGTACGATGACCTTGCGTGTGTAGCGCTGGTAGATTTGCGATCTACCGCATGTTAGGTAAATTTAGTAACTTGTTCGTTAGGAAGGTTAAGTTTGCCTCTGTTTCAGCTTGGCTGATGTTGTGTGTGTTTCCGTGCTGACCAGTGGGTGTCGCTGTTATCACTGGTTAGTGTTGGAAAGGCAACGTGTCAAAGCGTATGGATGCTCTTCTGTCCCGGAGAGGACTCGGTGGAGGTGGTCCTCCGAGTTGCATTCTGGGCGAGGGTATTTATGGGACAGACGCCATATTTTGGGGTTCGTTTTACAGCCACCTGCTGGCCCTCCTGGCCAACAGGTATGCGTTAGAGAGCTACCTCGTGGTCCTCCGTTCCGGGGTAAAGCATGCTGTATTTAATGCTCTTATCTCTGAGTCGTCTGCGAACATCATTGAAGGTTTTTCTCTTTCTAGGTCTCTCTAATATCATGCAAAGCTGAGTCTCTGTGTTGGATCCTGATTTCAAGGAGCAGGAGTCAATACTGTGGACTTCTGTCCGGTAGCTAAATGGTTAATAGTGCCCACTTGACATGCAGAGTAGTACCTCTAACAGCATAGTCCACTTCAATTTCTACAGTGGGTTATGGTAGGTAGGCCCCCCTTAGGTATCAGAAAAATACATAGGCTTCGGAGGAGGACAAAAAAGGAACACGGCCGCTGGCTCAGAGCAAAGATTTATGGGAGTGGGGTCCTATCGGGTAGGAGAGGAGGTGGGGCTAAACCCATACATATGCTGCCATGAAGTCTGTCAGGAAAATTGTTTTTATAGAACTGCAATAAAACTGCATTTCATTTAAGGTCTACGGGTAAAGATATGTATCCTGTCCATGCCCAAACCCCCTTGAAACATTGAGTTCTCATTATTACATCATCAGGTGTTTCATCCTGAAAAAGGACGGCATATGTATTGCAATAAGAGTATTGCTTGGACTGGGGAGAAAGCTTCTGGCTTAAGAATGAGAACAACCCCTCCTTTAGTTGGTTGTTAGGTTGTCTATCATGACTATAAGATAGCAGCCCAATGACCAAGTAAAGGGTCATACATGGCAGGATGACAAGGTGTTGTCAACCTGTAACAGGAAGTAATTACTCTGTCAGGATCCCAAGAGAAGAAATTTGATTTTCTTATGAAGCCTGTGGGACATGATGCTGGAGATAGTAAAATAAAGATGAAGGGTTTACATATGATGTAGGTGGTGTCACCCTCCTATATGTGTGGTTTGTAGGAGGTTTATGAATCACAAAAGTGGCTGGAAATAATTCCAAATGGTTTAGTAGATAAGACAATTCACATATGTGTATTTCAACTGCATGCCTGGAGTTCAGCTTTAAAGTGGTTGTAAACCTCTGACATGAAAAATTAACAAAGTATATCATTCTATAGTGTGTACTTGCCTCAATCCAAAGTGATCTCTGTCTGGTGCCCCCTTCCTCTGCTATCTGAGTCACTTCTGACAGGTTGAGCCAATTCCAAGGGATTGGGAGGTGAAGGGGCTTCCAGCAGCCTGTGATTGGCTGTCTCAGCTGTGCCTATTTCCCTATGAGATTGCATAGAGGGGGGTGTCCATTAGACATGTGCAGAACGAAAAAAAGTGTTTTGTTTCGATTCGATATTTGCATAAATTAGTTTGGTTAAATTTGTTTAATTAATTTAATTTGTTTTCTGAATTTGCTTAGTTTATTCAAACTCAATTTGACCGAATTCAAAAAATTCAAATCAATTCGAATTTCATTCGAAATCCATTTAAATTCCATTTGAAATCCATTTAAAATCAAATTTATTCTATTCGAAGATGGTTATATTCTTTCTATTCCATTCTATTCTATTGTTTTTTTATTCTATCTTGTTATTATCTATTCTATTCTTTTATTTTCTATTCTATTCAAATTCAAATTGATTCTATTCAAAATTCTAATTTTGGTAGATGGTTATGATTACATAGTTACATAGTAGGTGAGGTTTAAAAAAGACACAAGTCCCTCAAGTCCAACCTATGTGTGTGCTTATATGTCAGTATTACATTGTATATCCCTGTATGTTGCGGTCGTTCAGGTGCTTATCTAATAGTTTCTTGAAACTATCGATGCTCCCCGCTGAGACCACCGCCTGTGGAAGGGAATTCCACATCCTTGCCGCTCTTACAGATTCCACATCCTGCGGAGAAGTTATTGCCCTGCTTAGCTTGGTATAGTCTGCAAATACAGAGATTGAATTGTTTATCCCATCCTCCAGGTTGTTTATAAACAAATTAAATAGGATTGGTCCCAGCACAGAACCCTGGGGGACCCCACTACCCACCCCTGACCATTCAGAGTACTCCCCATTTATCACCACCCTCTAAACTCGCCCTTGTAACCAGTTTTCAATCCATGTACTCACCCTATGGTCCATGCCAACGGACTTTATTTTGTACAGTAAACATTTATGGGGATCTGTGTGAAATGCTTTTGCAAAATCCAGCTGGCAACTCACCTCCTCATAGAAGGTTAATAGATTGGTTTGGCAAGAACGATTCTTCATGAATCCATGCTGATTACTGCTAATGATATCGTTCTCATTACTAAAATCTTGTATATAGTCCCTATAATATTGTTACATTCTTTACTCTATTATTTTCTATTATTTCATTTTCAATTATATTATTTTCTATTATATGCTATTCAAATTATAATTTATTCTATGCAAAATTCTAATTCTGGAAGATGGTTATATTTCTATTCTATTCAATTCTATTGTTTTCTTCTATTCTTTTATTTTCTATTCTAATCTACTTTCTATTTTATTCTAAATCGAATTTATTCTATTTGAAATTGAAATTTAAGGTTATATTCTTTCTATTTTATTCTATGCTATTTTTTTTTCTATTCTATTCTTTTCTATTCTATTTTATTGTATTATTTTTTTGTCTATTTGAATTTACGTTTATTCTTGTTGAAATTTCAGAAGATGGTTATGTTCTATTTTTATTCTATTCTATGCTATTCTTTTTTTACCTATTTCATTCCTTTTATTTTTGATTCTATTTTATTCCGTCCTTTTATTTTCTATTTTATTTTGTTCTGTTTTTCTTTTCTATTCTATTCTATTCTTTTATTTTCTATTCTATTCCTTTACTTTTTTAATTGATCCCTTTATTTTCTATTCTATTTTTTTTTTTCACTCTCTTATTTTGTATGCTGTTCTGTTTTACTTTATTATATTCTATTCTTTATTTTCTATTCTATGCCATTATTTTCTATTCTATTTTATTCTCTTATGAAATTTTGATTTTGATTCGAACAGTATTCAAATTTAATAAGAAAATTATCCGAATTTGATTATAAAACTATTCGAATTTCGTCAGAAATTTTCATTTCGGTTTCTCAGATTAGTTTAAACACGTTATTGTAATCGAGTAACGGAAAATTAGTCAGAATTTTGATTCGGAATGAAATGGACCGCACATGTCTAGTGTCCATTTCTTCCCCTCAGGATGAGATTACACTGAGCTGTGCAGTGTGTGATTTGAGAACCTCCTGGAAGCTCATAAAAGCCGTGTAAACTGGGCACTTTGAATGGATGTAGAGCAGAGAAGACTGCAGATAAACAGAAACAACTTATGTAGGAGGATTTGTTTCATCTCTGTGTATCACCTGAGGCCAGTCACTACACTGGGTATATGGAAGGGTTTACAACCACTTTCATAATGACATGATCCTCCATTAGATTAGTATGCTAATGTGAGTTTGACAATTTGTATTCAGCTGTTTGATGTGTAATAAAACTGTGATCATTTCTTTTCTTCCATCATAGCAATCTAGACATGTCCAATGTTACATGAATAAGGACTAATTAAGTGAGAGTACGGTGGACTGTGGACTTACAAAGAACGTCGAGTTTCCTGTCAGAGGTGACAGATTTCCCATTCTTGAAGGTCACCTTGCAGGACACATTTATTTGGTGGTCACTCTTTGAAGGGACAAATGTTACAAATGTTGATTTTTTCCAGGGTTTTTTTGTATTATTCTTCACCCATTCAACACGTGAAGATGTTCCATTACAATCTCCAGGAAGGTTACATTTCAGAGTCGTCTCTTCACCTGCGATCAGTTTTCCATTTACTGTGATTTGAGGTTTGTCTTTGAGATCTGTGCAATATACAGGACATGGTTAATCATAAAGCAGTAACCTATTTACACCCCAACCCCAATGAATGTAACCGATTTATCTGCAATCATTGCAATACTCATTATCTGCGGTCATTGCAATACTTTCTGTCACACCGTATTTGCGCAGCGGTCTTACAAGCGCACTTTTTTGGGGAAAAAATACACTTCTTTGAATTAAAAAATAAGACAACAGTAAAGTTAACCCAATTTTTTTATTTTGTGAAAGATAATGTTACGCCGAGTAAATTGATACCCAACATGTCACGCTTGGAAATTTTCGTGGAATGGCGAGAAACTTTTACCCTTAAAAAATCTCCATAGGCGACGTTTAAAAAATTCTACAGGTTGCATGTTTTGAGTTACAGAGGAGGTCTAGGACTAGAACTATTGCTCTCACTCTACCAATTGCGGCGATACCTCGCATGTGTAGTTTGAACACCGTTTTCATATGCGGGCGCTACTCACGTATGCGTTCGCTTCTGCACACGAGATCGTTGGGACGGGGCGCATTTAAAAACCTTTTTTTTATTATTTATTTTACCTTTAATTTTTATTTTTACATTGTTCTCTTAAAAAAAATAAATAAATTGTGTCATTTTTATTCCTATTACAAGGAATGTAAACATCCCTTGCAATAGAAAAAAAGCATGACAGGTCCTCCTAAATATGAGATCTGGGGTCAAAAATGCAATAAAAAAAATAATTAAATAAAAAATAGTCATTTGAAAAAAAAAAAAAAATAGGCCTTTTAAGAGCTATGGGCGGAAGTGATGTTTTGACGTCGCTTCCGCCCTGCAATGATATGGAGACAGGTGGGGGTCATCTTCCCATCACTCATCTCCATGCTTAGCAGGAAGAAGGATCCGATCACCTCCGCCGCTACCGATGGCTCCGGTAAGCAGCGGAGGGCCCCGGAGCGCAGTGGGAGGGGCGGCCCTTTTCCCGCCGCCAATAAAAGTGATCTCACGAATGAATCAGCCACAGAGACCACTTTTATCTGAAAGCGGAACGCCCGCTGAAGAAGACAGCTACAGCGCAGTCTTCCAGTGCTGGGAGGGCGTCAATAGAGATCCTCCCGTGATCGCGCTGCTCGCGCTCCCCCTGCAGCACGCTCTGTGGTCGTCGAGTCCTTTGGACTTGGCTGATCACAGAACAGGGTAGAGGGCCAATCATAGCGGCCCTTTACCATGTGATCAGCTGTCAGCCAATGACAGCTGTGCATGGAATTAAACTGAAGCCAGTTATCCGCTTTTTTTCTCCTCACGATCAGTGTGAGGAGAAAAAAAAGAAAGCCAGTAACTGGCTTCTGTTATGCCCCGTACACACGGTCGGACTTTGTTCGGACATTCCGACAACAAAATCCTAGGATTTTTTCCGACAGATGTTGGCTCAAACTTGTTTTGCCTACACACGGTCGCACAAAGTTGTCGGAATTTCCAATCGACAACCACGCGGTCACGTACACCACGTACGACAAGACTAGAAAAGGCCGGTTCAGAACCAAGCGCGGCACCCTTTGGGCTCCTTTTGCTAATCTCGTGTTAGTAAAAGTTTGGTGAGAGACGATTCGCGCTTTTTCAGACTCGTGGCTTTCAGATCTTTTTCTGCCGTTCAGTTTGTGCTTGTGGGTTTGTATCTGCTCTTCAGTGCGTGCAGTCAGTTCGTATCAGAGTTTTCTGTGTGATCTTGCCTGCTCGTTGCTGTTTTTCAGGTCGCTCTTCACAGGCCTTGCTGTTCTTCAGTGCGTTCTGTTACTTCGTTCTGAGCAGCCGACCGTTTTCTAGCCATGTTTCGTATACGTACTCCTCGTACAGTTCGTGCTGTGCGGGGGCTTGGTGTTGGGGTCCTGACCTTGACACAAGTCCAGTCCATGAACAGGGTGGGGAGGAGTTCATGGACCAAGAATTGGTTGCTTCAGCGTGACCAGTTCTGTCATATGCCTTTGCTCCGTGAGATCCGTGAGAATAATCCTGATGATTTCAGGAACTTTCTCAGGATGACGGACCCCATATTTCACCGTTTGTTGGCTTTCCTGACCCCCTATATCAGCAGGCAGGATACCTGCATGAGGCAAGCCATCACTCCGGAGCAGAGGTTGGTCGCTACCCTGCGGTATTTGGCGACAGGGAGAAGCCTGCAGGACCTCAAGTTCTCGACAGGCATCTCCCCCCAGGCTCTTCTTTGTGGACATTTACTGCTTGTGTTTGTTTGAGCTGACCCTGACAGAAATGTGTGGAGTGCAGAAAATGTCGTGATTGTGTAACCTTATACAAAGCACTGTTGGCTGTTATTTCCTAAATGCAAAGACACTTTTCACTACAAGTGCACTTGCAACTGCACTGAAACTGCACTTGTAGTGCAAAGTGGATTTGCCCTTAGGAAATTACCCCCATTTTCTCATAAAACAACAATTTCATCACCCCAAAAGTGTTGTAGCGTTGAGACAATAATCCACACATTCTTGATGAGCAATCTTTTTAATACCTGCACAATCACATGTACATTTACGAAAGGTTTTTCTGACAAACCAACATGTTTGTCGTATAACAATTTTTGTGGTGTCATTATCCAAAATCAAAATGTCCATTTTATAGAAAACAGGCCTGTGTAAAACCCACAAGAAAGACACAAATCTTGATCTTACAAAGTTCACATTTGGTAGAACTTGAAGGCAATATCAGACATGAGTATTTAGGAACTGTGTTTGATATTGCGTTCAGATGGGGGGAAATCACCCCTGGAAAAGCCAAATTTGGAAGATGCACACAAATTTCACAATGTCAACATGTGCTATCTGCCATCACGGGGGATCAAGGGACGTGTTTTGGGTGAGAAAGCCCTTCCTCAACGCGACTTTATAATTGAGGAAGGGGTTGCACCCCCAAAACGCGTCCATTGATCTCCCGTGATGGCAGATAGCACATGTTGACACACTGTGTGCATCCTCCAAATTTGGTTTTGGGAAAAATCACAAAAACATTTAGCACATTGTAGCACACAAAAGAAGAAAGTGATTTGGAGGGGCTTTAAACTCGCCCCAAAACATCAATGATGTTTTTATATTTTGGAATAACATCATTGATGTTTTGCTTGATGTTTTCCAATTGTAAATTACACCCCATGATCTCCCCGATCACGATCTGGGTACTTTCTGATGTGAAAGGATCTTCATCCACAACCTCACGATCACCTAAAAAGAGAGGAAACCCAAAATAAATTAGGTCGAAAAAAAAATGCCGCCATCCATCTCTTATCTGAGCCTGTGGTCGCAGACACTCACCTGTTGTGGTGACTAGTTCCACCACGTCTTCTTCCTCCTGCTCATCTTGTGTTGGGTGGATTTCCCCTTCTTCCAGAGGGGGGGTGTCTCTGGTCTCCTCAGATGAGGGGTGTCCTCCGAGTCTTTTCTCCCCTATGTAAAACAAAAATGGTATAATTAGCACACAGATATTTGATGGCAGAACTAGAAAGATGAAACATTGCTTGGAAGTGGGGTACAATGATCTATTTTAGCAGAGTTCCAAGATGTAGCTTTTTTAGTGCCCTTTGTCAAGCTGCAATACTTTACCTGTTTGGTACAAGCTTCACAGATGTAGCCCCCCCTATAGTATACACTGGAGCACCTGTGTGGCCCCCCTAATAAAAAGGGTGTTCTGGGGTCCCACACTAGTGCTCCAGTGTCCAGATGTGAAAACAGCTGCTGAGTGTCCTCTCCTTACACAGAATCTAGTTTGCATTTCATTCTAGTAACCAAGCCATCTACACAACCCAATTCTTTGAAGACAAGTATAGGGCCTCAAAATGGTGACCAAATGCATATGGCCTAAACAATGGTATTTTATAGTCCGAAATAAAAATGTGTGATCCGAACGAATAATGTGCCCATGAACATGAAAGTTGCCATTTTAAACTGTACAACAGTTCCTAAAAGCACATGGAGCAGCATGAACGTAATAAACACAAGAACAATAGGAACACAACTACTTACTTTTTTGCAGCACTCTCCGGATCTTTCTGTACTGCTCATGTTCTCGTAATTTGAGGTCCGACCACCGCTTCCTGAGCTGATCTTTCGATCGTCGTACCCTGAATTTCTGGTGCAGACTCTTGACCACTTTCGCCATGATCTTGGCCTTTTGGACATTGTGGTTGGGGTAAGGCCCATACTTTCCATCATAGTCGGCCTTCTTCAGGATGTCCACCATTTCCAACATCTCCCCAAAGGACATATTTGAGTCCTTTAATCTCCTTCTGGATTGGGACGTTTCAGGCTCCGGCCTTTCCTCCTCCTCCTTGTTGCTCCAATTATCAGGATCCTGCTGTCTCTCCGCCATGTGCTCTTCCTCCACTGCGCTGAACGAAAAGGGGCGGGGAATAGAATAGAAAGAACGTCAGGGGCGGGCGGAGTTATACGCATGCGCAGTGTGTATAAATCGTAACGCGCGCGTCTTACGTACGATCTGTGAGCAGGGGAAGGAGCATCGGAGACGCCGATCGTGCTAACGAAGGTAGGATCTAAACTTGGGCCTATACTGCTTCGAAATGGAAGCCTATATTGTAACAAGATTAGGGGAGTTTGGCCTGATATTAGGGTTTGTCTTGTGTTGTGTCTTGCAGAGAAAATGGATGGGTTCAATGACCACAATTTCCTGCCCCTGTTCATAGACAAGTACAGGGAGCTGCCCTGTCTGTGGCAGGTGAGACACCCCCACTATAATCACAAACAGAAGAGGCAGGCAGCGCTGGAGAAACTGCTGGAGTTGGTGAAGCCGGTGGTCCCCACAGCAACCATCCCTTATTTAAAAGCTAAAATTGGTGGCCTGAGGAGCACTTATCTTAGGGAGCGCAAGAAGGTCACAGATTCCCAGAGGTCCGGAGCTGCAGCAGATGACATTTATGTCCCCAGACTGTGGTACTGCGAGAGACTGCGATTTCTGTCAGACCACACTGAAGTCAGGGAATCCCTCTCCACTCTTCCTTCCACGCTTCCTTCCATCCCAGCTGAGGCTTCCGATGTCCAACCTGGGCCTTCCAGCCAGGAAGAAGTGGAGGAGCCCAGCTGGAGTCAGGTATAGCATTCTTCTACAGATTTCTGGGCAATAAATAAATGATGTTTACTAGATGTTATTATTGATCATTAATTGCTGATTAAAAAAAGTGTTTTACATATCAATAGACAGTAGTGGGCACCAAAAATTGGGACAAGAATGCAAAATGCTGGGCTCAGAAGGATAGTCTGTTATATTTGTTAACATTGAATTTGCAGCAGTCTGGAGGTGAAAATTGTGTGTGATTGATGTAAAAAAAACTAAAACTATGTCCCTTTTTCATACACAGGAAGACCTCAGCCAGGAGGAGGCTGTGGAATGTGGCAGTCAGGAGGAGGCGGGGATTATTAGTGTCAGCCAGGAGGAGGCGGGGATTAGTGGCAGCCAGGAGGAGGCGGGGCTAAGTGTCAGCCAAGAGAAGCCAGGGACCAGTCGCAGCCTGACTGAGTCTCAGGTTCCTCCCCTCCGCCTGCCACATAAACGAGCCAGGAAGGCCACTCCCAGTCCTGTGCAGGATTCAGCATACAGGCTGATCCAGGAGGCTTCTGCGTCCCTCAGAGCCTTCCCCAGTCCTGAAGAGGCCTTTGCCTGCATGGCTGCCACCAAATTGCTGGGCATGCAGGAGGGCCAACGCAAGATCTCTGAGGACTGATTTATAAAGTCCTACGTAAGGGGGAGAGTGGGGAACTGACACACAAGACGGATGTCATTGAGATCGACGATCCTCCTCCTCCTCCTGCTGCCACAACTCCACCACCACAGCCAAAGGCTGGAAGGAAGCGTGGAAGGAAGACCAAAGAGTGATGGCCCTGGGTTCAGTCTGGTCTGACAAAAGCTGCAGTCTCTCGTATGACCACAGCCTGGGGACACAGATGTCATCTGCTGCTTTCCGGATCTCTGTGACTTCTGGACCAGACTGCCCTCCCTTAGATATGGACTCCTCAGGCCACCAATTTTGCTTTTAAATAATTGATGTCTGCCCTGGGGGTCCAAGGCTTCGTCCACTTCTGCAGTTTCTCCAGCGTTGCCTCCCTCTTTGTTTATAGTTGTGAGCCCTTAATAAAATTTTTTAGGTAAATTCTACTCTCCTGTGTGTGTTTTCATCCAAAAAGGACAGTTTGTTGGTGACGATTCAGGTACATTTCTAAAGTACAATGTTAAATTAACAAGGGACAACAACACCAAACAATCTCCTACAGATTAAATAGAACAACATATCAATGGTGTTGTGGGAACTTGTCACAAAAAACACACAAACATTTTCGGGAGTACAAATCAAAATCACCAAAAAAAAAAAATTTAAAAAGAGAAACACAAAAAAAGATTCTACATTAAAGTAACAAAAAAAAATATATGTTGTCAGATGTGAGAAATCAAAATATATTGAGGGAATCCCGATAAATAGTAACGAAAGAAGTTTGTGAGAAGTGTGTGTGAATATGAGCATCAAAACTACTTAATTCTTGTCACATTATAAAGAAGAAGAGAGTGCGCTGTATTAAACCATTTTTAACATTGCAGCGTGACGAAAGTGCTGTATCCATTGCAAACGCTACGTTTACCAGAACGAGCTGTCCCGTGTCGGAATTTCTTCTGAGCATGCGTGGCACTTTGTGCGTCGGAACAGGCCACACACGGTCGGAATTGACGCGATCGGATTTTGTTGTCGGAAAATTTTATCTCCTGCTGTCCAACTTTGAATGTCGGAAAATCCGATGGAAAATGTCCGATGGAGCCCACACACGGTCGGAATTTCCGACAACATGCTCCGATCGGACAATGTCCATCGGAAAATCCGACCGTGTGTACGGGGCATTACAGGGACATCGGTCCCAATCTGTGTCCACCAGTGCTGCTACTCAGTGCCAACCAGTGCCTCATCAGTGTCACCTATCAGTCCTGCCCACCAGTGCCGCCTCTCTGTGCCCTTCAGTGCCTCCTATTAGAGCCCATTATTGCCACCTATCAGTGCCCATCACTGCCACCTACCAGTGCAGCCTCATCAGTACCTCTTCATCACAATTTGATTTTTGAGTATAGCCTCACATATTATTGGATAGTTATCATCCAAGCTGACATATAGAAAAAGGGGGAGGTGGGGATGTGAGGGCAGTTGCTGAGGCTGACCAGTGCTTCTTCATCAGTGCCCAAAAGTGCCACCTCATCAGTGCCCAACAATGTAGCTTCATCAGTGCCCACCAGTGCCGCCTAATCAGTACCACCTATTAGTGCCCATCAGTGCCACCTCATCAGTTCCCACCAGTGCCTAATCATCAGTGTCACCTATCAGTGCCGCCTCCCAGTGCCTACCAGTGCCCATCGATGCTGCCTATCAGTGCCACCTATCAGTGCCCATCAGTGCAGCCTCATCAGCGCACATCAGTGAAGGAGAAAACTTTACACAAATAGAGCTTTCTTTTGGTGGCGTTTAATCACCACTGGGTTTTTTTATGTTTTGCGTTTTAAATGAAAGAAGACACAAAATCTAAAGAAAAAAACAAACAATAGTTTTTACTTTCTGCTATAAAATCAGAAAGATAAAGATAAATTAAAAATTAATTTTTTTCCTACATTTTTGCGAAAATGTATTCTGCTACATGTCTTTGATAGAAAAAAAATCCCAATAAGTGTATATTGATTGGTTTGCGTGAAAGTTATAATATATATTAGTTTAAATAAATAATATAAATAAATATAAATAAATTTGTATTTATTTATATACCACTAATGGCGGCGATCAGTGACTTATAATGGGACTGCAATAGTGCGGTGAGCAATCTGACACTAACTGACACTGGGTGGGAACTGACTGACTGCCATTGACATCACCAGTGACATTAATATAGTGATCAGTGATTATACTATACACTGTCACTGTACTAATGACACTGGCTGGGAAGGGGTTAACATCTAGAGTGATCAAGGGATTAAATGTGTGTCTAACTACAGGATGTGTAATATGTGTAAAGTGTGCTACTTTTACTAATAGATCTTTAAGTTTCTCATTCCTGCTTTGCAAAGAGAAAAAGAAAAATGCCTACCATAGTGTAGTAAATTCGAATAAAGTGATATTTATTGCAAATAAGTGGACTCTTACATCAAATATTATCAAATATTATTATTATAAATAATATAGCTTTAAAATTGCCATAAGTATAAAAACACGGCGTATGAGCACCTTCTCACCTCACTTCTGGTCCACGTCTGTCAATGGCCACCCGGACCGTACGTGAAGTGAGAAGGCGCTCAAACAAATTCGAATTTACTACACTATGGAGGGCATTTTTCTTTTTCTCTTTGATTCCTATTCCAACTGGAGCCTATAGGGATTTGGTTTCAGTTTAAAGTCGGGTGTTTTGAAGTCCGGATGCTGGCTTACCCTATGGGTTTCAGGAAGGTGTGAATATACCAGTAAGAGGATCCTGGAGTGACATATTTGAAGGCTGGATATTCCTTTAAAACTAGAGGCTGGATATTCACTAGTTAAAACCCCATTCACACTGCGGGCATTTTTCAGGTGCTACAGTGCTAAAAATAGCGCCTGCATAGCGCCTGAAAAAAGCGGCTCCATTCACTTTGGAGCGGTGCGCTAGCAGGGTGTCAGAAAATCTTCTGCCAGCAGCTTCTTTGGAGCGGTGAAGGCGCCGCTCCTCTACCGCTGCTCCCCATTGAAATCAATGGGGCAGCGCTGCAATATGCTCTGGTGGAGTTTTGCCAGCGGATTTAACCCCTTTTCAGACGCTAGCGGGGGTTAAAACCACCCTGCTAGCGGCCAAATAGCGCCGCCAAAATGACGGTAAAGCGGCGCTTTACCGCTGACTCCCTAGGTGGCTCAGTGTGAAAGGGGTCTTAAGGTGCGAGTTCTGAGAGCACGTAACAGTTGTGTGAAGGCACAAAATGAATACATACTAGAGACACCTCTAGCATGAAGAACTATATGGATTAGATGTTTAAAATTGGGGTTGTGACCTGTCCACTTATTTTTGTATATATGCACCAGCATGCCTCCATCCCAAATTGTGCAAAAAAATTGGAGATAGAAAGCAGGACTTTGTGTGAGGCATGTTGGTGAATGGGTCCACATAACAAAAAATGTTGGGAGGGAATATCTGAGATAGATCCTATATTGAGTGATGATACCACAATATATGTTACAAGAAAAATGATATATATTTTAATAAAAACAAATGAAAGACAAATTACAATGTAAAAAAATATACATTAGAACTACAATGAGGCATGTTAGCATACGTCAGTTTACAGACATAATTGGAATATTAATTGTACATATACATGTTACAATGAGATGGTATATAGTACAGTAGATGAAAGTATGCATCAATAGATGTTAACTCTACGCGTTTCTTGGCTTGAAACCAATCGTCAGGAGTCTGATGCAGTATAGCTACATTGAAGAAATAACTGTGTGTCAATAAAAGTGTGGAAAAATGGACACCAAAAAATGCAAATATGTTTTGATATACTCACAAAAAATGCATGGGTGGATGATGTCCCATACATTGTGGTGCAATGTTGGCCCGGGTATACTGACTCTCCCCCGGGGTTGAGGCAGAGAGCACGCTACACAAGACCATCGGCCCCGACCGACAAAATGGCCGGAGCACCTGCAAGGGCCACCAAGAGGGAAGGTGACGAGGCCCAGGAAATGGAAAACACACTGGGAATGAAAAAGGGGGGATTATTGAGTGTCAGTGACATAGGTGAGAAGTGAGTAGTGAAGGTAGGAAGAGGGACAGGAGATAGGACCCAAAGTGTGCATGGATGTGAAAATGTGGGAAACCCAAGACCAAGGGGAGGGGTGTGAGGGGCAGAAAGTGAATGTGCAAAGTGGGAAGCCACTGTAGGGGTACGTGGAGGATTGTGAGAGTGTACAGGGGGAGTTACCTGTAGTGAAACTGCCGGGCCAGGTGACGTGCCCCAAGGAGACATGATGAGCGCTCGAGGTGCCCGGCCAGTGACGGCCGTTTTAAAGCCGAGGGCTAGGGGCGCGCTCACGCCAACGTCATGAGCAGGCGTGATGACGTGAGGGGGGCGGGAAGCCAGAGACAACGTACAGCCAGCCTCCCAACCCCGCAACGCCAAAGCCATAGATGGTGATTCACCAAAGAGGCTCCGCCCCTGACAACCAGAGGCGGGACCTGGGAATCATGACGCCGATGCGTCGAGGCCAGGGCCCGCCCCCGTCAAGGTAGGACGGGTAGCGGGTCGTGGGCTGGACGCTACGCAACCCCGGAAGAGGACCAGATAGATCCCGGGACCAACTACACCAAGGGGTAGTGAAAACATAATATGCATGAGTAAGGAGAATAATAATGTAAATATTATGAAAAAAGAAAGAAAAATAAATAATAATAATACAGTAAAAAGAAAAACCGAAGTGTGCAAAATGAGCAAGCCTTATAAGGGCAAGTAATCTCCCCTTTTGTGGGCAGAGAAAGTAACATAAAAGCCACAAAATCTTGCAATGAAAAAAATCATTGAGCAAGAGAGTGTGGACAGAATTAGCTATAGCTCTGAATAATCGTGAGATATGACTGAGGGAAAAACCGAAATAAAGGATAAAAGTAAGGAACAATTGGGAAGCGGGTATATAAAGATAAAAACATAAATAAACGCGAACAAAAAAGCAACACACAAACAAACAAAACACGAAAGGCAACTTTAGCCCTGAATTAAATCAGTTTATATTATCTGACTAAAGGAAGAAAAAACAAAAAACAAAAAACAAAAAACAAAAAACAAGAAAAAACCACTTTAGCCCTGAATTGAATCAGTAATTACCTAACTAAAGGGGGAACAATAGCAACATAAATTTTAGCCCTGAATTAAATCAGTATTATTATAGCTAATTGATTTATTTCAGTGCCAGAGTTATATTAACATTATTATCGATACCGCTAGTATAAAACCCCCCCCCCTTTTTTTAGCTATAATAATACTGATTTAATTCAGGGCTAAAATTTATGTTGCTATTGTTCCCCCTTTAGTTAGGTAATTACTGATTCAATTCAGGGCTAAAGTGGTTTTTTCTTGTTTTTTGTTTTTTGTTTTTTGTTTTTTGTTTTTTGTTTTTTCTTCCTTTAGTCAGATAATATAAACTGATTTAATTCAGGGCTAAAGTTGCCTTTCGTGTTTTGTTTGTTTGTGTGTTGCTTTTTTGTTCGCGTTTATTTATGTTTTTATCTTTATATACCCGCTTCCCAATTGTTCCTTACTTTTATCCTTTATTTCGGTTTTTCCCTCAGTCATATCTCACGATTATTCAGAGCTATAGCTAATTCTGTCCACACTCTCTTGCTCAATGATTTTTTTCATTGCAAGATTTTGTGGCTTTTATGTTACTTTCTCTGCCCACAAAAGGGGAGATTACTTGCCCTTATAAGGCTTGCTCATTTTGCACACTTCGGTTTTTCTTTTTACTGTATTATTATTATTTATTTTTCTTTCTTTTTTCATAATATTTACATTATTATTCTCCTTACTCATGCATATTATGTTTTCACTACCCCTTGGTGTAGTTGGTCCCGGGATCTATCTGGTCCTCTTCCGGGGTTGCGTAGCGTCCAGCCCACGACCCGCTACCCGTCCTACCTTGACGGGGGCGGGCCCTGGCCTCGACGCATCGGCGTCATGATTCCCAGGTCCCGCCTCTGGTTGTCAGGGGCGGAGCCTCTTTGGTGAATCACCATCTATGGCTTTGGCGTTGCGGGGTTGGGAGGCTGGCTGTACGTTGTCTCTGGCTTCCCGCCCCCCTCACGTCATCACGCCTGCTCATGACGTTGGCGTGAGCGCGCCCCTAGCCCTCGGCTTTAAAACGGCCGTCACTGGCCGGGCACCTCGAGCGCTCATCATGTCTCCTTGGGGCACGTCACCTGGCCCGGCAGTTTCACTACAGGTAACTCCCCCTGTACACTCTCACAATCCTCCACGTACCCCTACAGTGGCTTCCCACTTTGCACATTCACTTTCTGCCCCTCACACCCCTCCCCTTGGTCTTGGGTTTCCCACATTTTCACATCCATGCACACTTTGGGTCCTATCTCCTGTCCCTCTTCCTACCTTCACTACTCACTTCTCACCTATGTCACTGACACTCAATAATCCCCCCTTTTTCATTCCCAGTGTGTTTTCCATTTCCTGGGCCTCGTCACCTTCCCTCTTGGTGGCCCTTGCAGGTGCTCCGGCCATTTTGTCGGTCGGGGCCGATGGTCTTGTGTAGCGTGCTCTCTGCCTCAACCCCGGGGGAGAGTCAGTATACCCGGGCCAACATTGCACCACAATGTATGGGACATCATCCACCCATGCATTTTTTGTGAGTATATCAAAACATATTTGCATTTTTTGGTGTCCATTTTTCCACACTTTTATTGACACACAGTTATTTCTTCAATGTAGCTATACTGCATCAGACTCCTGACGATTGGTTTCAAGCCAAGAAACGCGTAGAGTTAACATCTATTGATGCATACTTTCATCTACTGTACTATATACCATCTCATTGTAACATGTATATGTACAATTAATATTCCAATTATGTCTGTAAACTGACGTATGCTAACATGCCTCATTGTAGTTCTAATGTATATTTTTTTACATTGTAATTTGTCTTTCATTTGTTTTTATTAAAATATATATCATTTTTCTTGTAACATATATTGTGGTATCATCACTCAATATAGGATCTATCTCAGATATTCCCTCCCAACATTTTTTGTTATGTGGACCCATTCACCAACATGCCTCACACAAAGTCCTGCTTTCTATCTCCAATTTTTTTATATGGATTAGATGTTTTTGGGATTTACAGTGGGGACGGAAAGTATTCAGACCCCCTTATATTGCAGCCATTTGCTAAAATCATTTAAGTTCATTTTTTTCCCTCATTAATGTACACACAGCACCCCATATTGACAGACAAACACAGAATTGTTGACATTTTTTGCAGATTTATTAAAAAAAAAAAAACTGAAATATCACATGGCCCTAAGTATTCAGACCCTTTGCTGTGACACTCATATATCTGACTCAGGTGTTGTCCATTTCTTCTGATCATCCTTGAGATGGTTCTACACCTTCATTTCAGCCCAGCTGTGTTTGATTATACTGATTGGACTTGATTAGGAAAGCCACACACCTGTCTATATAAGACCTTACAGCTCACAGTGCATGTCAGAGCAAATGAGAATCATGAGGTCAAAGGAACTGCCTGAAGAGCTCAGAGACAGACTTGTGGCAAGGCACAGATCTGGCCAAGGTTACAAAAAAATTCTGCTGAACTTAAGGTTCTGTTGTGGAATCTCATATTAGCCAATGTATTTCATATTGTATATATTGATTTGCATATATTTTATTGATAATAATTATTATTATTATTATTCATATTATTATATAGTAGTGGTTTTATCAATATTATTATTCAATAAGTAAAGCAACAATTATTAATCTTTTAATAATGTATACTGTGTTTTCCATAGATTTAGAAAGTCTTCATTTATAAGTGTTGAACTTTAAATGACCTCTGCTTTATGACAAGTACTTGTAAACAGGTGTTCTCGAAAATGTATTAAGATAGTCTACTGGATGAAAGTTCATTAGAATAGATTCAAGTTATGTAGAATGGTCTCAGACAGATAAGAAAACAGGTGGTTAAAATAATTAGGTGGAATACAGGAAAGTTATGTACAGAACATTAATTAAGTTTGACAGGGTCAAACAAAGGTCTGCTTGTGCCCTCATTAAAACTGTTAAAATACATACATATAGTGAAACATATAAAACATCTGGTGGGGTTATTGAAAGTTAATTGTCTCAAAGTTGTAAATCTGCAAATCCTTAAAGCTAGTTAAATCTTATCAAGATAAGGAGAGTTTGATAACACAGCTGGGTGCCAGACTGTCTCTATACAGGTGTTTTTAATTGGACAAAAACAGTTATAAATCACTTTAATGAACATATAGGAATTTTGGGAATAATTAAGTTTGTCTGGTTGTAGAACAGGTGTTAGATTTATGGTTGGTTACTTTGATGTAGATCTTAGCGACCAATCATAGGTAAGAAAGATAGTTGAGATAAGACTTGTGAAATGGTATATAAATGCAAGCTCTGCAATTGTTAGACAGACAAGTCAGATAGGAGCTCATAAGGCTGAACTCTATGTATGCTGCCCTATTGCACGGGTCATAGAGGTCAGAACCAATGGGCAAGTATCTGTCCTAACTTGTCCCCTCGGACAAGTCAGATAGGAGCTCATAAGGCTGAACTCTATGTATGCTGCCCTATTGCACGGGTCATAGAGGTCAGAACCAATGGGCAAGTATCTGTCCTGACTTGTCTCCTCGTACGAGTCGGAGAAGACTTCTTGACTTGTTCCAGAATGTGGTCTCAGGTGAATTTCCCTCAAAGACTTGGTCGAGCTGGAACCCAGAACTCTGTGAGGGGACCAGACCACTGGTCGACCGGCTGGTCCCTATCAGGTGACAGGTTCCCAAGAATTGGCAATAATGACCCATTCTGGTTCAAGGTAAGAACAATTCACAATTATATCAATTGGGGTAGAGGATAAGAATAGTTATATCTAATATGCTTGCATTGTAAGAAACTGTATAAATTAGACCTGTATATTGTAATATTTTGAACATAAACCTGAATGTTATCAGCTGTTAATAAACCTGCATTGCTTAAGTTCTGCCTGGTTCGATACTTTATTATTCTACTTCAGTTCCTAAGAGCACAGTGGCCTCCATAATCCTTAAATGGAAGACGTTTGGGACGACCAGAACCCTTCCTAGAGCTGGCCGTCCGGCCAAACTGAGCTATCGGGGGAGAAGAGCCTTGGTGAGAGAGGTAAAGAAGAACCCAAAGATCACTGTGGCTGAGCTCCAGAGATGAAGTCTGGAGATAGGAGAAAGTTGTAGAAAGTCAATCATCACTGCAGCCCTCCACCAGTCAGGGCTTTATGGCAGAGTGGCCTGACGGAAGCCTCTCCTCAGTGCAAGACACATGAAAGCCCGCATGGAGTTTGCTAAAAAAACACCTGAAGGACTCCAAGATGGTGAGAAATAAGATTCTCTGGTCTGATGAGACCAAGATAGAACTTTCTGGCCTTAATTCTAAGAGGTATGTGTGGAGAAAATCAGGCACTGCTCATCACCTGTCCAATACAGTCCCAACAGTGAAGCATGGTGGTGGCAGCATCATGCTGTGGGGGTGTTTTTCAACTGTAATGACAGGATGACTGGTTGCAATCGAGGGAAAGATGAATGCGGCCAAGTACAGGGATATCCTGGACAAAAACCTTCTCCAGAGTGCTCAGGACCTCAGACTGGGCCGAAGGTTTACCTTCCAACAAGAAAATGACCCTAAGCACACAGCTAAAATAACGAAGGAGTGGCTTCACAACAACTCCGTGACTGTTCTTGAATGGCCCAGCCAGAGCCCTGACTTAAACCCAATTGAGCATCTCTGGAGAGACCTAAAAATGGCTGTCCACCAACGTTTACCATCCAACCTGACAGAACTGGAGAGGATCTGCAAGGAGGAATGGCAGAGGATCCCCAAATCCAGGTGTGAAAAACTTGTTGCATCTTTCCCAAAAAGACTCCTGGCTGTATTAGATCAAAAGGGTGCTTCTACTAAATACTGAGCAAAGGGTCTGAATACTTAGGACCATGTGATATTTCAGTGAAAAAAGAAAACCTTGCGAGCCACAATGATTTGATGCCTCAAGAGTGGAAAACACCTAGCTTGCCTGGTTAGAACACGTTTCATACACCGTGTGTCACGACGGAAAAAATATATAAAAATACGCTGCGCTAAAGTGTAAAATGTCAATATTATAAAGTATGTGTCTCAAATAATTCTTAGTGCTCAAGAAACCATGCTCTTTTTTAATAAATCTGCAAAAATGTCAACAATTCTGTGTTTTTCTGTCAATATGGGGTGCTGTGTGTACATTAATGAGAAAAAAAATGAACTTAAATGATTGTAGCAAATGGCTGCAATATAACAAAGAGTGAAAAATGTAAGGGGTTCTGAATACTTTCCGTCCCCACTGTATATATACCCTGTATTGCCAAAAGTATTGGGACGACTGCCTTTACACACACATGAACTTTAATGGCCTCCCAGTCTTAGTTCGTAGGGTTCAATATTGAGTTGGCCCACCCTTTGCAGCTATAACAGCTTCAACTCTTCTGGGAAGGCTGTCCACAAGGTTTAGGAGTGTGTCTATGGGAATGTTTGATCATTCTTCCAGAACTGCATTTGTGAGGTCAGGCACTGATGTTGGACAAGAAGGCCTGGCTTGCAGTCTCTCTAATTCATCCCAAAGGTGTTCTATTGGGTAGAGGTCAGGACTCTGTGCAGGCCAGTCAAGTTCCTGCACCCCAAACTCGCTCATCCATGTCTTTATGGACCTTGCTTTTTGCACTGGTGCGCAGTCATGTTGAAACAGGAAGGGGCCATCTCCAAACTGTTCCCACAAAGTTGGAAGCATAAAATTGTCCAAAATGTCTTGGTATACCGACGCCTTAAGAGTTCTCTTCACTGGAGCTAAGGGGCCAAGCCCAACCCCTGAAAAACAACTCCACACCATATGGGAAAGTCTCCCCCAGTGGGGTTTTCTGCAGCAGAATTACAATCGTTGAAGGAATGATTTAAAAAAAGTTTTTTAATTTTGAAAAAATGGCAGCATGGCATGGACACATAAACATTTCAAATATGAGCTCTGGTCGGAGATTATATAGCACCATTCAAATTCTACAAGAATGGTGCTATATATCTCCGACCAGAGCTCAGATTTGAAATGTTTGTGTCCATGCCATGTTGCCATTTTTTTCAAAAATAAAAAACTTTTTTCAAATTTTTCCTTCGATTGTAATTCTGCTGCGGAAAACCCCCACTGGGGGAGACTTTCCCATATTGTAACCCATTCGGGGCGGTAGCATTTATATCACTCATGTTCATGTGTCCTTCCCATGTTACACTCCCACACCATAATCCCCACTCCACCCAATGATTTGGACCAGTGCACAAAGCAAGGTCCATAAAGACATGGCTGAGCGAGTTTGGGCTGGAGGAACTTGACTGGCCTGCACAGAGTCCTGACCTCAACCTAATAAAACACCTTTGGGATGAATTCGAGCGCAGACTGCGAGCCAGGCCTTCTTGTCCAACATCAGTGCCTGACCTCACAAATGCGCTTTTGGAAGAATGGTCAAACATTCCCATAGACACACTCCTAAACCTTGTGGACAGCCTTCCCAGAAGAGTTGAAGCTGTTTTAGCCACAGAGAGTGAGCCAACTCAATATTGAACCTTACAGACTTATGCCCCGTAGACACGGTCGGATTTTCCGATGGAAAATGTGTGATAGGACCTTGTTGTCGGAAATTCCGACCGTGTGTAGGCTCCATCACACATTTTCCATCGTTTTTTCCGACACACAAAGTTTGAGAGCAGGCTATAAAATTTTCCAACAACAAAATCCATTGTCGGAATTTCCGATCGTGTGTACACAAATCTGATGCACAAAGTGCCACGAATGCGCAGAATAAATAAAGAGATGAAAGCTATTGGCTACTGCCCCGTTTATAGTCCCGACGTACGTGTTTTACGTCACCGCGTTCAGAATGATCGGATTTTTCGACAACTTTGTGTGACCGTGTGTATGCAAGACAAGTTTGAGCCAACATCCCCCGGAAAAAATCCTAGGATTTTGTTGTCGGAATGTCCGAACAAAGTCCGACCGTGTGTACGGGGCATAAGAATGGGATTCCATTAAAGATCATGTGCGTGTAAAGGCAGGCATCCCAATGCTTCTGACACTATAGTGTATGTATGTATGTATATCTCTCTCTCTCTATATATATATATATATATATATATATATATATATATATATATATATATATATATATATATAATCTATCTCTCTTACTAATGCTTTTATTTTATTTTGATGTTTTGTATATTTTGTAAAAATGTTATGCTTCTTAAAGCTGGGTTCATACATATGGGAATTGGATGTGGCTTACACCGCATCCAATTCTCAGAACATTTGATAATATGTTCTTTTCAATGGGTCTGGTTCACATATGTGTGTTGCATCCACAGGCAGGCACATAATCTTCAATGGGAACGCATCTGATTCGCAGTTGTGTTCCGTTCTAAACACAAATTCTCTCCACCTCCTTACTACACCTCCCCCCTCTCCCTGGCCAACTGATCCGCAGATAAAATGCTGAGGAACCCCTGAACAACTGATTTTTATCTTCACAGGGAAACCGGAGCTGCAATTCGCATGGCACATGTGTGAACCCAGCCTAATGCCCCGTACACACGGTCGGATTTTCCGATGGAAAATGTCCGATCGGAGCGTGTTGTCGGAAATTCCGACCGTGTGTGGGCTCCATCGGACATTTTCCATCGGATTTTCCGACACACAAAGTTGGAGAGCAGGAGATAAAATTTTCCGACAACAAAATCCGTTGTCGGAAATTCCGATTGTGTGTACACAAATCCGACGGACAAAGTGCCACGCATGCTCAGAATAAATAAAGAGATGAAAGCTATTGGCCACTGCCCCGTTTATAGTCCCGACGTACATGTTTTACGTCACCGCGTTTAAAACGATCAGATTTTCCGACAACTTTGTGTGACCGTGTGTATGCAAGACAAGTTTGAGCCAACATCCGTCGGAAAAAATCCTAGGATTTTGTTGTCGGAATGTCCGAACAAAGTCCAACCGTGTGTACGAGGCATTAGAGTGATGATAATGACTTTATTACTAAGAGTTTGGGCACCATAATAATCCCTTTTTCTTTTTTCTTTTATGTCGATATTTATATTTTGGATGTGGTGATGTCGAACCAAGTCGCATCTTTATGAAATTGTAAAATTAAAAGTAAAAAGTGAACGGCGTTTTTTTAAATGGATTATGGATCTTAACTTACAAAATGTACAAATGTATTAAGATCTAGACTTGTATCTTGTTCATATAAACATACCGGTAACATTCACTTCTACACCTGATAGATAGGAAAATTGTTTTGAGGTTTTCTCACTGTCTTCAAACCGGAAATAGTATGCTCCAGCGTCTTCTTTCCTGGCATCAGTTATGTTCAGGGTACAATCTCCATTGTCTGGATTTCCCACTACATGGAAGTTTGGTTTTGTCCCCTTTGTAGATTTATTACTATACGCAACATATTTCCCAGAGGAATTGCTCCACAGGCCAGTAGAGTTTATAAATGTTGTCCTGTTATCAGCAGTAAAGTTACATGAAATGGTGACACATAGTCCCTCCTGCACAGTGACACTGTTGGTTATTTGGATAGAATATCCAGGTTGATGACCATAAATGACACCTGTGAAAAAAAGAAAGTTTTCTGACTACAGAATACAAGTAGTCTTTTTTAAAGAGCACAGAGTATCCATTGTTTAAAAGATAATATAATTTATAAACTGTTCCCTTATTCTTTCTCTTATTTATTTCCTGTAGCTTACCCCCTCTTTGTCCCTCTTCATTTTTTATTTAACACCATATCTCCTTTTGCTATGGCACTGCCATACAGGTGACCCTAAGTCCTGAGAATGGAGACTTATTCCCACACACTGATATGATCTCTAGGGATAGGCCAAAGACCCTCTAACCTGAAAACCTGAATGGTGAACTCCATTAAAGTCTATGGGTGCCGAACAGGAAAAATCAAAAGTGCAGATTTTGAAGGCTTATATGCAAGTAATTGGCCATAAAAGGGGTATGGGGGTCTGGGTACTGCCCTGGGGGACATGTATCAATATTTTTTTTTCTTTTAAACAATTGTTTTTTTTATTTCAGAAGCAGTGCTTTTAATTATGCTTAAAGTGCAACAATAAACATGAAAAATTCCTTTAAATATAGTGCCCGGGGGTCCCCTTAATGTGCCTGTAAAATGGTGCATCTGTAGCATACATAAAACATGCTACAGCAAAAATGACATTTCTAAATGAAAAAAAAACGAGTCAAATCCCATGACTCCTATTTAAAAGAAAAAAACTGCATGCCCCCCCAGTCCATAGCAGGCCCTTCCATGCCAAAAGTTTAAAAAAAAATGCCGTGGGGTCCCCCCAAAATCCATACCAGACCCTTATCCGAGCATGCAGCCCAGCAGGTCAGGAAAGGGGAGGAGATGAGCGGGGAGGAAAGGGGAGGAAAGGCCTTCCGCTGAATGCCAGCTCTTTGCTTTGACAATTCTTATATACGCAAGGAGCGGAGTAAACCATCTACGTCACCCGGTGGCACCGCCCCCTTCTGATGTCATGTGATGTCAGAAGGGGACGGTGCCACTGGGTGACATAGCAGGGTGACCCCGCCCCTTGCCTATATAAGAACTGTCAAAGCTCAGAGCAGGCAGACAGCAGGAGGCAGAGCGTTTTTTTTTCTATTTTTCGGGTGCAGCGGGCATCATGTTTGACAATGAATATACATCGAGGGACACTATTTTTTTCTTTTTTTAATAAATGACTTGTCAAAAACTGTTTCTTGTCTTTATTACTTTTTTTTGGTATTTATTACTTTTTGACACTTTTTGGTGAATGGGTAGGTATGATGTACCTGATACCCATTCACATGAGGAGGGCGGGATCTGGGGGCCCCCTTGTTAAAGGGGGCTTCCAGATTCCAATAAGAAGCCAAGGGTTGTTGGGAAGAGGCCCTTGTCCCCATCAACATGTGGACAAGGTGCTTTGAGGTGGGGCTCACTCACCCCCTTCCCTTTCCTGACCTGCCAGGCTGCATGCTCGGTTAAGGGTCTGGTATGGATTTTCACGGGCGCCCCATGCCATTTTTTTTTTTAAACACAGTAGGGTCACACCAAAATCAATACCAGAGCCTTAACTGAAGGTGCAATTCTTAAATCAGGAAGGCTGGCAACTCGGATGCTCTTGAATAAAAGTACTTTATTGGTTACATGGATACACAGGCATAGGCTATATGTTGACGCGTTTCGGCTTTGAAACCTTCATCAAAGCAGTGGAGCTGGGGTAACATTTTGTTTCTTTCCTTATCTGAAGGACCTGGTATGGACTGGGGGGGGACCCAACGCCGTTTTTTAAAACATTTTTCTATTGCCGGGAAATGCCGGTATTCCTTATCTTTACGTTCATCTGTCTGTCCGTGGGGAAGCCCGCTGACAAATGATGACTCATGGTTGTTAAGGACCTGGGTGACCAGCTTCTTAACAACCAGCTATTTCTTCAAACTGAATTCGAATTGGTCGATCGTTTTTCGACCGATCTTGAATTCTAATTGTTCTGAAAAGTTGGAATTTGTTAGAAAACAAATAAGCAAAACAAATTTTAACGGACTTCAATGAAATTCGTTATTATTCGTCAGAGGTGGGGGACTCGAGTCACATGACTTGACTCGAGTCAGACTCGAGTCACCTGTTTGAGGACTTGCGACTTGCTTGACAAAATTAAATAAATGACTCGACTTGACTTTGACTTGTCACTAATGACTTGCGACTTGACTTTGACTTGGGCTATTTGACTTGCAATGACTTGGCACCACCAGTGCTGTGTCTTGGCCTAGGCAAAAGCCGCCCCCCCACAAAAGAAAGCTCCCCCCGAGTCCCGGCTTCAGGGTAGATCAGTATTTTGACTTAATTTGTGACGACCAAAATAAATGACTTGACTTGACTTGCTTGACTTCTAGCAAGGACTCGACTTGACTTGCTTGCTTTTCACCACAGTAACTTGGGACTTGCTTGTGACTTGAAGGTTAAGACTTGAGACTTGCTTGTGACTTGCACATGTGTGACTTACTCCCATCACTGCTATTCGTTACTATTTTGTTCGGAGATTTGGATACATCTGAATCTCCGAATAACCAAAATGTGTCCGAATTTGTATTTGGACTGGAACGAATTGCACATGTCTAGTAAACAGTTTCCACCTAATGCTGGCTGCTGGGAGGGTACTTACTGTAGTTCCTCCTCAACCAGTGCTTCTCACATCAGTGTTTTGCCTGCCAGCAAGATGCATGCTTGCTGGTAAATCCTGAGCCTGCTCCTGCCTTTCACCTATATCTTGCTACTGTCTTGTACCATGCTGCTTTGTACCTGCGCCCCCTGTTTTAATTTCCAGTGCTGGTTCCCCCCTTCCTTGCATTTCCAGTATTCCCTGTGATCTGTGTCCCTTATTTTGTATTTTGTATTATACAGTAGATAGATTGTTAGGTATTTTTTCACTTGGTTTATTATTCAACTGTATCTTCATGTTTGCTTTGTTTTCAGGTGTTTGGCTGGACTTTGGTTTCACTGAAAATAAATCTTACTTATAATATACACACTCCGTTCTCAGGTTCCTAAGTGTAGCCATGCAGATCTGCCCATCCCTGCTGCTGATTCCTGACAGTGACTGAGCTGTCAAAGCCAGGAACAGCTCCTGTATATGTGTCCATTGTGACAGCCAATCACAGTGGTTATGTGATCAGCTGATCCTTCATGCCCACAACACATGGACCCTGTTAAAAGGACAATGGGAAGCAGTGCTGGGACAAGGTCATTCGGTGCCCAGAGCGAAGATGGCAACCCCCCCCGGGTGTAAGGAAAAAAGCGAGCATTCCCTCTGTAAAGAGTCCTGCATTGATTATCAGCACAGGCCTCAGGGCAACATGTCACTTACCACTGTCACCTACTGCCAGATGCCATGTGTCATTTGCCACCGTCACCTGCTGCCAGATGCAGCATGTCACTTGCCACTGTCACCTGCTGCCAGATGCCACGTGTCACTTGCCACCGTTACCTGCTGCTAGATGTCAACACCATCACCTCCTGCCAGATGCCACGTGTCACTTACCATGTCACCTCCTGCCAGATGCCACATGTCACTTACCACTGTCACCTCCTACCAGATGCCACGTCTCACAACCATCTCCTGCCAGATACCACACATCACTTACCACCATCATCTGCTGCCAGATGTCATGTGTCACTTACCACCACCATCACCTCCTGCTAGATTCAAAATGTCACTTGCCTTCCATAGCCTGGCTCTCTCTCTCTCCCCTTCAGTTCAGCATGGTTGGGGCTGCAGTTTTCCTCTTGGAAATGCATTGGGGCAGTCCTCAGCACTACATATCCCATGATCCTCCTTTGTGCTCCTTTTTCAATTTTTTTTTCTTCTGCCCAATAGGAAAGAGAGGGTGCCGCTCCCCGGTCCCGTGTACAGCAGCCGGAGAAGGGGGGGAAAGAAGATCTTGCGGCTGCTCTCTCTACATAGAGACATGGCCACTCTCCTGCCTGCAGTCTGCTGAGTGCTGACAGAAAGAAGGAGGGGGAATGGGCTGGAAACGGAGCCCTCTCCTGACAGCAGCGGCTCGAGGGGGGCAGCACAGTTTCTACTTCTCACACCCGCTCACCGTTTCTATCATTTGCCATCAAAAAGAGTTTCCGCAGCAACTGGGCTTCTGGGCCCCTCCCCCCTCTGCCCTTGATCGTGGCACCTGCCTGGGATCAGCTGTGATTATCGCTATTAGCGGCGCCAGTGGCTAGTGTGTACAGTCACACACACAGTTGTGAAGAACACTGCCACACTTCACCTGTGCCCCCCTCCCTCCAGAATATTGTACCATCCAGGGCATCAACCCCCCGCCCCTGCCTTGTACCGGCTCTGCTGGGAAGGGGAGGGAAGAGAATAAAAACAAAGAAACAAGAGGTCAGGTCCAGATTTAGCTGCTCTGTGTTGTGTAAGCAGCTCATTCAAAATTAGTTTGTCTTAAAACAATGCATGTGTGAGCAGCAATGCAATGCACCACAATTGTGAGGGGGCTCTTAACCTCCCTGGTGGTATTCCCGAGTCTGGATCGGGGTGAGATTTCAGTACCAAAAGCGGTAACCCTGAGCCAGACTCAGGATCGCATCGCAGGGTCCATGTAGAGGTTACTTACCTTGTCCCCTGAATCCTGGGATGTCTCCCCGCTGTGATCTGCAAGCCACCGTGTCTCGCTCGATTCACAGTGCCGAACTCCATTCCCTGCAAGTGTTGTGACACACAGGGACGGAGTTCGGCGTCACATTCAAAAAGTAAAAAACATTACAGTACTGTATCAAAAAATTACACATCCCCTTTGTCCCTAGTGGTTTGTCCAGTGTCCTGCATGCAGTTTTATATTATAAATACTATTCTTTTTGCCAGGAAACTTGAGATTGTCCATAGCAACTACAAAATGTCCATTTACGTCAAAAGTGGTTTTAGACCAGCTAGAAAACAGCGATAATAAATTAGAATCACTTGCAGAATTGAGCGATAGTGATTTGTGGGGAAATTCATCATCAAACACTAAAAGTAACGACAGCGACAATTCTGCAACTGAGCAAATTTCAGTGTTTTTGATTTGATTACATAATTGAAATTTTTTTATTATTATTTGTTATAATTATTTATAGTTATTTATTATATTATAATTTATGATTTCGTATTTTAAACTTTATCATACCCAGGATGTCTACTAGACTCTTGTTTGGACAGATTTAAGTGAGTTATTTCTAAGAATTACAGGCCTACAATATAAAACGCCAAATTTGCATGCAAAATAATGGTACCGCTTTCAGCACCTAAAATCTGAAATAATCATACCGCCAGGGAGGTTAAAGAAAAAAAAAAAAGGACTGAGGAAGGAGGTGGGTCCTAGCCTCTGAAAGGCATTTCCTGACAGCCCTTGTGACTACATATGTCCTGGCAGTGTAAGCACATCATACAGCAATGTTTTCTCTGTCCAGCAAGGGTGGTTCTTCCTCCTGAATTAGTTGAATTTTCTTGTTGAATTTATTCAACAAGAAAAAATAATACACTTACATAATAGATACATTGCAGGGCTGTCAGCATGTATCAGAAGTACAGAGGCTTGTGGAATGCACAGCGTGGATCGGCATTGGTGTGTATCTCTACCTGCCTGGGTTTGACAGCTGTCCAAGGTCCCGCCAATGTTCGGCATTTATACTAAAAAATAGTGCTGCGCAAATAAAAGTCCTTAAAACAACAAATATCAGATGTGATGAGTAAATTGGAAGACAGGAACCACCAGTGGACACTCAGGGTGACAAAAATATCTGAATGGTGACTAAGATCCCTCCACCGGACATGGATGGCCCCTCACCTTAGATACTCGACCTGAAACAGGTCATACAGCATGAACAGCATACCCTGGATGGATCGATCCTAATAATGGTGGTATCCCCCTCACGTTTCAGCATTCAGCATATAAAAACGGATGTTGCATATGTAATAGAAAAGGCAAAAAACATAGTGCTCTCCGTAGCCAGTTTATTGAATAAAAATGATAAAATGTTACACTCACAGAGACCGGCACTCAGATCCGAGTGCCGGCTAGAAAGCTTGTGATCGTATCTGCCAATGGCCGCGGGTGACGTCATGCGCTCCTGACCCCCGTACGCGTTACGTCCAATGGGCGGGACTTCATCAGCGTGGGGCGGGACTACATATGTCCTGGCAGTGTAAGCACATCATCCAGCAATGTTTTCTCTGTCCAGCAAGGGTGGTTCTTCCTCCTGAATTAGTTGAATTTTCTTGTTGAATTTATTCAACAAGAAAAAATAATACACTTACATAATATATACATTGCAGGGCTGTCAGCATGTATCAGAAGTACAGAGGCTTGTGGAATGCACAGCGTGGATCGGCATTGGTGTGTATCTCTACCTGCCTGGGTTTGACAGCTGTCCAAGGTCCCGCCAATGTTCAGCATTTGGCACTGGGATGCCAGTGTTTTGACAAAGAAAGACAGCCCTGCAGTGTTCCTATCCAGTTTATATGCTGACTATGAAGAATCTATCATGTAAGTGTAGTATTTTTTTTTTGTTGCATAAATTGTTATCATTTTACTAAAGAGAATCATGCACTGCTATCTGTTTGTCTATAGTGCCTGGCTGCAGTGGTTCTGGTATAGCAGCCACAGAGGGAGCTTCTATCTCCAGAGATGTCCAGACTACACACTGATTTAAGAGATATGCTTTTATTTACTTTTGTTTGTGAGTGCAACTTTTATCTTTTTTTTTTATCTCTACAATAAACTTGCTTTCTACACTATGGTCGGCTTGGCCCCCCTCTAATTTTTTGGGGGCTTTTAAAGTTAGCTATAGCTTTGGTAGCCCAGCCCCCGCCTGGGGTCTTAAGATGTTTTAATCACACAAAGTGTCACGATCTGGGATCAGCTCAGAGTCCAGTTGCTTAAACAGCAGGCAGTTTGTGGTTGTAACAGGCCAGGTTTTGTACACAAATAGCAAAAAAAGTAAAAGATCAAGCAGAAAGAGTTGGAGGCCAAGCCAAAGTAGGTAGATGAAGGTATCATGTTTTAGGTGGATTTGAAGAGTGGTTGGTAAATCTGTAGCCAACAATGTCTATATGAGTAATGGTAGATAAGGATGAGTGTAGCAGTAGCAACAAAAGCAAGATACTGAGGAATTGTAGAGGCATGGTTTAAATAGGAAATTCAAAAGAGGAGCAAGGAGTTCTGAGTTCAGCATGAAATTGGGTATCAATAAATAATGACTAAGAGATCAAGCAAGGAGATATTCAGAGCTTCAGGTGGCTCAGTAGGAAATGCCATTGCCAGACACAGTAGAGGTCCTGGATTTGGATGTTCTTCCTGATGCACACAGAGAAACTGAAGGTAATCATCCTCTGCTTTGTTCTATCACAGAAACCCACAGTGCTGTGTGAATCCTATGAGACACCAGAAGTTTTGAAGGAAGACACAGCAAGGCCACAAGCGTTTTTAAAGGGGGGTCAGCAACAGTCTTCTCCCAATACAGGAGGTTTCCTTTAAAATGTTCAGGTTAAATCCCCAGTGCTTCACTGATCTATTTAAAATCTCCCACATTTTATACATAATACATACCTTTCCAGAGCAGGAACCAATGTACTGCCACCATCTGCACCAAGATCACACCTCTCTGATGCCGCATCCTGACTATAAGAACAGCACCAGCTCTGAAAAAGATCTGTAAAAAAATAAATGATGGAAAACTAAGAAACATACCGTGTCTGTTCCACACCATAGCCTAAGTCAGTCTCTTTGGCATTCAGCACTTCCAGGAATGTCAGATGTCCATGTACCTCTCTACATGTTGTGGTTCCATCTCTTAGCCCCTAGGTGATTACTAAGTCTTGTAGTGACCTAACATTTGGAGTGATGAAGCAGCACACACAGTTGGGGATCCTGGCATCCAACACTCCTGGAATATTAAATGCTAAAGGCTGTTTAGGAAGCTGCAGCATTGGAATGGAGGGAAGGTGGAAGGCATGGCTGCTGGAGTAGTGAGTGTAATGCCGCGTACACACGGTCGGAATTTCCGACAACAAATATTCGATGTGAGCTTGTTGTCGGAAATTCCGACTGTGTGTAGGCTTCATCAGACATTTGTTGTCGGAATTTCCAACAACAAAAAATTTGAGAGCTGGATCTCAAATTTTCCGACAACAAAATCTGTTGTCATAAATTCTGATCGTGTGTACACAATTCTGACGCACAAAATTCCACGCATGCTTGGAATCAAGCAGAAGAGCCGCACTGGCTATTGAACTTCATTTTTCTCGGCTCGTCGTATGTGTTGTTAGTCACCGCGTTCTTGGCGATCAGAATTTCCGACAACATTTGTGTGACTGTGTGTATGCAAGACAAGTTTGAGCCAACATCCGTAGGAAATAAATCCAGGATTTTGTGGTCGGAATGTTCGATCGTCTGTACACGGCATAATACTTATTTTCTTGCAGGGACCTCAACATAGCCTAATTTTCATACTTGACAGGGTAACTTTAAAGGCATTGTACAATTTTAGGGCCTCATGCACACTATTTTCGCTATTTTCACACTAACCTTCCTCCCCGCCAATCAGGAGGCAGGGAGTCAGACCTGTTTCCTGATTGGCCAATGTGCCAGGCCACCCTATTGGATGCCTGGCGCTTAGAAAGAGGAGCAGAGGACTAGGAGACACACGCTGGAGTGGAGGTCACAGTAAGTGCCACAATATCAGAGCCGTGCGCAGGGGTCGGGGGTGCTGCCAGAGCCACGAGCCCTGTGAGTGTGGGGGGGTCAGTGGGCACAATTGGCTGCATTTGATGGGCATAAGTGGCTGCATATGATGGACACAAGTGGCTGCATTTGATAGGCACAAGTGGCTGCATATGATGGACACAAGTGGCTGCATTTGATGGGCACATTTGGCTGCATATGATGGCCACAAGTGGCTGCATTTGATGGGCATAAGTGGCTGCATATGATGGACACAAGTGGCTGCATTTGATGGGCACAAGTGGCTGCATATGATGGACACAATGGCTGCATTTGATGGGCACAATTGGCTGCATATGTTTGCCACAAGTGGCTGCATATGATGGGCACAAGTAGCTGCATATGATGAGCACAAGTGGCTGCATTTGACAGGTACAAGTGGCTACATATTATGGGCACAAGTGGCTGCATATGATGGACACAATTGGCTGCATTTGATGGGCACAAGTGGCTGCATATGATGGGCACAAGTGGCTGCATATGATGGGCACAAGTGGCTGCATATGATGGCCACAAGTGGCTGCATTTGATGGACACAAGTAGCTGCATATGATGTACACAAGTGGCTGCATTTGATCGGCACAAGTGGTTACATATTATGGGCACAAGTGGCTGCATATGATGGGCACAAGTGGCTGCATTTGATGGGCAGATGGAGTGATGTCGGGGGTGGGTGGAATTGAACAGCCATCAAACACCAGCCAATGGGATGTGGTCTGGGTGGGCCGCTACATGTATGTGGCCCGCCCCCTTTCTTAGGCAGCCTGATCATTGGCTGTTTGATAGCTGCTCGGTCCTGCCCCTCCCCCGACATCACCCCTGAGTTGTAACAGCTGGTCTTTTCACTGCATGCAGATACATTACATCATGACAGTTTCACACACCGAGCAGCTCTTGCCACGATCTACTGCATGTAAAACTCCTCTCCTCTGTCAGTGTCCATGAGTGCTGCTGCACATTAGTTGCAATTACTGCTGCCCATCAGTGCCAATCACTGCTGCCCGTCAGTGCCAATCAATGCTGCCAATCAGTGCCCATCAGTGCTGCCCATCAGTGCCAATCAATGCTGCCAATCAGTGCCCTTCACTGCTTCCCATCAGTGCCAATCAGTGCTGCCAGTCAGTGCCAATCAGTGCTGTCTATCAGTGCCGCTATCAGTGCCAATTAGTGCTGCCCATCAGTGCTGCCTATCAGTGCCGGTATCAGTGCCAATCAATGCTGCCAATCAGTGCCCATGAGTGCTGTCTATCAGTGCTGCTATCAGTGCCAATCAATGCTGCCAATCAGTGCCCATCAGTGCTGCCTATCAGTGCTGCTGTCAGTTCCAATCAATGCTGCCAATCAGTGCCCATGAGTGCTGCCTATCAGTGCCACCATCAGTGCAAATCAGGGCTGCCTGATTGGCACTGATTGGCACTGCCGCCATCAGTGCCAATCAGTGCTGCCCATCAGTGCCAATCAATGCTGCCAGTGCCCATGAGTGCTGCCAATCAGTGCCCATAAGTGCTGCCTATCAGTGCCAATCAGTGCCCATGAGTGCTGCAAATCAGTGCCACTTAGTGCTGCCTATCAGTGCCGCTCAGTGCTGCCTATCAGTGCCACCTATTAGTGTCCATTAGTGCCAATCAGTGACGCCTATTAGTGCCACCTATCAGTGCCCATCAATGCTGCCAATCAGTGCAGCCTATCAATGCCAATCAGTCATGCCTATCAATGGCAATCAGTGCTGCCTATCAGTGCCCATCAGTGCCCATCAGTGCAGGGATGGGGAGATGAACTCTGCAGCCAGGCACATTGTTCATGGGGGGGGAATGTGTTTATTAATGCCACATGGCAAACTTTAGTATAATAGGTAATCACCACACTACTATTTAAAATAAACTACTGAAGGTAAAATAAAAAAGTGTCAGTAAAAGGCCTGCCACTAAGCACTGTTATGTGTTCCCACACCACAAAAAAAAGCGCTGCGCTAGATTATTGATCAATAACTTAACAATAATGGTGGAACCCTCTAATGTATAGAAATCTCAATAAACGTCAATATTACCACAATACCGGTCTCTGTGATATGTAACATCATATATAATACACATCAAACTGAAAAAAGACAAAAATGAAACTTAGCAGGGATGGTGAAAACCCCTCCTATAGATATTTGCCATACAGATTAACTTCAACTGCAATAATTCCAGTGATGTGTGATTTCACATGTAATACACATCAAAATGAGAATAAGACATACATTTTTTTTAACTTAGCAAGGATGGTGGAAACCCCTCTAGGGATAATGGCAATACAAATTAAGTTCAAGTGCAACAACTTTTTAGTTGGGAGGTTCACACCATTATAGCACTTTGGAATTTTTATTTTCTAGATTGTTACACTTTTTTATGTTTTAGTTACTATTATAATGTGAATTATTTTACTTGAAGTTAATTGCAGCATTGTCTCCAGTGTGAAAGCCCGAGGGCAGGACATCAGGAAAAGTCCTGTCAGCAGCTTCTTTGGAGCGGTGTGTTTATTGCTCCTCCACCGCTGCTCCCCATTGAAATCAATGGGGCAGCGCTGGGATACCGCTGGCAAAACACCGCTATTGCGGCGCATTGCGGGCGGTTTTAACCCTTTCTCAGCCGAAATGCACCGCTAATCCGACGGTAAAATGCAGCTAAAAATGGCGGCGTTTTACCACCGACGCTATAGGCGGCTCGGTGTGAAAGGGGTCTTAGAGTGGAGACTGCAAGCAAGGCCTTCTCATCCAACATCAGTGTCTGACCTCACAAATGCCCTTCTGGAAGAATGGTCAAACATTCCCATAGACACACTCCTAAACCTTGTGGACAGCCTTCCCAGAAGAGTTAAAGCTGTTATAGCTGCAAAAGGGTGGACCAACTCAATATTGAACCCTACGGCCTAAGACTGGGATCTCAAAGTTCATGGGCGTGTACTTTTGACATTATAGTGTGTGTGTGTGTGTGTGTGTGTATGTGTATATCTATATATATATATATATATATATATATATATATATATATATATATATATATATATATACACACACACACATGTGCACATGTGTGTTTTACCTCTGGGGTGCATGCCCTAATGCAATAGGCTGCGCACGCCTATGCCTGCCAGTAATCGTTTAGCACACAATAAATACACAGAAACTAATGCAATACTTAGCAGCCACTAATAAAGAAACTGGTGAACATAAACTGACTTATAATAAGGATTTCACAATGAAGTTGATTTACTAAAACTGGAGAGTGCAACATCTGGTGCAGCTGTGCATGGTAGCCAATCAGCTTCTAACTTCAGCTTCTTCAATTAAGCTTTGACAAAAAAAAAAACTTGGAAGCTGATTGGTTACTATGCATGGCTGCACCAGATTTTGCAGTCTCCAGTTTAAAGTGGCTTACCTGTAGCATAAAGTTGTTGTAAAGGGTTTACAACCACTTTAAGTAAACCAACCCCAATGTGATATATGCACATAATCATTACATTGGGAACTTTTTATTTATAAAATAATAATTTAACATAAAATACAAACATACATAATAATAATAATAATAATAATGCAACAAAGATCGGCTCTATATACCGTACTTGCCTGGTTTAGCTGTGCCCTCTGTTGTGGAGCTCAATGTCCTCTACTCTCATACTCTTGTTTCCTACACTTCATTGGAAAAACTTATGTAACTTAGATAAACCACACAGGAACTTACAGTACACATAGCACTGATCATCCTTATACATGAGACCATTTACTTGCTGTAATTTTTTCCATTGGTAATCACATTTATGTCTTTGTATTTAATACTTTTTAAAGTATATATCTTAGACTTTCTGTCCTGCTGACTTTATATTACCAGACTGGAAGTGAGGTGAATGCAAATATAGGAAAGCCAGAACCTCCATCAGATTAGTAGTTCTATCCATGTTGCTGTGGGGAAATTTCCTTCACTCCATGTTCATAAATATGAATAAAAGAAAAGGTGGACCCGGCAAACTCAAACAAAGAAAAAAAAAGTCTCATTGTGGCACCATCCCATTAGTTTAAAATTCCATACAATGTAAATTCCCCTAATGAAGCGATGCCAGGATCCAACCGGATACAAGGCTATTCCTCCATGGGGAAAGGGCTTTAAATGTACCAAACAAGTGAGAAATAATATATGCAAAAAATCCTCACTTCATAAAAACATCAGTTTAATTGTATCTTGTTAAAAGATGGCATCTAGATTAAAATCAACAGTACAAAACAATCAACCAAATGCACATAGGTATAGCAAGTGTGTCACCACCGACGCATTTCGCTACATATGCTTCTATAGGGTACATGCTCTAACACAATTTCAAAAAACACACAAAATAAATACTGAAACAGACATGAAGAAACATAACACATATACAATGATAAATAAACTATATTAGCCAGAGGGATCTAAGAGAAAAAAAATATCTATTTCAGTATTTATTTTGTGTTTTTTTTTAGATTTTGTTAAGATTTTTTCACCTGTCTACCCCGTATGGACCAGACCATATTTTCACATTTCTGCTATGTGTCTGTTCATGAGTTTATAACTTTGTAATTACTTATGAAAAATAATTGATACATATATTGTTTATGGGGGGCAAACTGGGCTTTCTTGTGACCCTAAAGTCCTCTGAGAATTGTTTTAATTTATTTGCATTTTAAGGGGAAAAGAGTAAAAATCTGATGAAAAAATGTATTTTTTCAAGTTTGATCAGTAATATTTTGAACACCATTACTGTCGGGAAAATATTTTATTCTGTCTCTTGTTCTATTTACTGCAACATTGAAATTCAATTTTTGGTACAAAGCATGTTAAAGTTATTTACAAAAGAAATAATATTTTTTTGCATACATTTCATTTTTCTCATAATGCATCAGTAATTTATAGTTCTTACTGAGTTAAAATAAAACTGATATATCCTAAAACGCATATTTTTAACAATAAATCCTTAAAGATAACAATGTATAAATGTGTTTTATAATGTGCTTTATAGGTTGAAATTAATGGGTTAAGTAGTAAAATAAGAGCATGTTAAGAGTTAACTAACTCCCTGTGCACACAATAAACATTTTTCTGTCAGCTGCAGCTCTCTCAATCACAAATCAGTCTCACAGGGAATGGAGGAGATAAGATAGCTACTGTGTTACTTTTGTTTTAATTTAAAATGTTACACTGAATGCTCCCTGTGATTGTCTGTCAGAGTGATCATTCAATGAGGAAGGCTTCTGACTGGCTCCCAGTCATAGGATCATCTTTCTACAGATACCAGGTCTCACAGGGCTGTGCATGAAAAGGGAGCAGGGGAGATAAGAAACTGCAGGACGCACAGGAGACGCCTTGTGTACAGAGGTAGGCAACTGGTTAATTTTTTTTTTTAAAGATAGAACAAAGATTTTTCTCCTTAAAGGGTTGCTTTAAAAAATCTATAACACACAATGGACTGGAAGTGTCATTACCAATGGGGAGGAAGTTGAATATGTAAGAAGCAAGTGACTATAACTATACAAGGATATGATCTAATGTCTAAAACTAGAAAGAAAAAGATTGCAGCCTATGGTCCCCTGCGGGTTCTGAGTCGAGACCACTTCCACTAGGGTGTAGGCAAGTGTAGAAATTAACTTTGTCACGGCATGACCACAAAAACATGTGACTTTCCTGCAGTATTTACCCAGTCTCTTGCAAATTTAGTAAAATGGGAAAAGTTGTAGACCAGGGGTGACCAACCTGTGGTCCACAGGTTACATGCAGCCCAAGGCGACTATGAATGTTGCCTAAAATGAAATCTTTGACTTATCTAAAAAAAATCTACATTTTTTTTTTGCAAAAATGCTTTTACACTTAGGGAACACATGCAGCCGAAGAAAAATTTGACCGTGTCTGTTTACTGGACTTTTATAAGTTCTATCTTCCCAAAGAAAAATATCCTACTCTTCACAGTCACGCCTTATTTATGTCATCAGTTTTTGGCAGCACCTATATTTGTGAGCAACTATTTACAAGGATAAAGCACATAAAGGGCAAAATAAGAACCAAAATATCTGAAAACCACCTTGGAAATTCATTGAGAATTGCTACTCCATAAGTCCAACCAGACATCGATGCATTCGTTTATCAAAAACAGTGTCAGATATTGTATTAGTTTTATGTTGCCCTCTTTTACTGTTATGATAAAATATATATATATTTTTTTACTCAGATACATTATCTATATCAGTGATCATTAACTTGTGATCTGCCTGACTTCTTCTGCTCATTGGCTATCCTTATTATTATTAGTGTATTTTATGTGTTGCCCAAGGCAATTTCTCTTCTTCTAATGTGGCCCAAGAAGGTCAAAAGGTTGGACATCCCTGGTGTAGAGTCATTTGAACCTGGATTGACCTATTAGATAACAAGAACATATATCCTGAAAAATGCATACAACAGTCATATCAAAGGAAAACACTCTCTTCCAAGATTCCTTATTGTTTATGGTGTGTGGTCTGTTGCAGAAATTGTAATCCCAGCAATTTGCTTCTTGTTCTCACCAGTGAAGTCTCATTCTAATGCTGGCCTTACACCTGTAGAATTTTGTTTGCACATTCAGATGAGAAAGTATTACAATCTTTTGTCTGACCATTCAATGGTGCCTTCATGGACTTGACTTATTTTGAATAACTTTTCATCCAAGTACCATATTAATGTCTTGATTTTCATAGAACAAACAGTCTACTTCTGCATTAACTATGACAAGTGCATGTGCTTAAGACTAGTTATAATATTTCTCAGCAGGAAGATAATTCAAATGTTAGAATTTTTGTTTAGTTCCCATTAGATTTCACAAAAGTTTTCCATTCTTGTCTTTTGATTTTTTTGCTTGCGGTTGCTGAAACCAATTGTTGAACCACCCCCTTTAACTCTTAGATAATTGAATGAATATTCCAAAAACAATGATTTTCTAGTAAAACTCCACAGATGTAAGGCCAGCTCAGGTGTAAGGCCAGTTTAGGACACTCAAACATTTCCACCGCCACCCCATTCCTCTGTAGCCACCCAACAAGACAATTAAGGGCTGGCCAGACTGTCAGTTATTTTTTGCATCTTACAAACTTAATCATTACAACAATTTCTTAAAAGTATAGACATACCTGGAGTCTGATCTGTACTTTGCCTTTAACTGTGTCAGTGTATTTTGTAGTCTTAGTAATGGTCTTGGTACTGGTCCTAGAAAATATTGAGAATGTGTGTCCTGTGTATACCTCAGACTGGCTAGCTGGTTCTTTGTATCTTTAATCTCATAAACTCTTTTTCTAGAGGCTGTTTTTTTTTCTCATAGCATTAAGTTCTCCTTTTTGTTGCTATTTCTAAATACAGGCTGTCCCCGGGTTACAAACAAGATCAGGTCTGTAAGTTTGTTCTTAAGTTGAATCTGTTTGTAAGTCGGAACAGGTACATTTTTTAAGTGTAGCTTCAGCCAAAAGTTTTAAGCTTTTTGGATAGCATAGGGAAGGGTTAAATCCCCTGCAAAGTTTGTTTTGCTGTCTGTGCCCCTGTTCAGAAGATTTCACCTCACTTTCTGTCTCAATGACAATTGGATTTTTAAAATTTTGGGTTGTTGTGGAAACATGCCTTGGTGATAAAGCATCAGTGGAGGTACCTTTTCCCCCATATTAACTTTTACAGGAGTGAATTTCCCTTCCTAGGGGTAGATTTCCTCTTACTTCATGTTGTCTCCCCCCGTTTGTAAGTAGGAGTCATTTGTAAGTCGGATGTTTTTAAGTAGGGGACCGCCTGTAGTGTGTTTCTAAATCTACATGTAAAACTTACTGCAATTTACGGCATACTTTCACATATGGGATATGTTTTAAAGCAATAAATCCGAATCATAGATGACTATTATAGGTGCATGTTTTTTATGTTTGGTGGAAGTTATATTTACTTCATAATAAGTATGTCCTGAAATGTTTTAATCCTGTCTGATTTTAAGAATTATCTCTCTGAAATGTCCAGCATGCTTTTGCACATAATGTCTGTTTTGTTTTTGTCTTTTGTTCTTTTTTGTGTCAGATTGATTTTCCTTTTTACTAAAAATATTTCAGGAAAAAAATGAATAAAGTATATAAAAAATAAAACTTTTTTTTCTAGTTTTGGATAGAGTGAGAAAAGATTACAAACATTTGGTTGGATTTTTGTAGCTGTCTTTGTCCTCAATCGGTATTATTTACTCTGTTTGTCCTGGGGGCTATTGTTCTTGGGACTGAAAATAAGGAAAGACTCCAAAATCCTGTTCTAGTGACAATGGTTTAAGAAGGGATTTTTCCTTCTTTTTAAAAAGATTTCCTTTCAGTTCCTGTTGTGGAGGTAAAGAAACACAAAAGTAAAAAAACCCACAAAAACATCATTTTGGACCATTTCAGGCTACAAGGGCTGGGGGTGCGATTTTGGTCATTTTGGAACGATTTCAAGCTAAAAGAGCCGGGGGGTGCGATTTTGGTCATTTTGGACCGATTTCGGGCTACTAAGGGCCGGGGGTGCGATTTGGGTCATTTTGGACCGATTACGGGCTTTAAGGGCCGGGGGTGAGATTTTGGTCATTTTGGACCGATTTCGGACTAAAAGGGCCGGGGGTGCGATTTTGGTCATTTTGTACCAATTTCGGACTAAAAGGGCCGGGGGTGCAATTTTGGTCATTTTGGACCGATTTCAGGCTAAAAGGTCTGGGGGTGTGATTTTGGTCATTTTGGATTGATTTCGGGCTTAAAGGGTTGAGGGTGCGATTTTGGTAATTTTGGACCGATGTCGGGCTAAAAGGGCCGGGGGTGCGATTTTGGTCTTTTTGGACCGATTTCGGGCTAAAAGGGTCAGGGGTGCGATTTTGGTAATTTAGGACGGATTTCAGACTAAAAGGGCCGGGGGTGCAATTTTGATCATTTTGGACCGATTTCGGACTAAAAGGGCCTGGGATGCGATTTTGTTAATTTTGGACCAATTTTGAGCTAAAAGGGACAGGGGTCCGATTTTGGTCATTTTGGAGTGATTTGGCGCTAAAAGGGTCCGGGATGCGATTTTGGTAATTTTGGACCAATTTCGGGCTAAAAGGCCCGGGAGTGCGATTTTGGTCTTTTTGGACCATTTTAGAGATTAAAGGGCCGGGGTGCGATTTTGTTCATTTTGGACCAATTTCTGGTTAAAAGGGCCGGGGGTGCGATTTTGGACATTTTCAACCGATTTCGGGTTAAAAGGGTTGGGGGTGAGATTTTGGTCATTTTGCACCGATTTCGGGCTAAAAGGGCCGGGGGTGCGATTTTGGTCATTTTGGACTGATTTCGTGCTAAAAGGGCCGGGGGTGCGATTTTGGTCATTTTCAACCGATTTCGGGCTAAAAGGGCTGGGGGGTGCGATTTTGGTCATTTTCGACCGATTTCAGGCTAAAAGGGCGGGGGGTGCGATTTTGGTCGTTTTTGAAAAATTTTGGGCTAAAAGAGCTGGGGGTGCAAAGTTGGTCATTTTGGACGATTTTAGAGATAAAAGGGCCAGGGGTGCGATTTTGGTCATTTTGGACCAATTTCCTGGTAAAAGGGCCGGGGGTGCGATTTTGTTCATTTTTTGACCAATTTCGGGCTAAAAGGGCCGGGGGTGCGATTTTGGTCATTTTGGACCATTTTAGAGATAAAAGGGCCAAGGGTGCGATTTTGCTCATTTTGGACCAATTTCTGGCTAAAAGGGCCGGGGGTGCGATTTTGGTCATTTTCGACCGATTTTGAGCTAAAAGGGGCGGGGGTGCGATTTTGATCATTTTTGACCGATTTCAGGTTAAAAGAGCCGGGGGGGGGGCGATTTTGATCATTTTTGACTGATTTCAGGCTAAAAGGGCGGGGGGGGGGGGGGGCGATTTTGGTCATTTTGGACCCATTTTGGACTAAAAGGGTCGGGGATGCGATTTTGGTCATTTTTGACCCATTTTTGGCTAAAAGGTCCGGGGGTCCGATTTTGGTCATTATTGGACCCATTTTCAACTAAAAGGGCCAGGGTGCGGTTTTGGTAATTTTTGACCCATTTTGGGCTAAAAGGGCCAGGGGTGCGATTTTGGTCATTTTGGACCCATTTTGGGCTAAAAGGTCCGGGGGTGCGATTTTGGTCATTTTTGACCCATTTTTGGCTAAAAGGTCCGGGGGTGCAATTTTGGTCATTTTTGACAGATTTTCGGCTAAAAGGCCGGGGTGCAATTTTGGTCATTTTGACCCATTTTGGGCTAAAAAGGGCCGGGGGTGCGATTTTGGTCATATTTTACCCATTTTGGGCTAAAAGGTCCGGGGGTGCGATTTTGGTAATTTTTGACAGATTTTCGGCTAAAAGGTCCGGGGGTGCGATTTTGGTAATTTTAGACCGATTTCAGACTAAAAGGGCCTGGGATGCGATTTTGTTCATTTTGGACCAATTTTGAGCTAAAAGGGACAGGGGTCCGATTTTGGTCATGTTGGACAGATTTCGGGCTAAAAGGGCGGGGGGTGCGATTTTGGTCTTTTTGGAGCGATTTGGCACTAAAAGGGCCGAAGGTGCGATTTTGGTAATTTTGGATCAATTTCAAGCTAAAAGGGCCAGGAATGCGATTTTGGTAATTTTGGATCGATTTCAGGCTAAAAGGGCCAGGGGTAAGATTTTGGTCATTTAGGACCGATTTCGGGCTAAAAGAGCTGGGGGTGCATATTTGGTAATTTTGGGCCGATTTCGGGCTAAAAGGGCCTGGGGTGCGATTTTGTTAATTTTGGACCGATTTTGAGCAAAAAGAGACAGGGGTCCGATTTTGGTCATGTTGGACCGATTTCGGGCTAAAAGGGCCAGGGGTGCGATTTTGGTCTTTTTGGACCGATTTCGGGCTAAAAGGGCCAGGGGTGCGATTTTTGTCATTTTGGAACATTTTAGAGATAAAAGGGTCGGGGTGCGATTTTGTTCATTTTGGACCAATTTCTGGCTAAAAGGGTTGGGGGTGCGATTTTTGTAATTTTGGACTGATTTCGGGCAAAAAGGGCCGGGGGTGCGATTTTGGTCATTTTTGACCAATTTTGGGCAAAAAAGGTCCGGGTGCGATTCTGGTCATTTTCGACCGATTTCAGGCTAAAAGGGCGGGGGGTGCAATTTTGGTAATTTTTGAACAATTTTGGGCTAAAAGGGCCGGGGGTGCAAATTTGGTCATTTTGGAGCGATTTCGGGCTAAAAGGGCTGGGGGTGCGATTTTGGTCATTTTGGACCATTTTAGAGATAAAAGGGCCCGGGGTGCGATTTTGTTCATTTTGGACCAATTTCTGGCTAAAAGGGCCGGGGGTGCGATTTTGGTCATTTTTGACCGATTACGGGCTTTGAGGGGCGTGGGTGAGATTTTGATCATTTAGGATTGATTTCGGGCTTAAAGGGTCGAGGGTGCGATTTTGGTCATTTTGGACCGATTTTGGGCTAAAAGGGTCGGGGGTGCGATTTTGGTAATTTTGGACCGATTTTGGACTAAAAGGGCCTGGGATGCGATTTTGTTCATTTTGGACCAATTTGAGTTAAAAGGGACAGGGGTCCGATTTTGGTCATGTTGGACAGATTTCAGTCTAAAAGGGCTTGGGGAGCAATTTTGGTCATTTTGGATCAATTTCAAGCTAAAAGGGCCGGGGATGCGATTTTGGTAATTTTGGAACAATTTTGGGCTAAAAGGGCCGGGGGTGCAATTTTGGTAATTTAGGACGGTTTTCAGACTAAAAGGGCCGGGGTGCGATTTTGGTCATTTAGGACCGATTTCGGGCTAAAAGAGCTGGGGGTGCAATTTTGGTAATTTTGGACCGATTTTGGGCTAAAAGGGCCTGGGATGCGATTTTGGACCGATTTTGAGCTAAAAGGGACAGGGGTCCGATTTTGGTAATTTTGGACCGATTTCGGGCTAAAAGGGCCGGGGGTGCGATTTTGGTCTTTTTGGACCGATTTCAGGCTAAAAGGGCCAGGGGTGCGATTTTTGTCATTTTGGACCATTTTAGAGATAAAAGGGTCGAGGTGCGATTTTGTTCATTTTGGACCAATTTCTGGCTAAAAGGGTTGGGGTGCGATTTTGGTCATTTTCGACCGATTTCGGGTTAAAAGGGTTGGGGGTGAGATTATGGTCATTTTGGACTGATTTTGGGCAAAAAAGGTCCGGGGTGCGATTTTGGTCATTTTCGACCGATTTCAGGCTAAAAGGGCCGGGGGTGCGATTTTGGTCATTTTTGAACAATTTTGGGCTAAAAGGGCTGGGGGTGCGATTTTGGTCGTTTTTGACTGATTTCTGGCTAAAAGGGCCGGGGGTGCGATTTTGGTCATTTTTGAACAATTTTGGGCTAAAAGGGCCGGGGGGTGCAAATTTGGTAATTTTGCACGATTTTAGAGATAAAAGGGCCAGGGGTGCAATTTTGGTCATTTTGGACCAATTTCCTGCTAAAAGGGCCGGGGGTGCGATTTTGTTTATTTTTGACCAATTCGGGTTAAAAGGGCCGGGGGTGCGATTTTGGTCATTTTGGAGCGATTTGGTCCTAAAAGGGTCGGGGGTGCAATTATGGTCATTTTGGACCGATTTTGGGCTAAAAGGGCCAGGGGGTGCGATTTTGTTCATTTTGCACCATTTTCTGGCTAAAAGGGCCAGGGGTGCGATTTTGGTCATTTTGGACTGATTTTGGGCAAAAAAGGTCCGGGGTGCGATTTTGGTAATTTTCGACCGATTTCAGGCTAAAAGGGTGGGGGGTGCGATATTGGTCGTTTTTGACTGATTTCTGGCTAAAAGGGCCGGGATGCGATTTTGTTCATTTTGGACCAATTTGAGTTAAAAGGGACAGGGGTCCGATTTTGGTCATGTTGGACAGATTTCAGGCTAAAAGGGCTTGGGGAACAATTTTGGTCATTTTGGATCAATTTCAAGCTAAAAGGGCCGGGGATGCGATTTTGGTAATTTTGGAACAATTTTGGGCTAAAAGGGCCGGGGGTGCGATTTTGGTCATTTAGGACCGATTTCGGGCTAAAAGAGCTGGGGGTGCAATTTTGGTAATTTTGGACCGATTTTGGGCTAAAAGGGCCTGGGATGCGATTTTGGACCGATTTTGAGCTAAAAGGGACAGGGGTCCGATTTTGGTAATTTTGGACCGATTTCGGGTTAAAAGGGCCGGGGGTGCGATTTTGGTCTTTTTGGACCGATTTCGGGCTAAAAGGGTCAGGGGTGCGATTTTTGTCATTTTGGACCATTTTAGAGATAAAAGGGTCGAGGTGCGATTTTGTTCATTTTGGACCAATTTCTGGCTAAAAGGGTTGGGGTGCGATTTTGGTCATTTTCGACCGATTTCGGGTTAAAAGGGTTGGGGGTGAGATTTTGGTCATTTTGGACCGATTTCGGGCTGAAAGGGCCGGCGGTGCGATTTTGGCCATTTTGGACCAATTTTCTGCTAAAAGGGCCGGGGGTGCGATTTTGTTCATTTTTGACCAATTTCGGGTTAAAAGGGCCGGGTGTGCGATTTTGGTCATTTTGGAGCGATTTGGTCCTAAAAGGGTCGGGGGTGCAATTATGGTCATTTTGGACCGATTTTGGGCTAAAAGGGCCAGGGGTGCGATTTTGGTCATTTTGGACCATTTTAGAGATAAAAGGGCCAGGGGTGCGATTTTGGTCATTTTGGACTGATTTTGGGCAAAAAAGGTCCTGGGTGCGATTTTGGTCATTTTCGACCGATTTCAGGCTAAAAGGGTGGGGGTGCGATATTGGTCGTTTTTGACTGATTTCTGGCTAAAAGGGCCGGGGGTGCGATTTTGGTCATTTTTGAACAATTTTGGGCTAAAAGGGCCGGGGGTGCGATTTTGGTCATTTTGGACCATTTTAGAGATAAAAGGGCCAGGAGGTACGATTTTGTTAATTTTGCACCAATTTCTGGCTAAAAGGGCCAGGGGTGCGATTTTGGACTGATTTTGGGCTAAAAGGGCTGGGGGTGCAATTTTGGTCATTTTTGACCCATTTTTGGCTAAAAGGGCCGGGGGTGCGATTTTGGTCATTTTTTACCCATTTTTGGCTAAAAGGGCCGGGGTGCGATTTTTGTCATTTTTGACCCATTTTCGGCTAAAAGGGCCGGGGGTGCGATTTTGGTCATATTTTACCCGTTTTCGGCTAAAAGGGCCGGGGGTGTGATTTTGGTCATTTTTGACCCATTTTTGGCTAAAAGGGCCGGGGGTGCGATTTTGGTCATTTTTGACCCATTTTCGGCTAAAGGGGCTGGGGGTGCGATTTTGGTCATTTTTGACCCATTTTCGGCTAAAGGGGCTGGGGGTGCGATTTTGGTCATTTTTGACCCATTTTCGGCTAAAAGGGCCGGGGGTGCAATTTTGGCCATTTTTGACCCATTTTGGGCTAAAAGGGCCGGGGGTGCGATTTTGGTCATTTTTGACCCGTTTTGGGCTAAAAGGGCCGTAGGTGCGATTTTGGCCAATTTTGACCCGTTTTTGGCTAAAAGGGCCGGGGGTGCGATTTTGGTCATTTTTGACCCGTTTTGGGCTAAAAGGGCCGGGGGTGCGATTTTGGTCATTTGTGACCCATTTTCGGCTAAAAGGACCGGGGGTGCGATTTTGGTCATTTTTGACCCATTTTCGGCTAATAGGGCCGGGGGTGCGATTTTGGTCATTTTTGACCCATTTTCGGCTAAAAGGTCCGGGGGTCCTATTTTGGTCATTTTTGACCCATTTTCGGCTAAAAGGGCCGGGGGTGCGATTTTGGTCATTTTTGACCCATTTTTGGCTAAAAGGGCCGGGGGGTGCGATTTTGGTCATTTTTGACCCATTTTTGGCTAAGGGCCGGGGGTGCGATTTTGGTCATTTTTGACCCATTTTCGGCTAAAAGGGCCGGGGGTGCGATTTTGGTCATTTTTGACCCATTTTCGGCTAAAAGGGCTGGGGGTGCAATTTTGGCCATTTTTGACCCATTTTGGGCTAAAAGGGCCAGGGGTGCGATTTTGGTCATTTTCGACCGATTTTGGACAAAAAAGGCCCGGGGTGCGATTTTGGTCATTTTCGACCGATTTCGGGCTAAAAGGGCTGGGGGTGCGAATTTGGTCGTTTTTTACTGATTTCTGGCTAAAAGGGCCGGGGGTGCGATTTTGGTCATTTTTGAACAATTTTGGGCTAAAAGGGCCGGGGGGTGCAAATTTGGTCATTTTGCACGATTTTAGAGATATAAGGGCCAGGGGTGCGATTTTGGTCATTTTGGACCAATTTCCTGCTAAAAGGGCCGGGGGTGCGATTTTGTTCATTTTTGACCAATTTCGGGTTAAAAGGGCCGGGGGTGCGGTTTTTGGTCATTTTTGACCCATTTTGGGCTAAAAGGGCCGGGGGTGCGAATTTGGTCATTTTTGACCCGTTTTGGGCTAAAAGGGCCGGGGGTGCGATTTTGGTCATTTTTGACCCGTTTTCAGATAAAAGGGCCGGGGTGCGATTTAGGTCATTTTTCACCCGTTTTGGGCTAAAAGGGACTGGGGTGCGATTTTGGTCATTTTTGACCCGTTTTCGGATAAAAGGGCCGGGGGTGCGATTTAGGTCATTTTTCACCCGTTTTGGGCTAAAAGGGACTGGGGTGCGATTTTGGTCATTTTTGACCCGTTTTCGGATAAAAGGGCCGGGGGTGCGATTTTGGTCATTTTTGACCCATTTTTGGCTAAAAGGGCCGGGTTGTGATTTTGGTCATTTTTGACCCATTTTCGGCTAAAGGGGCCGGGGGTGCGATTTTGGTCATTTTTGACCCATTTTCGGCTAAAAGGGGCCGGGGGTGCGATTTTGGTCATTTTTGACCCATTTTCGGCTAAAAGGGCCAGAGGTGCGATTTTGGCCATTTTTGACCCGTTTTCGAATAAAAGGGCCGGGGGTGCGATTTTGGTCAATTTTGACCCGTTTTCGGCTAAAAGTGCCGGGGGTGCGATTTAGGTCAATTTTGACCCATTTTGGGATAAAAGGGCCGGGGGGTGCGATTTTGGTCAATTTTGACCCGTTTTGGGCTAAAAGGGCCGGGGGTGCGATTTTGGTCATTTTTGACCCATTTTGGGATAAAAGGGCCGGGGGTGCGATTTTGGCTATTTTTGACCCGTTTTCGGCAAAAGGGGCCGGGGGTGCGATTTTGGTAATTTTTGACCCGTTTTCGGATAAAAAGGCCGGGGGTGCGATCTTGGTTATTTTTGACCCATTTTAGGCTAAAAGGGCCGGGGGTGCGAATTTGCTAATTTTTGACCCATTTTCGGCCAAAAGGGCCGGGGGTGCGATTTTGATCATTTTTGACCCATTTTGGGCTAAAAGGGCCGGCGGTGCGATTTTGGCCATTTTTGACCCGTTTTGGGCTAAAAGGGCTGGGGGGGTGCGATTTTGGTCATTTTTGACCCGTTTTGGGCTAAAAGGGCCAGGGGTGCGATTTTGGTCATTTTTGACCTGTTTTGGGCTAAAAGGGCCGGGGGTTCGATTTTTGCCATTTTTGACCCGTTTTCGGCTAAAAGGGCGGGGGGTGCAATTTTGGCCATTTTTGACCCGTTTTGGGCTAAAAGGGCCGGGGGTGCGATTTTGGTCATTTTTGACCCGTTATGGGCTAAAAGGGCCGGGGGTGCGATATTGGTCAATTTTGACCCGTTTTCGGCTAAAGGGGCCGGGGGTGGGAATTTGGTCATTTTTGACCCGTTTTCGGCTAAAAGGGCCGGGGGTGCAATTTTGGTCATTTTTGACCCGTTTTGGGCTAAAAGGGCCGGGGGTGCGATTTTGGTCATTTTTGACCCGTTTTGGGCTAAAAGGGCCGAGGGTGCGATTTTGGTCATTTTTGACCCGTTTTGGGCTAAAAGGGCCGGGGGTGCGATTTTGGTCATTTTTGACCCGTTTTCGGCTAAAAGGGCCGGGGGTGCGATTTTGATCAATTTTGACCTGTTTTGGGCTAAAAGGGCCGGGGGTGCGATTTTGGTCATTTTTGACCCGTTTTGGGCTAAAAGGGCCGGGGGTGCTATATTGGTCATTTTTGACCAGTTTTGGGCTAAAAGGGCCGGGGGTGCGATTTTGGACATTTTTGACCCGTTTTGGGCTAAAAGGGCCGTGGGTGCGATTTTGGCCATTTTTGACCCGTTTTGGGCTAAAAGGGCCGGGGGTGCGATTTTGGTAATTTTTGACCCGTTTTCGGCTAAAAGGGCCGGGGGTGCGATTTTGGTCATTTTTGACCAGTTTTGGGCTAAAAGGGCCGGGGGTGCGATTTTGGACATTTTTGACCCGTTTTGGGCTAAAAGGGCCGTGGGTGCGATTTTGGCCATTTTTGACCCGTTTTGGGCTAAAAGGGCCGGGGGTGAGATTTTGGCCATTTTTGACCCGTTTTGGGCTAAAAGGGCCGGGGTGCGATTTTGGCCATTTTTGACCCGCTTTCGGCTAAAAGGGCCGGGGGTGAGATTTTGGTCATTTTTGACCAGTTTTGGGCTAAAAGGGCCGGGGGTGCGATTTTGGACATTTTTGACCCGTTTTGGGCTAAAAGGGCCGGGGGTGCGATTTTGGACATTTTTGACCCGTTTTGGGCTAAAAGGGCCGTGGGGGGGATATTTGGCCATTTTTGACACGTTTTGGGCTAAAAGGGCCGGGGGTGCGATTTTGGCCATTTTTGACCCGTTTTGGGCTAAAAGGGCCGGGGTTGCGATTTTGGCCATTTTTGACCCGTTTTGGAATAAAAGGGCCGGGGGTGCGATTTTGGTCATTTTTGTCCCGTTTTCGGCTAAAAGTGCCGGGGGTGCGATTTAGGTCAATTTTGACCCGTTTTGGGATAAAAGGGCCGGGGGGTGCGATTTTGGTCAATTTTGACCCGTTTTGGGCTAAAAGGGCCGGGGGTGCGATTTTGGTCATTTTTGACCCGTTATGGGCTAAAAGGGCCGGGGGTGCGATTTTGGCCATTTTTGACCCATTTTAGGCTAAAAGGGCCGGGGGTGCGATTTTGGCCATTTTTGACCCGTTTTGGGCTAAAAGGGCCGGGGGTGCGATTTTGGCCATTTTTGACCCGTTTTCGGATAAAAGGGCCGGGGGTGCGATTTTGGTCATTTTTGACCCGTTTTAGGCTAAAAGTGCCAGGGGTGCGATTTTGGTCAATTTTGACCCGTTTTGGGCTAAAAGGGCCGGGGGTGCGATTTTGGTCAATTTTGACCCGTTTTGGGCTAAAAGGGCCGTGGGTGCGATTTTGGTCATTTTTGACCCGTTTTCGGATAAAAGAGCCGGGGGTGCGATCTTGGTTATTTTTTACCCATTTTAGGCTAAAAGGGCCAGGGGTGCGAATTTGCTAATTTTTGACCCATTTTCGGCCAAAAGGGCGGGGGTGCGATTTTGGTCATTTTTGACCCATTTTGGGCTAAAAGGGCCGGCGGTGCGATTTTGGCCATTTTTGACCCGTTTTGGGCTAAAAGGGCTAGGGGTGCGATTTTGGTCATTTTTGACCCGTTTTGGGCTAAAAGGGCCGGGGGTGCGATTTTGGCCATTTTTGACCCGTTTTCGGCTAAAAGGGCCGGGGGTGCAATTTTGGCCATTTTTGACCCGTTTTGGGCTAAAAGGGCCGGGGGTGCGATTTTGGTCATTTTGGACCCGTTATGGGCTAAAAGGGCCGGGGGTGCGATATTGGTCAATTTTGACCCGTTTTCGGCTTAAAGGGCCGGGGGTGCGATTTTGTAATTTTTGACCCGTTTTCGGCTAAAAGGGCCGGGGGTGCGATTTTGGTCATTTTTGACCCGTTTTGGGCTAAAAGGGCCGGGGGTGCGATTTTGGCCATTTTTGACCCGTTTTTGGCTAAAGGGGCCGGGGGTGCGAATTTGGTCATTTTTGACCCGTTTTTGGCTAAAAGGGCCGGGGGTGCGATTTTGGTCATTTTTGACCCGTTTTGGGCTAAAAGGGCCGGGGGTGCGATTTTGGTCATTTTTGACCCGTTTTAGGCTAAAAGGGCCGAGGGTGCGATTTTGGTCATTTTTGACCCGTTTTGGGCTAAAAGGGCCGAGGGTGCGATTTTGGTCATTTTTGACCCGTTTTGGGCTAAAAGGGCCGGGGGTGCGATTTTGGTCATTTTTGACCCGTTTTGGGCTAAAAGGGCCGGGGGTGCTATTTTGGTCATTTTTGACCCGTTTTGGGCTAAAAGGGCCGTGGGTGCGATTTTGGACATTTTTGACCCGTTTTGGGCTAAAAGGGCCGTGGGTGCGATTTTGGCCATTTTTGACCCGTTTTGGGCTAAAAGGGCCGGGGGTGCGATTTTGGTCATTTTTGACCCGTTTTGGGCTAAAAGGGCTAGGGGTGCGATTTTGGTCATTTTTGACCCGTTTTGGGCTAAAAGGGCTAGGGGTGCGATTTTGGTCATTTTTGACCCGTTTTGGGCTAAAAGGGCCGGGGGTGCAATTTTGGCCATTTTTGACCCGTTTTGGGCTAAAAGGGCCGGGGGTGCGATTTTGGTCATTTTTGACCCGTTATGGGCTAAAAGGGCCGGGGGTGCGATATTGGTCAATTTTGACCCGTTTTCGGCTAAAAGGGCCGGGGGTGCGATTTTGGTCATTTTTGACCCGTTTTCGGCTAAAAGGGCTGGGGGTGCGATTTTGGTAAATTTTGACCCGTTTTGGGCTAAAAGGGCCGTGGGTGCGATTTTGGTCATTTTTGACCCGTTTTCGGCTAAAGGGGCCGGGGGTGCGATTTTGGTCATTTTTGACCCGTTTTCGGATAAAAGGGCCGGGGGTGCGATCTTGGTTATTTTTTACCCATTTTAGGCTAAAAGGGCCGGAGGTGCGAATTTGCTAATTTTTGACCCATTTTCGGCCAAAAGGGCCGGGGGTGCGATTTTGGTCATTTTTGACCCATTTTGGGCTAAAAGGGCCGGCGGTGCGATTTTGGCCATTTTTGACCCGTTTTGGGCTAAAAGGGCTAGGGGTGCGATTTTGGTCATTTTTGACCCGTTTTGGGCTAAAAGGGCCAGGGGTGCGATTTTGGTCATTTTTGACCTGTTTTGGGCTAAAAGGGCTGGCGGTGCGATTTTGGCCATTTTTGACCCGTTTTCAGCTAAAAGGGCCGGGGGTGCAATTTTGGCCATTTTTGACCCGTTTTGGGCTAAAAGGGCCGGGGGTGCGATTTTGGTCATTTTTGACCCGTTATGGGCTAAAAGGGCCGGGGGTGCGATATTGGTCAATTTGACCCGTTTTCGGCTAAAAGGGCTGGGGGTTCGATTTTGGTCATTTTTGACCCGTTTTGGGCTAAAAGGGCCGGGGGTGTGATTTTGGTCATTTTTGACCCGTTTTGGGCTAAAAGGGCCGGGGGTGCTATTTTGGTCATTTTTGACCCGTTTTGGGCTAAAAGGGCCGGGGGTGCGATTTTGGACATTTTTGACCCGTTTTGGGCTAAAAGGGCCGTGGGTGCGATTTTGGCCATTTTTGACCCGTTTTGGGCTAAAAGGGCCGGGGGTGCTATTTTGGCCATTTTTGACCCGTTTTGGGCTAAAAGGGCCGGGGGTGCGATTTTGCCCATTTTTGACCCGTTTTGGGCTAAAAGGGCCGGGGGTGCGATTTTGGTCATTTTTGACCCGTTTTGGGCTAAAAGAGCCGAGGGTGCAATTTTGGCAATTTTTGACCCGGTTTAGGCTAAAAGGGCCGGGGGGTGCGATTTTGGCCATTTTTGACCCGCTTTGGGCTAAAAGGGCCGGGGGTGAGATTTTGGTCATTTTTGACCAGTTTTGGGCTAAAAGGGCCGGGGGTGCGATTTTGGACATTTTTGACCCGTTTTGGGCTAAAAGGGCCGGGGTTGCGATTTTGGACATTTTTGACCCGTTTTGGGCTAAAAGGGCCGTAGGGGGGGATATTTGGCCATTTTTGACACGTTTTGGGCTAAAAGGGCCAGGGGTGCGATTTTGGCCATTTTTGACCCGTTTTGGGCTAAAAGGGCCGGGGGTGCGATTTTGGCCATTTTTGACCCGTTTTGGGCTAAAAGGGCCGGGGGTGCTATGTTGGCCATTTTTGACCCGTTTTGGGCTAAAAGGGCCGGGGGGTGCGATTTTGGTCATTTTTGACCCGTTTTGGGCTAAAAGGGCCGGGGGTGCGATTTTGGTCATTTTTGACCCGTTTTGGGCTAAAAGGGCCGAGGGTGCGATTTTGGTCATTTTTGACCCGTTTTGGGCTAAAAGGGCCGTGGGGGGGATATTTGGCCATTTTTGACACGTTTTGGGCTAAAAGGGCCGGGGGTGCGATTTTGGCCATTTTTGACCCGTTTTGGGCTAAAAGGGCCGGGGTTGCGATTTTGGCCATTTTTGACCCGTTTTGGGCTAAAAGGGCCGGGGGTGCGATTTTGGCCATTTTTGATCCGTTTTCGAATAAAAGGGCCGGGGGTGCGATTTTGGACATTTTTGACCCGTTTTGGGCTAAAAGGGCCGGGGGTGCGATTTTGGCCATTTTTGACCCGTTTTGGGCTAAAATGGCCGGGGGTGCGATTTTGGTCATTTTTGACCCGTTTTGGGCTAAAAGGCCGGAGGTGCGATTTTGGCCATTTTTGACCCGTTTTCGAATAAAAGGGCCGGGGGTGCGATTTTGGTCATTTTTGACCCGTTTTCGGCTAAAAGTGCCGGGGGTGCGATTTTGCTAATTTTTGACCCATTTTCGGCCAAAAGGGCTAGGGGTGCGATTTTGTTCATTTTTGACCCGTTTTGGGCTAAAAGGGCCGGGGGTGCGATTTTGGCCATTTTTGACCCGTTTTGGGCTAAAAGGGCCGGGGGTGCGATTTTGGTCATTTTTGACCCGTTTTGGGCTAAAAGAGCCGAGGGTGCAATTTTGGCAATTTTTGACCCGGTTTAGGCTAAAAGGGCCGGGGGTTCGATTTTGGTTAATTTTGACCCGTTTTGGGCTAAAAGGGCCGGGGGTGCGATTTTGGCCATTTTTGACCCGTTTTGGGCTAAAAGGGCCGGGGGTGCAATTTTGGTCATTTTTCACCCGTTTTGGGCTAAAAGGGCCGGGGGTGCGATTTTGGCCAATTTTGACCCGTTTTGGGCTAAAAGGGCCGGGGGTGCGATTTTGGCCAATTTTGACCCGTTTTCGGCTAAAAGGGCCGGGGGTGCTATTTTGGTCATTTTTGACCCGTTTTGGGCTAAAAGTGCCGGGGGTGCGATTTAGGTCAATTTTGACCCGTTTTGGGATAAAAGGGCCGGGGGGTGCGATTTTGGTAAATTTTGACCCGTTTTGGGCTAAAAGGGCCGGGGGTGCGATTTTGGTCAATTTTGACCCGTTTTGGGCTAAAAGGGCCGGGGGTGCGATTTTGGTCATTTTTGACCCGTTTTGGGCTAAAAGGGCCGGGGGTGCTATTTTGGTCATTTTTGACCAGTTTTGGGCTAAAAGGGCCGGGGGTGCGATTTTGGACATTTTTGACCCGTTTTGGGCTAAAAGGGCCGTGGGTGCGATTTTGGCCATTTTTGACCCGTTTTGGGCTAAAAGGGCCGGGGGTGCGATTTTGGTCATTTTTGACCCGTTTTCGGCTAAAAGGGCCGGGGGTGCGATTTTGGTCATTTTTGACCAGTTTTGGGCTAAAAGGGCCGGGGGTGCGATTTTGGACATTTTTGACCCGTTTTGGGCTAAAAGGGCCGTGGGTGCGATTTTGGCCATTTTTGACCCGTTTTGGGCTAAAAGGGCCGGGGGTGAGATTTTGGCCATTTTTGACCCGTTTTGGGCTAAAAGGGCCGAGGGTGCGATTTTGGTCATTTTTGACACGTTTTGGGCTAAAAGGGCCGGGGGTGCGATTTTGGTCATTTTTGACCCGTTTTGGGCTAAAAGGGCCGGGGGTGCTATTTTGGTCATTTTTGACCCGTTTTGGGCTAAAAGGGCCGTGGGTGCGATTTTGGACATTTTTGACCCGTTTTGGGCTAAAAGGGCCGTGGGTGCGATTTTGGCCATTTTTGACCCGTTTTGGGCTAAAAGGGCCGGGGGTTCGATTTTGGTCATTTTTGACCCGTTTTGGGCTAAAAGGGCTAGGGGTGCGATTTTGGTCATTTTTGACCCGTTTTGGGCTAAAAGGGCCGGGGGTGCAATTTTGGCCATTTTTGACCCGTTTTGGGCTAAAAGGGCCGGGGGTGCGATTTTGGTCATTTTTGACCCGTTATGGGCTAAAAGGGCCGGGGGTGCGATATTGGTCAATTTTGACCCGTTTTCGGCTAAAAGGGCCGGGGGTGCGATTTTGGTCATTTTTGACCCGTTTTCGGCTAAAAGGGCCGGGGGTGCGATTTTGGTCATTTTTGACTCATTTTTGGCTAAAAGGGCCGGAGGTGCGATTTTGGCCATTTTTGACCCGTTTTCGAATAAAAGGGCCGGGGGTGCGATTTTGGTCATTTTTGACCCGTTTTCGGCTAAAAGTGCCGGGGGTGCGATTTAGGTCAATTTTGACCCGTTTTGGGATAAAAGGGCCGGGGGGTGCGATTTTGGTCAATTTTGACCCGTTTTGGGCTAAAAGGGCTGGGGGTGCGATTTTGGTCAATTTTGACCCGTTTTGGGCTAAATGGGCCGTGGGTGCGATTTTGGTCATTTTTGACCCGTTTTCGGCTAAAGGGGCCGGGGGTGCGATTTTGGTCATTTTTGACCCGTTTTCGGATAAAAGGGCCGGGGGTGCGATCTTGGTTATTTTTTACCCATTTTAGGCTAAAAGGGCCGGAGGTGCGAATTTGCTAATTTTTGACCCATTTTCGGCCAAAAGGGCCGGGGGTGCGATTTTGGTCATTTTTGACCCATTTTGGGCTAAAAGGGCCGGCGGTGCGATTTTGGCCATTTTTGACCCGTTTTGGGCTAAAAGGGCTAGGGGTGCGATTTTGGTCATTTTTGACCCGTTTTGGGCTAAAAGGGCCAGGGGTGCGATTTTGGTCATTTTTGACCTGTTTTGGGCTAAAAGGGCCGGCGGTGCGATTTTGGCCATTTTTGACCCGTTTTCGGCTAAAAGGGCCGGGGGTGCAATTTTGGCCATTTTTGACCCGTTTTGGGCTAAAAGGGCCGGGGGTGCGATTTTGGTCATTTTTGACCCGTTATGGGCTAAAAGGGCCGGGGGTGCGATATTGGTCAATTTTGACCCGTTTTCGGCTAAAAGGGCTGGGGGTTCGATTTTGGTCATTTTTGACCCGTTTTGGGCTAAAAGGGCCGGGGGTGTGATTTTGGTCATTTTTGACCCGTTTTGGGCTAAAAGGGCCGGGGGTGCTATTTTGGTCATTTTTGACCCGTTTTGGGCTAAAAGGGCCGCGGGTGCGATTTTGGACATTTTTGACCCGTTTTGGGCTAAAAGGGCCGTGGGTGCGATTTTGGCCATTTTTGACCCGTTTTGGGCTAAAAGGGCCGGGGGTGCTATTTTGGCCATTTTTGACCCGTTTTGGGCTAAAAGGGCCGGGGGTGCGATTTTGCCCATTTTTGACCCGTTTTGGGCTAAAAGGGCCGGGGGTGCGATTTTGGTCATTTTTGACCCGTTTTGGGCTAAAAGAGCCGAGGGTGCAATTTTGGCAATTTTTGACCCGGTTTAGGCTAAAAGGGCCGGGGGGTGCGATTTTGGCCATTTTTGACCCGCTTTGGGCTAAAAGGGCCGGGGGTGAGATTTTGGTCATTTTTGACCAGTTTTGGGCTAAAAGGGCCGGGGGTGCGATTTTGGACATTTTTGACCCGTTTTGGGCTAAAAGGGCCGTAGGGGGGGATATTTGGCCATTTTTGACACGTTTTGGGCTAAAAGGGCCAGGGGTGCGATTTTGGCCATTTTTGACCCGTTTTGGGCTAAAAGGGCCGGGGGTGCGATTTTGGCCATTTTTGACCCGTTTTGGGCTAAAAGGGCCGGGGGTGCTATGTTGGCCATTTTTGACCCGTTTTGGGCTAAAAGGGCCGGGGGGTGCGATTTTGGTCATTTTTGACCCGTTTTGGGCTAAAAGGGCCGGGGGTGCGATTTTGGTCATTTTTGACCCGTTTTGGGCTAAAAGGGCCGAGGGTGCGATTTTGGTCATTTTTGACCCGTTTTGGGCTAAAAGGGCCGTGGGGGGGATATTTGGCCATTTTTGACACGTTTTGGGCTAAAAGGGCCGGGGGTGCGATTTTGGCCATTTTTGACCCGTTTTGGGCTAAAAGGGCCGGGGTTGCGATTTTGGCCATTTTTGACCCGTTTTGGGCTAAAAGGGCCGGGGGTGCGATTTTGGCCATTTTTGATCCGTTTTCGAATAAAAGGGCCGGGGGTGCGATTTTGGACATTTTTGACCCGTTTTGGGCTAAAAGGGCCGGGGGTGCGATTTTGGCCATTTTTGACCCGTTTTGGGCTAAAATGGCCGGGGGTGCGATTTTGGTCATTTTTGACCCGTTTTGGGCTAAAAGGGCCGGAGGTGCGATTTTGGCCATTTTTGACCCGTTTTCGAATAAAAGGGCCGGGGGTGCGATTTTGGTCATTTTTTGACCCGTTTTCGGATAAAAGGGCCGGGGGTGCGATCTTGGTTATTTTTTACCCATTTTAGGCTAAAAGGGCCGGGGGTGCGAATTTGCTAATTTTTGACCCATTTTCGGCCAAAAGGGCTAGGGGTGCGATTTTGTTCATTTTTGACCCGTTTTGGGCTAAAAGGGCCGGGGGTGCGATTTTGGCCATTTTTGACCCGTTTTGGGCTAAAAGGGCCGGGGGTGCGATTTTGGTCATTTTTGACCCGTTTTGGGCTAAAAGAGCCGAGGATGCAATTTTGGCAATTTTTGACCCGGTTTAGGCTAAAAGGGCCGGGGGTTCGATTTTGGTTAATTTTGACCCGTTTTGGGCTAAAAGGGCCGGGGGTGCGATTTTGGCCATTTTTGACCCGTTTTGGGCTAAAAGGGCCGGGGGTGCAATTTTGGTCATTTTTCACCCGTTTTGGGCTAAAAGGGCCGGGGGTGCGATTTTGGCCAATTTTGACCCGTTTTCGGCTAAAAGGGCCGGGGGTGCGATTTTGGTCTTTTTTGACCCGTTTTCGGCTAAAAGGGCCGGGGGTGCTATTTTGGTCATTTTTGACCCGTTTTGGGCTAAAAGTGCCGGGGGTGCGATTTAGGTCAATTTTGACCCGTTTTGGGATAAAAGGGCCGGGGGGTGCGATTTTGGTAAATTTTGACCCGTTTTGGGCTAAAAGGGCCGGGGTGCGATTTTGGTCAATTTTGACCCGTTTTGGGCTAAAAGGGCCGGGGGTGCGATCTTGGTCATTTTTGACCCGTTTTGGGCTAAAAGGGCCAGGGGTGCGATTTTGGTCATTTTTGACCTGTTTTGGGCTAAAAGGGCCGGGGGTGCGATTTTGGCCATTTTTAACCCGTTTTCGGCTAAAAGGGCAGGGGGTGCAATTTTGGCCATTTTTGACCCGTTTTGGGCTAAAAGGGCCGAGGGTGCGATTTTGGTCATTTTTGACCCGTTTTCGGCTAAAAGGGCCGGGGGTGCGATTTTGGTCATTTTTGACCCGTTTTGGGCTAAAAGGGCCGGGGGTGCGATTTTGGCCATTTTTGACCCGTTTTGGGCTAAAAGGGCCGAGGGTGCGATTTTGGTCATTTTTGACCCGTTTTCGGCTAAAAGGGCCGGGGGTGCGATTTTGGTCATTTTTGACCCGTTTTGGGCTAAAAGGGCCGGGGGTGCGATTTTGGCCATTTTTGACCCTTTTTGGCTAAAGGGGCCGGGGGTACGAATTTGGTCATTTTTGACGCGTTTTCGGCTAAAAGGGCCAGGGGTGCGATTTTGGTCATTTTTGACCCGTTTTGGGTTAAAAGGGCCGGGGGTGCGATTTTGGTCATTTTTGACCTATTTTAGGCTAAAAGGGCCGAGGGTGCGATTTTGGTCATTTTTGACCCGTTTTGGGCTAAAAGGGCCGGGGGTGCGATTTTGGTCATTTTTGACCTGTTTTCGGCTAAAAGGGCCGGGGGTGCGATTTTGGTCAATTTTGACCCGTTTTGGGCTAAAAGGGCCGGGGGTGCGATTTTGGTCATTTTTGACCCGTTTTGGGCTAAAAGGGCCGGGGGTGCTATTTTGGTCATTTTTGACCCGTTTTGGGCTAAAAGGGCCGGGGGTGCGATTTTGGACATTTTTGACCCGTTTTGGGCTAAAAGGGCCGTGGGTGCGATTTTGGTCATTTTTGACCCGTTTTGGGCTAAAAGGGCCGGGGGTGCGATTTTGGTCATTTTTGACCCGTTTTTGGCTAAAAGGGCCGGGGGTGCGATTTTGGACATTTTTGACCAGTTTTGGGCTAAAAGGGCCGGGGGTGCGATTTTGGACATTTTTGACCCGTTTTGGGCTAAAAGGGCCGTGGGTGCGATTTTGGCCATTTTTGACCCGTTTTGGGCTAAAAGGGCCGGGAGTGCGATTTTGGCCATTTTTGACCCGTTTTGGGCTAAAAGGGCCGGGAGTGCGATTTTGGCCATTTTTGACCCGTTTTGGGCTAAAAGGGCTGAGGGTGCAATTTTGGCAATTTTTGACCCGGTTTAGGCTAAAAGGGCCGGGGGGTGCGATTTTGGCCATTTTTGACCCGCTTTGGGCTAAAAGGGCCGGGGGTGAGATTTTGGTCATTTTTGACCAGTTTTGGGCTAAAAGGGCCGGGGGTGCGATTTTGGACATTTTTGACCTGTTTTGGGCTAAAAGGGCCGGGGGTGCGATTTTGGACATTTTTGACCCGTTTTGGGCTAAAAGGGCCAGGGGGGCGATTTTGGACATTTTTGACCCGTTTTGGGCTAAAAGGGCCGTGGGTGCGATTTTGGTCATTTTTGACCCGTTTTGGGCTAAAAGGGCCGGGGGTGCGATTTTGGACATTTTTGACCTGTTTTGGGCTAAAAGGGCCGGGGGTGCGATTTTGGACATTTTTGACCTGTTTTGGGCTAAAAGGGCCGGGGGTGCGATTTTGGACATTTTTGACCTGTTTTGGGCTAAAAGGGCCGGGGGTGCGATTTTGGTCATTTTGGACCCATTTTGGGCTAAAAGGGCCAGGGGGTGCGATTTTGGTCATTTTTGACCCATTTTAGGCTAAAAGGGCCGGGGGTGAGATTTTGGTCATTTTTGACCCGTTTTGGGCTAAAAGGGTCGGGGGTGCGATTTTGGTCATTTTGGACCCATTTTGGGCTAAAAGGGCCAGGGGGTGCGATTTTGGTCATTTTTGACCCATTTTAGGCTAAAAGGGCCGGGGGTGCGATTTTGGCCATTTTTGATCCGTTTTCGAATAAAAGGGCCGGGGTGCGATTTTGGTCATTTTTGACCCGTTTTTGGCTAAAAGTGCCGGGGGTGCGATTTAGGTCAATTTTGACCCGTTTTGGGATAAAAGGGCCGGGGGTGCGCTTTTGGTCAATTTTGACCTGTTTTGGGCTAAAAGAACCGGGGGTGAGATTTTGGTCATTTTTTACCCATTTTAGGCTAAAAGGGTCGGAGGTGAGATTTTGATCATTTTTGACCCATTTTCGGCTAAAAGGGCCGGGGGTTCGATTTTGGTTAATTTTGACCCGTTTTGGGCTAAAAGGGCCGGGGGTGCGATTTTGGCCATTTTTGACCCGTTTTGGGCTAAAAGGGCCGGGGGTGCTATGTTGGCCATTTTTGACCCGTTTTGGGCTAAAAGGGCCGGGGGGTGCGATTTTGGTCATTTTTGACCCGTTTTGGGCTAAAAGGGCCGGGGGTGCGATTTTGGTCATTTTTGACCCGTTTTGGGCTAAAAGGGCCGAGGGTGCGATTTTGGTCATTTTTGACCCGTTTTGGGCTAAAAGGGCCGTGGGGGGGATATTTGGCCATTTTTGACACGTTTTGGGCTAAAAGGGCCGGGGGTGCGATTTTGGCCATTTTTGACCCGTTTTGGGCTAAAAGGGCCGGGGTTGCGATTTTGGCCATTTTTGACCCGTTTTGGGCTAAAAGGGCCGGGGGTGCGATTTTGGCCATTTTTGATCCGTTTTCGAATAAAAGGGCCGGGGGTGCGATTTTGGACATTTTTGACCCGTTTTGGGCTAAAAGGGCCGGGGGTGCGATTTTGGCCATTTTTGACCCGTTTTGGGCTAAAATGGCCGGGGGTGCGATTTTGGTCATTTTTGACCCGTTTTGGGCTAAAAGGGCCGGGGGTGCGATTTTGGCCATTTTTGACCCGTTTTGGGCTAAAAGGGCCGGGGGTGCAATTTTGGTCATTTTTCACCCGTTTTGGGCTAAAAGGGCCGGGGGTGCGATTTTGGCCAATTTTGACCCGTTTTCGGCTAAAAGGGCCGGGGGTGCGATTTTGGTCTTTTTTGACCCGTTTTCGGCTAAAAGGGCCGGGGGTGCTATTTTGGTCATTTTTGACCCGTTTTGGGCTAAAAGTGCCGGGGGTGCGATTTAGGTCAATTTTGACCCGTTTTGGGATAAAAGGGCCGGGGGGTGCGATTTTGGTAAATTTTGACCCGTTTTGGGCTAAAAGGGCCGGGGGTGCGATTTTGGTCAATTTTGACCCGTTTTGGGCTAAAAGGGCCGGGGGTGCGATCTTGGTTATTTTTTTACACATTTTAGGCTAAAAGGGCCGGGGGTGCGAATTTGCTAATTTTTGACCCATTTTCGGCCAAAAGGGTCGGGGGTGCGATTTTGGTCATTTTTGACCCATTTTGGGCTAAAAGGGACGGCGGTGCGATTTTGGCCATTTTTGACCCGTTTTGGGCTAAAAGGGCTAGGGGTGCGATTTTGGTCATTTTTGACCCGTTTTGGGCTAAAAGGGCCAGGGGTGCGATTTTGGTCATTTTTGACCTGTTTTGGGCTAAAAGGGCCGGGGGTGCGATTTTGGCCATTTTTAACCCGTTTTCGGCTAAAAGGGCAGGGGGTGCAATTTTGGCCATTTTTGACCCGTTTTGGGCTAAAAGGGCCGAGGGTGCGATTTTGGTCATTTTTGACCCGTTTTCGGCTAAAAGGGCCGGGGGTGCGATTTTGGTAATTTTTGACCCGTTTTGGGCTAAAAGGGCCGGGGGTGCGATTTTGGCCATTTTTGACCCTTTTTGGCTAAAGGGGCCGGGGGTACGAATTTGGTCATTTTTGACGCGTTTTCGGCTAAAAGGGCTGGGGGTGCGATTTTGGTCATTTTTGACCCGTTTTGGGCTAAAAGGGCCGGGGGTGCGATTTTGGTCATTTTTGACCTATTTTAGGCTAAAAGGGCCGAGGGTGCGATTTTGGTCATTTTTGACCCGTTTTGGGCTAAAAGGGCCGGGGGTGCGATTTTGGTCATTTTTGACCTGTTTTCGGCTAAAAGGGCCGGGGGTGCGATTTTGGTCAATTTTGACCCGTTTTGGGCTAAAAGGGCCGGGGGTGTGATTTTGGTCATTTTTGACCCGTTTTGGGCTAAAAGGGCCGGGGGTGCTATTTTGGTCATTTTTGACCCGTTTTGGGCTAAAAGGGCCGGGGGTGCGATTTTGGACATTTTTGACCCGTTTTGGGCTAAAAGGGCCGTGGGTGCGATTTTGGTCATTTTTGACCCGTTTTGGGCTAAAAGGGCCGGGGGTGCGATTTTGGTCATTTTTGACCCGTTTTCGGCTAAAAGGGCCGGGGGTGCGATTTTGGACATTTTTGACCAGTTTTGGGCTAAAAGGGCCGGGGGTGCGATTTTGGACATTTTTGACCCGTTTTGGGCTAAAAGGGCCGTGGGTGCGATTTTGGCCATTTTTGACCCGTTTTGGGCTAAAAGGGCCGGGAGTGCGATTTTGGCCATTTTTGACCCGTTTTGGGCTAAAAGGGCCGGGAGTGCGATTTTGGCCATTTTTGACCCGTTTTGGGCTAAAAGGGCTGAGGGTGCAATTTTGGCAATTTTTGACCCGGTTTAGGCTAAAAGGGCCGGGGGGTGCGATTTTGGCCATTTTTGACCCGCTTTGGGCTAAAAGGGCCGGGGGTGAGATTTTGGTCATTTTTGACCAGTTTTGGGCTAAAAGGGCCGGGGGTGCGATTTTGGACATTTTTGACCTGTTTTGGGCTAAAAGGGCCGGGGGTGCGATTTTGGACATTTTTGACCCGTTTTGGGCTAAAAGGGCCAGGGGGGCGATTTTGGACATTTTTGACCCGTTTTGGGCTAAAAGGGCCGTGGGTGCGATTTTGGTCATTTTTGACCCGTTTTGGGCTAAAAGGGCCGGGGGTGCGATTTTGGACATTTTTGACCTGTTTTGGGCTAAAAGGGCCGGGGGTGCGATTTTGGACATTTTTGACCTGTTTTGGGCTAAAAGGGCCGGGGGTGCGATTTTGGACATTTTTGACCTGTTTTGGGCTAAAAGGGCCGGGGGTGCGATTTTGGTCATTTTGGACCCATTTTGGGCTAAAAGGGCCAGGGGGTGCGATTTTGGTCATTTTTGACCCATTTTAGGCTAAAAGGGCCGGGGGTGAGATTTTGGTCATTTTTGACCCGTTTTGGGCTAAAAGGGTCGGGGGTGCGATTTTGGTCATTTTGGACCCATTTTGGGCTAAAAGGGCCAGGGGGTGCGATTTTGGTCATTTTTGACCCATTTTAGGCTAAAAGGGCCGGGGGTGCGATTTTGGCCATTTTTGACCCGTTTTGGGCTAAAAGGGCCGGGGGTGCGATTTTGGCCATTTTTGATCCGTTTTCGAATAAAAGGGCCGGGGTGCGATTTTGGTCATTTTTGACCCGTTTTTGGCTAAAAGTGCCGGGGGTGCGATTTAGGTCAATTTTGACCCGTTTTGGGATAAAAGGGCCGGGGGGTGCGCTTTTGGTCAATTTTGACCTGTTTTGGGCTAAAAGAACCGGGGGTGAGATTTTGGTCATTTTTTACCCATTTTAGGCTAAAAGGGTCGGAGGTGAGATTTTGATCATTTTTGACCCATTTTCGGCTAAAAGGGCCGGGGGTTCGATTTTGGTTAATTTTGACCCGTTTTGGGCTAAAAGGGCCGGGGGTGCGATTTTGGTCATTTTGGACAAATTTTGGGCTAAAAGGACCGGGGGTGCGATTTTGATCATTTTTGACCAATTTTCGGCTAAAAGGGCCGGGGGTTCGATTTTGGTTAATTTTGACCCGTTTTGAGCTAAAAGGGCCGGGGGTGCGATTTTGGCCATTTTTGACTTGTTTTGAGCTAAAAGGGCCGGGGGTGCAATTTTGGTCATTTTTCAACCGTTTTGGGCTAAAAGGGCCGGGGGTGCGATTTTGGCCAATTTTGACCCGTTTTCGGCTAAAAGGGCCGGGGGTGCGATTTTGGTCTTTTTTGACCTGTTTTCGGCTAAAAGGGCTGGGGGTGCGATTTTGGCCATTTTTGACCAGTTTTGGGCTAAAAGGGCCGGGGGTGCGATTTTGGACATTTTTGACCCGTTTTGGGCTAAAAGGGCCGGGGGTGCGATTTTGGACATTTTTGACCCGTTTTGGGCTAAAAGGGCCGTAGGGGGGGATATTTGGCCATTTTTGACACGTTTTGGGCTAAAAGGGCCAGGGGTGCGATTTTGGCCATTTTTGACCCGTTTTGGGCTAAAAGGGCCGGGGGTGCGATTTTGGCCATTTTTGACCCGTTTTGGGCTAAAAGGGCCGGGGGTGCGATTTTGGTCATTTTTGACCCGTTTTTGGCTAAAAGTGCCGGGGGTGCGATTTAGGTCAATTTTGACCCGTTTTGGGGTAAAAGGGCCGGGGGGTGAGCTTTTGGTCAATTTTGATCCGTTTTGGGCTAAAAGAGCCGGGGGTGCGATTTTGGTCATTTTTGAACATTTTGGGATAAAAGGGCCGGGGGTGCGATTTTGGTCATTTTTGACCCGTTTTGGGCTAAAAGGGCCGGGGGTGCGATTTTGGTCATTTTTTACCTATTTTGGGCTAAAAGGGCCGGGGGTGTGATTTTGGTCATTTTGGACCCATTTTGGGCTAAAAGGGCCAGGGGGTGCGATTTTGGTCATTTTTGACCCATTTTAGGCTAAAAGGGCCGGGGGTGAGATTTTGGTCATTTTTGACCCGTTTTGGGCTAAAAGGGCCGGGGGTGCGATTTTGGTCATTTTGGACCCATTTTGGGCTAAAAGGGCCGGGGTGCGATTTTGGTCATTTTTGACCCGTTTTTGGCTAAAAGTGCCGGGGGTGCGATTTAAGTCAATTTTGACCCGTTTTGGGATAAAAGGGCCGGGGGGTGCGCTTTTGGTCAATTTTGACCTGTTTTGGGCTAAAAGAACCGGGGGTGAGATTTTGGTCATTTTTTACCCATTTTAGGCTAAAAGGGTCGGGGGTGAGATTTTGATCATTTTTGACCCATTTTCGGCTAAAAGGGCCGGGGGTTCGATTTTGGTTAATTTTGACCCGTTTTGGGCTAAAAGGGCCGGGGGTGCGATTTTGGTCATTTTGGACGAATTTTGGGCTAAAAGGACCGGGGGTGCGATTTTGATCATTTTTGACCAATTTTCGGCTAAAAGGGCCGGGGGTTCGATTTTGGTTAATTTTGACCCGTTTTGGGCTAAAAGGGCCGGGGGTGCGATTTTGGCCATTTTTGACTTGTTTTGAGCTAAAAGGGCCGGGGGTGCAATTTTGGTCATTTTTCAACCGTTTTGGGCTAAAAGGGCCGGGGGTGCGATTTTGGCCAATTTTGACCCGTTTTCGGCTAAAAGGGCCGGGGGTGCGATTTTGGTCTTTTTTGACCCGTTTTCGGCTAAAAGGGCCGGGGGTGCGATTTTGGCCATTTTTGACCAGTTTTGGGCTAAAAGGGCCGGGGGTGCGATTTTGGACATTTTTGACCCGTTTTGGGCTAAAAGGGCCGGGGGTGCGATTTTGGACATTTTTGACCCGTTTTGGGCTAAAAGGGCCGTAGTGGGGGATATTTGGCCATTTTTGACACGTTTTGGGCTAAAAGGGCCAGGGGTGCGATTTTGGCCATTTTTGACCCGTTTTGGGCTAAAAGGGCCGGGGGTGCGATTTTGGCCATTTTTGACCCGTTTTGGGCTAAAAGGGCCGGGGGTGCGATTTTGGTCATTTTTGACCCGTTTTTGGCTAAAAGGTCCGGGGGGTGCGCTTTTGGTCAATTTTGACCCGTTTTGGGCTAAAAGAGCCGGGGGTGCGATTTTGGTCATTTTTGAACATTTTGGGATAAAAGGGCCGGGGGTGCGATTTTGGTCATTTTTGACCCGTTTTGGGCTAAAAGGGCCGGGGGTGCGATTTTGGTCATTTTTTACCTATTTTGGGCTAAAAGGGCCGGGGGTGCGATTTTGGTCATTTTGGACCCATTTTGGGCTAAAAGGGCCAGGGGGTGCGATTTTGGTCATTTTTGACCCATTTTAGGCTAAAAGGGCCGGGGGTGCGATTTTGGCCATTTTTGACCCGTTTTGGGCTAAAAGGGCCGGGGGTGCGATTTTGGCCATTTTTGATCCGTTTTCGAATAAAAGGGCCGGGGTGCGATTTTGGTCATTTTTGACCCGTTTTTGGCTAAAAGTGCCGGGGGTGCGATTTAGGTCAATTTTGACCCGTTTTGGGCTAAAAGGGCCGGGGGTGCGATTTTGGCCATTTTTGACTTGTTTTGAGCTAAAAGGGCCGGGGGTGCAATTTTGGTCATTTTTCAACCGTTTTGGGCTAAAAGGGCCGGGGGTGCGATTTTGGCCAATTTTGACCCGTTTTCGGCTAAAAGGGCCGGGGGTGCGATTTTGGTCTTTTTTGACCCGTTTTCGGCTAAAAGGGCCGGGGGTGCGATTTTGGCCATTTTTGACCAGTTTTGGGCTAAAAGGGCCGGGGGTGCGATTTTGGACATTTTTGACCCGTTTTGGGCTAAAAGGGCCGGGGGTGCGATTTTGGACATTTTTGACCCGTTTTGGGCTAAAAGGGCCGTAGGGGGGATATTTGGCCATTTTTGACACGTTTTGGGCTAAAAGGGCCAGGGGTGCGATTTTGGCCATTTTTGACCCGTTTTGGTCTAAAAGGGCCGGGGGTGCGATTTTGGATATTTTTGACCCGTTTTGGGCTAAAAGGGCCGGGGGTGCGATTTTGGTCATTTTTGACCTGTTTTTGGCTAAAAGTGCCGGGGGTGCGATTTAGGTCAATTTTGACCCGTTTTGGGATAAAAGGGCCGGGGGGTGCGCTTTTGGTCAATTTTGACCCGTTTTGGGCTAAAAGAGCCGGGGGTGCGATTTTGGTCATTTTTGAACATTTTGGGATAAAAGGGCCGGGGGTGCGATTTTGGTCATTTTTGACCCGTTTTGGGCTAAAAGGGCCGGGGGTGCGATTTTGGTCATTTTTTACCTATTTTGGGCTAAAAGGGCCGGGGGTGCGATTTTGGTCATTTTGGACCCATTTTGGGCTAAAAGGGCCAGGGGGTGCGATTTTGGTCATTTTTGACCCATTTTAGGCTAAAAGGGCCGGGGGTGAGATTTTGATCATTTTTGACCCGTTTTGGGCTAAAAGGGCCGGGGGTGCGATTTTGGTCATTTTGGACCCATTTTGGGCTAAAAGGGCCAGGGGGTGCGATTTTGGTCATTTTTGACCCATTTTAGGCTAAAAGGGCCGGGGGTGCGATTTTGGTCATTTTGGACAAATTTTGGGCTAAAAGGACCGGGGGTGTGATTTTGATCATTTTTGACCAATTTTCGGCTAAAAGGGCCGGGGGTTCGATTTTGGTTAATTTTGACCCGTTTTGGGCTAAAAGGGCCGGGGGTGCGATTTTGGCCATTTTTGACTTGTTTTGAGCTAAAAGGGCCGGGGGTGCAATTTTGGTCATTTTTCACCCGTTTTGTTCTAAAAGGGCCGGGGGTGCGATTTTGGCCAATTTTGACCCGTTTTCGGCTAAAAGGGCCGGGGGTGCGATTTTGGTCTTTTTTGACCCGTTTTCGGCTAAAAGGGCCGGGGGTGCGATTTTGGCCATTTTTGACCAGTTTTGGGCTAAAAGGGCCGGGGGTGCGATTTTGGTCATTTTTGACCCGTTTTGGGCTAAAAGGGCCGGGGGTGCGATTTTCGTCATTTTTGACCCGTTATGGGCTAAAAGGGCCGGGGGTGCGATTTTGGCCATTTTTTACCCGTTTTGGGGTAAAAGGGCCGGGGGTGCGATTTTGGTCATTTTTGACCCGTTTTCGGCTAAAAGGGCTGAGGGTGAGATTTTGGTCATTTTTGACCAGTTTTGGGCTAAAAGGGCCGCGGGTGCGATTTTTGACATTTTTGGCCCGTTTTGGGCTAAAAGGGCCGGGGGTGTGATTTTGGCCATTTTTGACCCGTTTTGGGCTAAAAGGGCCGGGGGTGCGATTTTGGCCATTTTTGACCCGTTTTGGGCTAAAAGGGCCGGGGGTGCGATTTTGGCCATTTTTGACCCGTTTTGGGCTAAAAGGGCCGGGGGTGCGATTTTGGTAAATTTTGACCCGTTTTGGGCTAAAAGGACCGGGGGTGCGATTTTGGCCATTTTTGACCCGTTTTGGGCTAAAAGGGCCGAGGGTGCAATTTTGGCCATTTTTGACCCGTTTTCGGATAAAAAGGCCGGGGGTGCGATTTTGGTCATTTTTGACCCGTTTTCGGCTAAAAGGGCCGGGGGTGCGATCTTGGTTATTTTTGACCCATTTTCGGCTAAAAGGGACGGGGGTGCGATTTTGGTCATTTTTGACCCGTTTTGGGCTAAAAGGGCCGGGGGTGCGATTTTGGTCATTTTTGACCCGTTTTCGGCTAAAAGGGCCGGGGGTGCGATTTTGGTCATTTTTGACCCGTTTTGGGCTAAAAGGGCAGGGGGTGCGATTTTGGTCATTTTTGACCCGTTTTGGGCTAAAAGGGCCGGGGGTGCGATTTTGGTCATTTTTGACCCGTTTTGGGCTAAAAGGGCTAGGGGTGCGATTTTGGTCATTTTTGACCTGTTTTGGGCTAAAAGGGCCGGGGGTGCAATTTTGGCCATTTTTGACCCGTTTTGGGCTAAAAGGGCCGGGGGTGCAATTTTGGCCATTTTTGACCCGTTTTGGGCTAAAAGGGCCGGGGGTGCAATTTTGGCCATTTTTGACCCGTTTTGGGCTAAAAGGGCCGGGGGTGCGATTTTGGTCATTTTTGACCCGTTATGGGCTAAAAGGGCCGGGGGTGCGATATTGGTCAATTTTGACCCGTTTTCGGCTAAAAGGGGGTGCGATTTTGGTCATTTTTGACCCGTTTTCGGCTAAAAGGGCCGGGGGTGCGATTTTGGTCATTTTTGACCCATTTTCGGCTAAAAAGGCCGGAGGTGCGATTTTGGCCATTTTTGACCCGTTTTCGAATAAAAGGGCCGGGGGTGCGATTTTGGTCATTTTTGACCCGTTTTCGGCTAAAAGTGCCGGGGGTGCGATTTAGGTCAATTTTGACCCGTTTTGGGATAAAAGGGCCGGGGGGTGCGATTTTGGTCAATTTTGACCCGTTTTGGGCTAAAAGGGCCGGGGGTGCGATTTTGGTCATTTTTGACCCATTTTGGGATAAAAGGGCCGGGGGTGCGATTTTGGCCATTTTTGACCCGTTTTCGGCTAAAGGGGCCGGGGGTGCGATTTTGGTCATTTTTGACCCGTTTTCGGATAAAAAGGCAGGGGGTGCGATCTTGGTTATTTTTGACCCATTTTAGGCTAAAAGGGCCGGGGGTGCGAATTTGCTAATTTTTGACCCATTTTCGGATAAAAAGGCAGGGGGTGCGGTTATTTTTGACCCATTTTGGGCTAAAAGGGCCGGGGGTGCGATTTTGGCCATTTTTGACCCGTTATGGGCTAAAAGGGCCGGGGGTGCGATATTGGCCATTTTTGACCCGTTTTGTGCTAAAAGGGCCGGGGGTGCGATTTTGGCCATTTTTGACCCGTTTTGGGCTAAAAGGGCCGGGGGTGCGATTTTGGCCATTTTTGACCCGTTTTGGGCTAAAAGGGCCGGGGGTGCAATTTTGGTCATTTTTGACCCGTTTTGGGCTAAAAGGGCCGGGGGTGCGATTTTGGTAAATTTTGACCCGTTTTGGGCTAAAAGGACCGGGGGTGCGATTTTGACCATTTTTGACCCGTTTTGGGCTAAAAGGGCCGAGGGTGCGATTTTGGCCATTTTTGACCCTTTTTCGGATAAAAAGGCCGGGGGTGCGATTTTGGTCATTTTTGACCCGTTTTCGGCTAAAAGGGCCGGGGGTGCGATTTTGGTCAATTTTGACCAGTTTTAGGCTAAAAGGGCCAGGGGTGCGATTTTGGTCATTTTTGACCAGTTTTGGGCTAAAAGGGCCGGGGGTGCGATTTTGGTCATTTTTGACCCGTTTTCGGCTAAAAGGGCCGGGGGTGCGATTTTGATCATTTTTGACCCGTTTTCGGCTAAAAGGGCCGAGGGTGAGATTTTGGTCATTTTTGACCAGTTTTGGGCTAAAAGGGCCGGGGGTGCGATTTTGGACATTTTTGGCCCGTTTTGGGCTAAAAGGGCCGGGGGTGCGATTTTGGCCATTTTTGACCCGTTTTGGGCTAAAATGGCCGGGGGTGCGATTTTGGCCATTTTTGACCCGTTTTGGGCTAAAAGGGCCGGGGGTGCGATTTTGGCCATTTTTGACCCGTTTTGGGCTAAAAGGGCCGGGGGTGCGATTTTGGCAATTTTTGACCCGTTTTGGGCTAAAAGGGCCGGGGGTGCGATTTTGGACATTTTTGACCCGTTTTGGGCTAAAAGGGCCGGGGGTGCGATTTTGGTAAATTTTGACCCGTTTTGGGCTAAAAGGACCGGGGGTGCGATTTTGGCCATTTTTGACCCGTTTTGGGCTAAAAGGGCCGAGGGTGCAATTTTGGCCATTTTTGATCCATTTTCGGATAAAAAAGCCGGGGGTGCGATTGTGGTCATTTTTGACCCGTTTTCGGCTAAAAGGGCCGGGGGTGCGATCTTGGTTATTTTTGACCCATTTTCGGCTAAAAGGGCCGGGGGTGCGATTTTGGTCATTTTTGACCCGTTTTGGGCTAAAAGGGCCGGGGGTGCGATTTTGGTCATTTTTGACCCGTTTTCGGCTAAAAGGGCCGGGAGTGCGATTTTAGCCATTTTTGACCTGTTTTGGGCTAAAAGGGCCGGGGGTGCGATTTTAGCCATTTTTGACCTGTTTTGGGCTAAAAGGGCCGGGGGTGCGATTTTAGCCATTTTTGACCTGTTTTGGGCTAAAAGGGCCGGGGGTGCGATTTTGGCCATTTTTGACCCGTTTTGGGCTAAAAGGGCCGGGGGTGCGATTTTGGCCATTTTTGACCCGTTTCGTATAAAAGGGCCGGGGGTGCGATTTTGGTCATTTTTGACCCGTTTTCGGCTAAAAGGGCCGGGGGTGCGATTTTTGCCATTTTTGACCCGTTTTGGGCTAAAAGGGCCGGGGGTGCAATTTTGGCCATTTTTGACCCGTTTTGGTCTAAAAGGGCCGGGGTTGCGACTTTGGTCATTTTTGACCCGTTATGGGCTAAAAGGGCCAGGGGTGCGATATTGGTCAATTTTGACCCGTTTTTGGCTAAAAGGGCCGGGGGTGCGATTTTGGTCATTTTTGACCCGTTTTAGGCTAAAAGGGCCGGGGGTGCGATTTTGGTCATTTTTGACCCGTTTTAGGCTAAAAGGGCCGGGGGTGCGATTTTGGTCATTTTTGACCCGTTTTGGGCTAAAAGAGCCGGGGGTGCGATTTTGGCTAATTTTGACCCGTTTTCGGCTAAAAGGGCCGGGGGTGCGATTTTGGTCATTTTTGACCCGTTTTCAGCTAAAAGGGCCGGAGGTGCGATTTTGGCCATTTTTGACCCGTTTTCGAATAAAAGGGCAGGGGGTGCGATTTTGGTCATTTTTAACCCGTTTTCGGCTAAAGGTGCCGGGGGTGCGATTTTGGTCAATTTTGACCCGTTTTGGGCTAAAAGGGCCGGGGGTGCGATTTTTGTCATTTTTGACCCATTTTGGGATAAAAGGGCCGGGGGTGCGATTTTGGCTAATTTTGACCCGTTTTCGGCTAAAAGGGCCGGGGGTGCGATTTTGGTCATTTTTGACCCGTTTTCAGCTAAAAGGGCCGGAGGTGCGATTTTGGCCATTTTTGACCCGTTTTCGAATAAAAGGGCAGGGGGTGCGATTTTGGTCATTTTTAACCCGTTTTCGGCTAAAGGTGCCGGGGGTGCGATTTAGGTCAATTTTGACCCGTTTTGGGATAAAAGGGCCGGTGGGTGCGATTTTGGTCAATTTTGACCCGTTTTGGGCTAAAAGGGCCGGGGGTGCGATTTTTGTCATTTTTGACCCATTTTGGGATAAAAGGGCCGGGGGTGCGATTTTGGCCATTTTTGACCCGCTTTCGGCTAAAGGGGCCGGGGGTGCGATTTTGGTCATTTTTGACCCGTTTTCGGATAAAAGGGCCGGGGGTGCGATCTTGGTTATTTTTGACCCATTTTAGGCTAAAAGAGCCAGGGGTGCGAATTTGCTCATTTTTGACCCATTTTCGGCTAAAAGGGCCGGGGGTGCGATTTTGGCCATTTTTGACCCGTTTTGGGCTAAAAGGGCCGGGGGTGCGATTTTGGCCATTTTTGACCCGTTTTGGGCTAAAAGGGCCGGGGGTGCGATTTTGGCCATTTTTGACCCGTTTTGGGCTAAAAGGGCCGGGGGTGCAATTTTGGCCATTTTTGACCCGTTTTGGGCTAAAAGGGCCGGGGGTGCGATTTTGGTCATTTTTGACCCGTTATGAGCTAAAAGGGCCGGGGGTGCGATATTGGTCAATTTTGACCCGTTTTGGGTTAAAAGGGCCGGGGAGTGCGATTTTGGTCATTTTTGACCCGTTTTCGGATAAAAGGGCCGGGGGTGCGATTTTGGTCATTTTTGACCCGTTTTCGGCTAAAAGGGCCGGGGGTGCGATTTTTGCCATTTTTGACCCGTTTTGGGCTAAAAGGGTCGGGGGTGCAATTTTGGCCATTTTTGACCCGTTTTGGTCTAAAAGGGCCGGGGTTGCGACTTTGGTCATTTTTGACCCGTTATGGGCTAAAAGGGCCAGGGGTGCGATATTGGTCAATTTTGACCCGTTTTTGGCTAAAAGGGCCAGGGGTGCGATTTTGTTCATTTTTGACCCGTTTTCGGCTAAAAGGGCCGGGGGTGCGATTTTGGTCATTTTTGACCCGTTTTAGGCTAAAAGGGCCGGGGGTGCGATTTTGGTCATTTTTGACCCGTTTTGGGCTAAAAGAGCCGGGTGTGCGATTTTGGCTAATTTTGACCCGTTTTCGGCTAAAAGGGCCGGGGGTGCGATTTTGGTCATTTTTGACCCGTTTTCAGCTAAAAGGGCCGGAGGTGCGATTTTGGCCATTTTTGACCCGTTTTCGAATAAAAGGGCAGGGGGTGCGATTTTGGTCATTTTTCACCCGTTTTCGGCTAAAGGTGCCGGGGGTGCGATTTAGGTCAATTTTGACCCGTTTTGGGATAAAAGGGCCGGGGGGTGCGATTTTGGTCAATTTTGACCCGTTTTGGGCTAAAAGGGCCGGGGGTGCGATTTTTGCCATTTTTGACCCGTTTTGGGCTAAAAGGGCCGGGGGTGCGATTTTGGCCATTTTTGACCCGTTTCGGATAAAAGGGCCGGGGGTGCGATTTTGGTCATTTTTGACCCGTTTTCGGCTAAAAGGGCCGGGGGTGCGATTTTTGCCATTTTTGACCCGTTTTGGGCTAAAAGGGCCGGGGGTGCAATTTTGGCCATTTTTGACCCGTTTTGGTCTAAAAGGGCCGGGGTTGCGACTTTGGTCATTTTTGACCCGTTATGGGCTAAAAGGGCCAGGGGTGCGATATTGGTCAATTTTGACCCGTTTTTGGCTAAAAGTGCCGGGGGGTGCGATTTTGGTCAATTTTGACCCGTTTTGGGCTAAAAGGGCCGGGGGTGCGATTTTTGCCATTTTTGACCCGTTTTGGGCTAAAAGGGCCGGGGGTGCGATTTTGGCCATTTTTGACCCGTTTCGGATAAAAGGGCCGGGGGTGCGATTTTGGTCATTTTTGACCCGTTTTCGGCTAAAAGGGCCGGGGGTGCGATTTTTGCCATTTTTGACCCGTTTTGGGCTAAAAGGGCCGGGGGTGCAATTTTGGCCATTTTTGACCCGTTTTGGTCTAAAAGGGCCGGGGTTGCGACTTTGGTCATTTTTGACCCGTTATGGGCTAAAAGGGCCAGGGGTGCGATATTGGTCAATTTTGACCCGTTTTTGGCTAAAAGTGCCGGGGGTGCGATTTTGGTCATTTTTGACCCGTTTTCGGCTAAAAGGGCCGGGGGTGCGATTTTGGTCATTTTTGACCCGTTTTAGGCTAAAAGGGCCGGGGGTGCGATTTTGGTCATTTTTGACCCGTTTTGGGCTAAAAGAGCCGGGGGTGCGATTTTGGCTAATTTTGACCCGTTTTCGGCTAAAAGGGCCGGGGGTGCGATTTTGGTCATTTTTGACCCGTTTTCAGCTAAAAGGGCCGGAGGTGCGATTTTGGCCATTTTTGACCCGTTTTCGAATAAAAGGGCAGGGGGTGCGATTTTGGTCATTTTTAACCCGTTTTCGGCTAAAGGTGCCGGGGGTGCGATTTAGGTCAATTTTGACCCGTTTTGGGATAAAAGGGCCGGGGGGTGCGATTTTGGTCAATTTTGACCCGTTTTGGGCTAAAAGGGCCGGGGGTGCGATTTTTGTCATTTTTGACCCATTTTGGGATAAAAGGGCCGGGGGTGCGATTTTGGCTAATTTTGACCCGTTTTCGGCTAAAAGGGCCGGGGGTGCGATTTTGGTCATTTTTGACCCGTTTTCAGCTAAAAGGGCCGGAGGTGCGATTTTGGCCATTTTTGACCCGTTTTCGAATAAAAGGGCAGGGGGTGCGATTTTGGTCATTTTTAACCCGTTTTCGGCTAAAGGTGCCGGGGGTGCGATTTAGGTCAATTTTGACCCGTTTTGGGATAAAAGGGCCGGGGGGTGCGATTTTGGTCAATTTTGACCCGTTTTGGGCTAAAAGGGCCGGGGGTGCGATTTTTGTCATTTTTGACCCATTTTGGGATAAAAGGGCCGGGGGTGCGATTTTGGCCATTTTTGACCCGCTTTCGGCTAAAGGGGCCGGGGGTGCGATTTTGGTCATTTTTGACCCGTTTTCGGATAAAAGGGCCGGGGGTGCGATCTTGGTTATTTTTGACCCATTTTAGGCTAAAAGAGCCAGGGGTGCGAATTTGCTCATTTTTGACCCATTTTCGGCTAAAAGGGCCGGGGGTGCGATTTTGGCCATTTTTGACCCGTTTTGGGCTAAAAGGGCCGGGGGTGCGATTTTGGCCATTTTTGACCCGTTTTGGGCTAAAAGGGCCGGGGGTGCGATTTTGGCCATTTTTGACCCGTTTTGGGCTAAAAGGGCCGGGGGTGCGATTTTGGCCATTTTTGACCCGTTTTGGGCTAAAAGGGCCGGGGGTGCAATTTTGGTCATTTTTGACCCGTTTTGGGCTAAAAGGGCCGGGGGTGCGATTTTGGTCATTTTTGACCCGTTTTCGGCTAAAAGGGCCGGGGGAGCGATCTTGGTTATTTTTGACCCATTTTCGGCTAAAAGGGCCGGGGGTGCGATTTTGGTCATTTTTGACCCGTTTTGGGCTAAAAGGGGGTGCGATTTTGGTCATTTTTGACCCGTTTTCGGCTAAAAGGGCCGGGGTTGCGACTTTGGTCATTTTTGACCCGTTATGGGCTAAAAGGGCCAGGGGTGCGATATTGGTCAATTTTGACCCGTTTTTGGCTAAAAGTGCCGGGGGTGCGATTTTGGTCATTTTTGACCCGTTTTCGGCTAAAAGGGCCGGGGGTGCGATTTTGGTCATTTTTGACCCGTTTTAGGCTAAAAGGGCCGGGGGTGCGATTTTGGTCATTTTTGACCCGTTTTGGGCTAAAAGAGCCGGGGGTGCGATTTTGGCTAATTTTGACCCGTTTTCGGCTAAAAGGGCCGGGGGTGCGATTTTGGTCATTTTTGACCCGTTTTCAGCTAAAAGGGCCGGAGGTGCGATTTTGGCCATTTTTGACCCGTTTTCGAATAAAAGGGCAGGGGGTGCGATTTTGGTCATTTTTAACCCGTTTTCGGCTAAAGGTGCCGGGGGTGCGATTTAGGTCAATTTTGACCCGTTTTGGGATAAAAGGGCCGGGGGGTGCGATTTTGGTCAATTTTGACCCGTTTTGGGCTAAAAGGGCCGGGGGTGCGATTTTTGTCATTTTTGACCCATTTTGGGATAAAAGGGCCGGGGGTGCGATTTTGGCTAATTTTGACCCGTTTTCGGCTAAAAGGGCCGGGGGTGCGATTTTGGTCATTTTTGACCCGTTTTCAGCTAAAAGGGCCGGAGGTGCGATTTTGGCCATTTTTGACCCGTTTTCGAATAAAAGGGCAGGGGGTGCGATTTTGGTCATTTTTAACCCGTTTTCGGCTAAAGGTGCCGGGGGTGCGATTTAGGTCAATTTTGACCCGTTTTGGGATAAAAGGGCCGGGGGGTGCGATTTTGGTCAATTTTGACCCGTTTTGGGCTAAAAGGGCCGGGGGTGCGATTTTTGTCATTTTTGACCCATTTTGGGATAAAAGGGCCGGGGGTGCGATTTTGGCCATTTTTGACCCGCTTTCGGCTAAAGGGGCCGGGGGTGCGATTTTGGTCATTTTTGACCCGTTTTCGGATAAAAGGGCCGGGGGTGCGATCTTGGTTATTTTTGACCCATTTTAGGCTAAAAGAGCCAGGGGTGCGAATTTGCTCATTTTTGACCCATTTTCGGCTAAAAGGGCCGGGGGTGCGATTTTGGCCATTTTTGACCCGTTTTGGGCTAAAAGGGCCGGGGGTGCGATTTTGGCCATTTTTGACCCGTTTTGGGCTAAAAGGGCCGGGGGTGCGATTTTGGCCATTTTTGACCCGTTTTGGGCTAAAAGGGCCGGGGGTGCAATTTTGGCCATTTTTGACCCGTTTTGGGCTAAAAGGGCCGGGGGTGCGATTTTGGTCATTTTTGACCCGTTATGGGCTAAAAGGGCCGGGGGTGCGATATTGGTCAATTTTGACCCGTTTTGGGTTAAAAGGGCCGGGGGTGCGATTTTGGTCATTTTTGACCCGTTATGGGCTAAAAGGGCCGGGGGTGCGATATTGGTCAATTTTGACCCGTTTTCGGCTAAAAGGGGGTGCGATTTTGGTCATTTTTGACCCGTTTTCGGCTAAAAGGGCCGGGGGTGCGATTTTGGTCATTTTTGACCCATTTTCGGCTAAAAAGGCCGGAGGTGCGATTTTGGCCATTTTTGACCCGTTTTCGAATAAAAGGGCCGGGGGTGCGATTTTGGTCATTTTTGACCCGTTTTCGGCTAAAAGTGCCGGGGGTGCGATTTAGGTCAATTTTGACCCGTTTTGGGATAAAAGGGCCGGGGGGTGCGATTTTGGTCAATTTTGACCCGTTTTGGGCTAAAAGGGCCGGGGGTGCGATTTTGGTCATTTTTGACCCATTTTGGGATAAAAGGGCCGGGGGTGCGATTTTGGCCATTTTTGACCCGTTTTCGGCTAAAGGGGCCGGGGGTGCGATTTTGGTCATTTTTGACCCGTTTTCGGATAAAAAGGCAGGGGGTGCGATCTTGGTTATTTTTGACCCATTTTAGGCTAAAAGGGCCGGGGGTGCGAATTTGCTAATTTTTGACCCATTTTCGGATAAAAAGGCAGGGGGTGCGATCTTGGTTATTTTTGACCCATTTTGGGCTAAAAGGGCCGGGGGTGCGATTTTGGCCATTTTTGACCCGTTATGGGCTAAAAGGGCCGGGGGTGCGATATTGGCCATTTTTGACCCGTTTTGTGCTAAAAGGGCCGGGGGTGCCATTTTGGTCATTTTTGACCCGTTTTGGGCTAAAAGGGCCGGGGGTGCGATTTTGGCCATTTTTGACCCGTTTTGGGCTAAAAGGGCCGGGGGTGCGATTTTGGCCATTTTTGACCCGTTTTGGGCTAAAAGGGCCGGGGGTGCGATTTTGGCCATTTTTGACCCGTTTTGGGCTAAAAGGGCCGGGGGTGCAATTTTGGTCATTTTTGACCCGTTTTGGGCTAAAAGGGCCGGGGGTGCGATTTTGGTCATTTTTGACCCGTTTTCGGCTAAAAGGGCCGGGGGAGCGATCTTGGTTATTTTTGACCCATTTTCGGCTAAAAGGGCCGGGGGTGCGATTTTGGTCATTTTTGACCCGTTTTGGGCTAAAAGGGCCGGGGGTGCAATTTTGGTCATTTTTGACCCGTTTTGGGCTAAAAGGGCCGGGGGTGCGATTTTAGCCATTTTTGACCTGTTTTGGGCTAAAAGGGCCGGGGGTGCGATTTTAGCCATTTTTGACCTGTTTTGGGCTAAAAGGGCCGGGGGTGCGATTTTGGCCATTTTTGACCCGTTTTGGGCTAAAAGGGCCGGGGGTGCGATTTTGGCCATTTTTGACCCGTTTTGGGCTAAAACGGCCGGGGGTGCGATTTTGGCCATTTTTGACCCGTTTCGGATAAAAGGGCTGGGGGTGCAATTTTGGTCATTTTTGACCCGTTTTCGGCTAAAAGGGCCGGGGGTGCGATTTTTGCCATTTTTGACCCGTTTTGGGCTAAAAGGGCCGGGGGTGCAATTTTGGCCATTTTTGACCCGTTTTGGTCTAAAAGGGCCGGGGTTGCGACTTTGGTCATTTTTGACCCGTTATGGGCTAAAAGGGCCAGGGGTGCGATATTGGTCAATTTTGACCCGTTTTTGGCTAAAAGTGCCGGGGGTGCGATTTTGGTCATTTTTGACCCGTTTTCGGCTAAAAGGGCCGGGGGTGCGATTTTGGTCATTTTTGACCCGTTTTGGGCTAAAAGAGCCGGGGGTGCGATTTTGGCTAATTTTGACCCGTTTTCGGCTAAAAGGGCCGGGGGTGCGATTTTGGTCATTTTTGACCCGTTTTCAGCTAAAAGGGCCGGAGGTGCGATTTTGGCCATTTTTGACCCGTTTTCGAATAAAAGGGCAGGGGGTGCGATTTTGGTCATTTTTAACCCGTTTTCGGCTAAAGGTGCCGGGGGTGCGATTTAGGTCAATTTTGACCCGTTTTGGGATAAAAGGGCCGGGGGGTGCGATTTTGGTCAATTTTGACCCGTTTTGGGCTAAAAGGGCCGGGGGTGCGATTTTTGTCATTTTTGACCCATTTTGGGATAAAAGGGCCGGGGGTGCGATTTTGGCTAATTTTGACCCGTTTTCGGCTAAAAGGGCCGGGGGTGCGATTTTGGTCATTTTTGACCCGTTTTCAGCTAAAAGGGCCGGAGGTGCGATTTTGGCCATTTTTGACCCGTTTTCGAATAAAAGGGCAGGGGGTGCGATTTTGGTCATTTTTAACCCGTTTTCGGCTAAAGGTGCCGGGGGTGCGATTTAGGTCAATTTTGACCCGTTTTGGGATAAAAGGGCCGGGGGGTGCGATTTTGGTCAATTTTGAACCGTTTTGGGCTAAAAGGGCCGGGGGTGCGATTTTTGTCATTTTTGACCCATTTTGGGATAAAAGGGCCGGGGGTGCGATTTTGGCCATTTTTGACCCGCTTTCGGCTAAAGGGGCCGGGGGTGCGATTTTGGTCATTTTTGACCCGTTTTCGGATAAAAGGGCCGGGGGTGCGATCTTGGTTATTTTTGACCCATTTTAGGCTAAAAGGGCCAGGGGTGCGAATTTGCTCATTTTTGACCCATTTTCGGCTAAAAGGGCCGGGGGTGCGATTTTGGCCATTTTTGACCCGTTTTGGGCTAAAAGGGCCGGGGGTGCGATTTTGGCCATTTTTGACCCGTTTTGGGCTAAAAGGGCCGGGGGTGCGATTTTGGCCATTTTTGACCCGTTTTGGGCTAAAAGGGCCGGGGGTGCAATTTTGGCCATTTTTGACCCGTTTTGGGCTAAAAGGGCCGGGGGTGCGATTTTGGTCATTTTTGACCCGTTATGGGCTAAAAGGGCCGGGGGTGCGATATTGGTCAATTTTGACCCGTTTTGGGTTAAAAGGGCCGGGGGGTGCGATTTTGGTCATTTTTGACCCGTTTTCGGATAAAAGGGCCGGGGGTGCGATTTTGGTCATTTTTGACCCGTTTTCGGCTAAAAGGGCCGGGGGTGCGATTTTGATCATTTTTGACCCGTTTTCGGCTAAAAGGGCCGGGGGTGCGATTTTGGTCATTTTTGACCCGTTTTGGGCTAAAAGGGCCGGGGGTGCGATTTTGGTCATTTTTGACCCGTTTTGGGCTAAAAGGGCTGGGGGTGCGATTTTGGTCATTTTTGACCCGTTTTGGGCTAAAAGGGCTAGGGGTGCGATTTTGGTCATTTTTGACCTGTTTTGGGCTAAAAGGGCCGGGGGTGCAATTTTGGCCATTTTTGACCTGTTTTGGGCTAAAAGGGCCGGGGGTGCAATTTTGGCCATTTTTGACCCGTTTTGGGCGAAAAGGGCCGGGGGTGCGATTTTGGTCATTTTTGACCCGTTATGGGCTAAAAGGGCCGGGGGTGCGATATTGGTCAATTTTGACCCGTTTTCGGCTAAAAGGGGGTGCAATTTTGGCTATTTTTGACCCGTTATGGGCTAAAAGGGCCGGGGGTGCGATATTGGCCATTTTTGACCCGTTTTGTGCTAAAAGGGCCGGGGGTGCCATTTTGGTCATTTTTGACCCGTTTTGGGCTAAAAGGGCCGGGGGTGCGATTTTGTCCATTTTTGACCCGTTTTGGGCTAAAAGGGCCGGGGGTGCGATTTTGGCCATTTTTGACCCGTTTTCGGCTAAAAGGGCCGGGGGTGCGATTTTGGTCAATTTTGACCAGTTTTAGGCTAAAAGGGCCGGGGGTGCGATTTTGGTCCTTTTTGACCAGTTTTGGGCTAAAAGGGCCGGGGGTGCGATTTTGGTCATTTTTGACCCGTTTTCGGCTAAAAGGGCCGGGGGTGCGATTTTGATCATTTTTGACCCGTTTTCGGCTAAAAGGGCCGAGGGTGAGATTTTGGTCATTTTTGACCAGTTTTGGGCTAAAAGGGCCGGGGGTGCGATTTTGGACATTTTTGGCCCGTTTTGGGCTAAAAGGGCCGGGGGTGCGATTTTGGCCATTTTTGACCCGTTTTGGGCTAAAATGGCCGGGGGTGCGATTTTGGCCATTTTTGACCCGTTTTGGGCTAAAAGGGCCGGGGGTGCGATTTTGGCCATTTTTGACCCGTTTTGGGCTAAAAGGGCCGGGGGTGCGATTTTGGCAATTTTTGACCCGTTTTGGGCTAAAAGGGCCGGGGGTGCAATTTTCGACATTTTTGACCCGTTTTGGGCTAAAAGGGCCGGGGGTGCGATTTTGGTAAATTTTGACCCGTTTTGGGCTAAAAGGGCCGAGGGTGCAATTTTGGCCATTTTTGATCCATTTTCGGATAAAAAGGCCGGGGGTGCGATTTTGGTCATTTTTGACCCGTTTTCGGCTAAAAGGGCCGGGGGAGCGATCTTGGTTATTTTTGACCCATTTTCGGCTAAAAGGGCCGGGGGTGCGATTTTGGTCATTTTTGACCCGTTTTGGGCTAAAAGGGCCGGGGGTGCAATTTTGGTCATTTTTGACCCGTTTTCGGCTAAAAGGGCCGGGGGTGCGATTTTGGTCATTTTTGACCCGTTTTGGGCTAAAAGGGCCGGGGGTGCGATTTTAGCCATTTTTGACCTGTTTTGGGCTAAAAGGGCCGGGGGTGCGATTTTGGCCATTTTTGACCCGTTTTGGGCTAAAAGGGCCGGGGGTGCGATTTTGGCCATTTTTGACGCGTTTCGGATAAAAGGGCCGGGGGTGCGATTTTGGTCATTTTTGACCCGTTTTCGGCTAAAAGGGCCGGGGGTGCGATTTTTGCCATTTTTGACCCGTTTTGGGCTAAAAGGGCCGGGGGTGCAATTTTGGCCATTTTTGACCCGTTTTGGTCTAAAAGGGCCGGGGTTGCGACTTTGGTCATTTTTGACCCGTTATGGGCTAAAAGGGCCAGGGGTGCGATATTGGTCAATTTTGACCCGTTTTTGGCTAAAAGTGCCGGGGGTGCGATTTTGGTCAATTTTGACCCGTTTTGGGCTAAAAGGGCCGGGGGTGCGATTTTTGCCATTTTTGACCCGTTTTGGGCTAAAAGGGCCGGGGGTGCGATTTTGGCCATTTTTGACCCGTTTTGGGCTAAAAGGGCCGGGGGTGCGATTTTGGTAAATTTTGACCCGTTTTGGGCTAAAAGGACCGGGGGTGCGATTTTGACCATTTTTGACCCGTTTTCGGCTAAAAGGGCCGAGGGTGCGATTTTGGCCATTTTTGACCCGTTTTCGGATAAAAAGGCCGGGGGTGCGATTTTGGTCATTTTTGACCCGTTTTCGGCTAAAAGGGCCGGGGGTGCGATTTTGGTCAATTTTGACCAGTTTTAGGCTAAAAGGGCCGGGGGTGCGATTTTGGTCATTTTTGACCAGTTTTGGGCTAAAAGGGCCGGGGGTGCGATTTTGGTCATTTTTGACCCGTTTTCAGATAAAAGGGCCGGGGGTGCGATCTTGGTTATTTTTGACCCATTTTAGGCTAAAAGGGCCGGGGGTGCGATTTTGGTAATTTTTGACCCATTTTCGGCTAAAAGGGCCGGGGGTGCGATTTTGGTCATTTTTGACCCGTTTTGGGATAAAAGGGCCGGGGGTGCGATTTTGGTCATTTTTGACCCATTTTCGGCTAAAAGGGCCGGGGGTGCGATTTTGGTCATTTTTGACCCGTTTTGGGCTAAAAGGGCCGGGGGTGCGATTTTGGCCATTTTTGACCTGTTTTGGGCTAAAAGGGCCGGGGGTGCGATTTTGGCCATTTTTGACCTGTTTTGGGCTAAAAGGGCCGGGGGTGCGATTTTTGCCATTTTTGACCCATTTTGGGCTAAAAGGGCCGGGGGTGCAATTTTGGCCATTTTTGACCCGTTTTGGGCTAAAAGGGGCGGGGTTGCGACTATGGTCATTTTTGACCCGTTATGGGCTAAAAGGGCCAGGGGTGCGATATTGGTCAATTTTGACCCGTTTTCGGCTAAAAGTGCCGGGGGTGCGATTTTGGTCATTTTTGACCCATTTTCGGCTAAAAGGGCCGGGGGTGCGATTTTGGTCATTTTTGACCCGTTTTGGGATAAAAGGGCCGGGGGTGCGATTTTGGTCATTTTTGACCCATTTTCGGCTAAAAGGGCCGGGGGTGCGATTTTGGTCATTTTTGACCCGTTTTGGGCTAAAAGGGCCGGGGGTGCGATTTTGGCCATTTTTGACCCGTTTTGGGCTAAAAGGGCCGGGGGTGTGATTTTGGCCATTTTTGACCCGTTTTGGGCTAAAAGGGCCAGGGGTGCGATTTTGTTCATTTTTGACCCGTTTTGGGCTAAAAGGGCCGGGGGTGCGATTTTGGTCATTTTTGACCCGTTTTGGGCTAAAAGGACCAGGGGTGCGATTTTGGTCATTTTTGACCTGTTTTGGGCTAAAAGGGCCGGGGGTGCGATTTTTTGCCATTTTTGACCCGTTTTGGGCTAAAAGGGCCGGGGGTGCGATTTTTGCCATTTTTGACCCGTTTTGGGCTAAAAGGGCCGGGGGTGCAATTTTGGCCATTTTTGACCCGTTTTGGGCTAAAAGGGCCGGGGTTGCGACTATGGTCATTTTTGACCCGTTATGGGCTAAAAGGGCCAGGGGTGCGATATTGGTCAATTTTGACCCGTTTTCGGCTAAAAGTGCCGGGGGTGCGATTTTGGTCATTTTTGACCCGTTTTCGGCTAAAAGGGCCGGGGGTGCGATTTTGGTCATTTTTGACCCGTTTTGGGCTAAAAGGGCCGGGGGTGCGATTTTGGTCATTTTTGACCCGTTTTGGGCTAAAATGGCCGGGGGTGCGATTTTGGCCATTTTTGACCCGTTTTGGGCTAAAAGGGCCGGGGGTGCGATTTTGGCCATTTTTGACCCGTTATGGGCTAAAAGGGCCGGGGGTGCGATATTGGCCATTTTTGACCCGTTTTGTGCTAAAGGGGCCGGGGGTGCCATTTTGGTCATTTTTGACCCGTTTTGGGCTAAAAGGGCCAGGGGTGCGATTTTGTCCATTTTTGACCCGTTTTGGGCTAAAAGGGCCGGTGGTGCGATTTTGGCCATTTTTGACCCGTTTTGGGCTAAAAGGGCCGGGGGTGCGATTTTGGCCATTTTTGACCCGTTTTCGGCTAAAAGGGCCGGGGGTGCGATTTTGGTCAATTTTGACCAGTTTTAGGCTAAAAGGGCCGGGGGTGCGATTTTGGTCCTTTTTGACCAGTTTTGGGCTAAAAGGGCCGGGGGTGCGATTTTGGTCATTTTTGACCCATTTTCGGCTAAAAGGGCCGGGGGTGCGATTTTGATCATTTTTGACCCGTTTTCGGCTAAAAGTGCCGAGGGTGAGATTTTGGTCATTTTTGACCAGTTTTGGGCTAAAAGGGCCGGGGGTGCGATTTTGGACATTTTTGGCCCGTTTTGGGCTAAAAGGGCCGGGGGTGCGATTTTGGCCATTTTTGACCCGTTTTGGGCTAAAATGGCCGGGGGTGCGATTTTGGCCATTTTTGACCCGTTTTGGGCTAAAAGGGCCGGGGGTGCGATTTTGGCCATTTTTGACCCGTTTTGGGCTAAAAGGGCCGGGGGTGCGATTTTGGCAATTTTTGACCCGTTTTGGGCTAAAAGGGCCGGGGGTGCAATTTTCGACATTTTTGACCCGTTTTGGGCTAAAAGGGCCGGGGGTGCGATTTTGGTAAATTTTGACCCGTTTTGGGCTAAAAGGGCCGAGGGTGCAATTTTGGCCATTTTTGATCCATTTTCGGATAAAAAGGCCGGGGGTGCGATTTTGGTCATTTTTGACCCGTTTTCGGCTAAAAGGGCCGGGGGAGCGATCTTGGTTATTTTTGACCCATTTTCGGCTAAAAGGGCCGGGGGTGCGATTTTGGTCATTTTTGACCCGTTTTGGGCTAAAAGGGCCGGGGGTGCAATTTTGGTCATTTTTGACCCGTTTTCGGCTAAAAGGGCCGGGGGTGCGATTTTGGTCATTTTTGACCCGTTTTGGGCTAAAAGGGCCGGGGGTGCGATTTTGGTCATTTTTGACCCGTTTTGGGCTAAAAGGGCTGGGGGTGCGATTTTAGCCATTTTTGACCTGTTTTGGGCTAAAAGGGCCGGGGGTGCGATTTTAGCCATTTTTGACCTGTTTTGGGCTAAAAGGGCCGGGGGTGCGATTTTGGCCATTTTTGACCCGTTTTCGGCTAAAAGGGCCGGGGGTGCGATTTTTGCCATTTTTGACCCGTTTTGGGCTAAAAGGGCCGGGGGTGCAATTTTGGCCATTTTTGAACCGTTTTGGTCTAAAAGGGCCGGGGTTGCGACTTTGGTCATTTTTGACCCGTTATGGGCTAAAAGGGCCAGGGGTGCGATATTGGTCAATTTTGACCCGTTTTTGGCTAAAAGTGCCGGGGGGTGCGATTTTGGTCAATTTTGACCCGTTTTGGGCTAAAAGGGCCGGGGGTGCGATTTTTGCCATTTTTGACCCATTTTGGGCTAAAAGGGCCGGGGGTGCGATTTTGGCCATTTTTGACCCGTTTTGGGCTAAAAGGGCCGGGGGTGCGATTTTGGTAAATTTTGACCCGTTTTGGGCTAAAAGGACCGGGGGTGCGATTTTGACCATTTTTGACCCGTTTTCGGCTAAAAGGGCCGAGGGTGCGATTTTGGCCATTTTTGACCCGTTTTCGGATAAAAAGGCCGGGGGTGCGATTTTGGTCATTTTTGACCCGTTTTCGGCTAAAAGGGCCGGGGGTGCGATTTTGGTCATTTTTGACCAGTTTTGGGCTAAAAGGGCCGGGGGTGCGATTTTGGTCATTTTTGACCCGTTTTCAGATAAAAGGGCCGGGGGTGCGATCTTGGTTATTTTTGACCCATTTTAGGCTAAAAGGGCCGGGGGTGCGATTTTGGTCATTTTTGACCCATTTTCGGCTAAAAGGGCCGGGGTGCGATTTTGGTCATTTTTGACCCGTTTTGGGATAAAAGGGCCGGGGGTGCGATTTTGGTCATTTTTGACCCATTTTCGGCTAAAAGGGCCGGGGGTGCGATTTTGGTCATTTTTGACCCGTTTTGGGCTAAAAGGGCCGGGGGTGCGATTTTGGCCATTTTTGACCCGTTTTGGGCTAAAAGGGCCGGGGGTGCGATTTTGGCCATTTTTGACCCGTTTTGGGCTAAAAGGGCCGGGGGTGCGATTTTGGTCATTTTTGACACGTTTTCGGCTAAAAGGGCCGGGGTGCAATTTTGGTCATTTTTGACCCGTTTTGGGCTAAAAGAGCCGGGGGTGCGATTTTGGTCATTTTTGACCCGTTTTGGGCTAAAAGGACCAGGGGTGCGATTTTGGTCATTTTTGACCTGTTTTGGGCTAAAAGGGCCGGGGGTGCGATTTTTGCCATTTTTGACCCGTTTTGGGCTAAAAGGGCCGGGGGTGCAATTTTGGCCATTTTTGACCCGTTTTGGGCTAAAAGGGGCGGGGTTGCGACTATGGTCATTTTTGACCCGTTATGGGCTAAAAGGGCCAGGGGTGCGATATTGGTCAATTTTGACCCGTTTTCGGCTAAAAGTGCCGGGGGTGCGATTTTGGTCATTTTTGACCCGTTTTCGGCTAAAAGGGCCGGGGGTGCGATTTTGGTCATTTTTGACCCGTTTTGGGATAAAAGGGCCGGGGGTGCGATTTTGGTCATTTTTGACCCATTTTCGGCTAAAAGGGCCGGGGGTGCGATTTTGGTCATTTTTGACCCGTTTTGGGCTAAAAGGGCCGGGGGTGCGATTTTGGCCATTTTTGACCCGTTTTGGGCTAAAAGGGCCGGGGGTGCGATTTTGGCCATTTTTGACCCGTTTTGGGCTAAAAGGGCCGGGGGTGCGATTTTGGCCATTTTTGACCCGTTTTGGGCTAAAAGGGCCAGGGGTGCGATTTTGTTCATTTTTGACCCGTTTTCGGCTAAAAGGGCCGGGGGTGCGATTTTGGTCATTTTTGACACGTTTTGGGCTAAAAGGGCCGGGGGTGCGATTTTGGTCATTTTTGACCCGTTTTGGGCTAAAAGGGCAGGGGGTGCGATTTTGGCCATTTTTGACCCGTTTTGGGCTAAAAGGGCCGGGGGTGCGATTTTGGCCATTTTTGACCCGTTTTGGGCTAAAAGGGCCGGGGGTGCGATTTTGGCCATTTTTGACCCGTTTTGGGCTAAAAGGGCCAGGGGTGCGATTTTGTTCATTTTTGACCCGTTTTGGGCTAAAAGGGCCGGGGGTGCGATTTTGGTCATTTTTGACCCGTTTTGGGCTAAAAGGACCAGGGGTGCGATTTTGGTCATTTTTGACCTGTTTTGGGCTAAAAGGGCCGGGGGTGCGATTTTTGCCATTTTTGACCCGTTTTGGGCTAAAAGGGCCGGGGGTGCGATTTTTGCCATTTTTGACCCGTTTTGGGCTAAAAGGGCCGGGGTGCAATTTTGGCCATTTTTGACCCGTTTTGGGCTAAAAGGGCCGGGGTTGCGACTATGGTCATTTTTGACCCGTTATGTGCTAAAAGGGCCAGGGGTGCGATATTGGTCAATTTTGACCCGTTTTCGGCTAAAAGTGCCGGGGGTGCGATTTTGGTCATTTTTGACCCGTTTTCGGCTAAAAGGGCCGGGGGTGCGATTTTGGTCATTTTTGACCCGTTTTGGGCTAAAAGGGCCGGGGGTGCGATTTTGGTCATTTTTGACCCGTTTTGGGCTAAAATGGCCGGGGGTGCGATTTTGGCCATTTTTGACCCGTTTTGGGCTAAAGGGCCGGGGGTGCGATTTTGGCCATTTTTGACCCGTTTTGGGCTAAAAGGGCCGGGGGTGCGATTTTGGCAATTTTTGACCCGTTTTGGGCTAAAAGGGCCGGGGGTGCAATTTTGGACATTTTTGACCCGTTTTGGGCTAAAAGGGCCGGGGGTGCGATTTTGGTAAATTTTGACCCGTTTTGGGCTAAAAGGACCGGGGGTGCGATTTTGGCCATTTTTGACCCGTTTTGGGATAAAAAGGGCCGAGGGTGCAATTTTGGCCATTTTTGATCCATTTTCGGATAAAAGTGCCGGGGGTGCGATTTTGTTCATTTTTGACCCGTTTTCGGCTAAAAGGGCCCGGGGTGCGATTTTGGTCATTTTGACCCGTTTTAGGCTAAAAGGGCCGGGGGTGCGATTTTGGTCATTTTTGACCCGTTTTGGGCTAAAAGAGCTGGGGGTGCGATTTTGGCTAATTTTGACCCGTTTTCGGCTAAAAGGGCCGGGGGTGCGATTTTGGTCATTTTTGACCCGTTTTCAGCTAAAAGGGCCGGAGGTGCGATTTTGGCCATTTTTGACCCGTTTTCGAATAAAAGGGCAGGGGGTGCGATTTTGGTCATTTTTCACCCGTTTTCGGCTAAAGGTGGCGGGGGTGCGATTTAGGTCAATTTTGACCCGTTTTGGGATAAAAGGGCCGGGGGGTGCGATTTTGGTCAATTTTGACCCGTTTTGGGCTAAAAGGGCCGGGGGTGCGATTTTTGCCATTTTTGACCCGTTTTGGGCTAAAAGGGCCGGGGGTGCGATTTTGGCCATTTTTGACCTGTTTCGGATAAAAGGGCCGGGGGTGCGATTTTGGTCATTTTTGACCCGTTTTCGGCTAAAAGGGCCGGGGGTGCGATTTTTGCCATTTTTGACCCGTTTTGGGCTAAAAGGGCCGGGGGTGCAATTTTGGCCATTTTTGACCCGTTTTGGTCTAAAAGGGCCGGGGTTGCGACTTTGGTCATTTTTGACCCGTTATGGGCTAAAAGGGCCAGGGGTGCGATATTGGTCAATTTTGACCCGTTTTGGTCTAAAAGGGCCGGGGTTGCGACTTTGGTCATTTTTGACCCGTTATGGGCTAAAAGGGCCAGGGGTGCGATATTGGTCAATTTTGACCCGTTTTTGGCTAAAAGTGCCGGGGGGTGCGATTTTGGTCAATTTTGACCCGTTTTGGGCTAAAAGGGCCGGGGGTGCGATTTTTGCCATTTTTGACCCGTTTTGGGCTAAAAGGGCCGGGGGTGCGATTTTGGCCATTTTTGACCCGTTTCGGATAAAAGGGCCGGGGGTGCGATTTTGCTCATTTTTGACCCGTTTTCGGCTAAAAGGGCCGGGGGTGCGATTTTTGCCATTTTTGACCCGTTTTGGGCTAAAAGGGCCGAGGGTGCAATTTTGGCCATTTTTGACCCGTTTTGGTCTAAAAGGGCCGGGGTTGCGACTTTGGTCATTTTTGACCCGTTATGGGCTAAAAGGGCCAGGGGTGCGATATTGGTCAATTTTGACCCGTTTTTGGCTAAAAGTGCCGGGGTGCGATTTTGGTCATTTTTGACCCGTTTTCGGCTAAAAGGGCCGGGGGTGCGATTTTGGTCATTTTTGACCCGTTTTAGGCTAAAAGGGCCGGGTGTGCGATTTTGGTCATTTTTGACCCGTTTTGGGCTAAAAGAGCCGGGGGTGCGATTTTGGCTAATTTTGACCCGTTTTCGGCTAAAAGGGCCGGGGGTGCGATTTTGGTCATTTTTGACCCGTTTTCAGCTAAAAGGGCCGGAGGTGCGATTTTGGCCATTTTTGACCCGTTTTCGAATAAAAGGGCAGGGGGTGCGATTTTGGTCATTTTTAACCCGTTTTCGGCTAAAGGTGCCGGGGGTGCGATTTAGGTCAATTTTGACCCGTTTTGGGATAAAAGGGCCGGGGGGTGCGATTTTGGTCAATTTTGACCCGTTTTGGGCTAAAAGGGCCGGGGGTGCGATTTTTGTC